>NW_017805540.1:491056-602035 GCF_001891065.2 Hippocampus comes
GAGAGAGAGAGAGAGAGAGAGAGAGAATTTGTGATATTTTCAACATTGGAAAAAATAAGAATGGCAGTTGATTCTGTAAATATTTTTCCAGTAATATACCAGTACGGCAAAGCCTTGTAAAATAAAATAAACATTTTGAACAGGAATTGTTCTCACGTGAACAGTCATTCTGAACGTGAAAGCAAAACTAAAAACTATAGACAACGAAACGCTGGATACAACAGAGTGGGGAAAAAACAGATTCATGAAATTAGCACCACACCTACCGGATCTTTTATTAATCTATGTCTACACTTCTTCAAGACTGACACATTTGTTAACACGAGGACGAGTTGCATTTTCTTGTCTTGTGCTTGATTAATTAATTTCGATTTTTGAAAGGTTGGCCTAACAGAACAAGAACATAAATTTGGCAAATCGATACTCTATTTAAAGCCATTACCCTTCTGTACCGTACTTCATTGAGTATATAAAGCTTGCTTCGCTGCAAAAGACACCGACAATGAAAATGAAACTTACACAATAGTTACTTTCAGTTTAAAATGAGAGGTGCATAACTGTACTATAGAAATAAAATGAACTCGTTTCTCAAGTTAAACATGCTCTCCCCGAAAATCACTTGTTGAACAATTTACTTCAACAAAACATCACGACACAATAATGAACTCTTACACAAGAAAAACGGTTAAGTATGCTATTAAAACAAATTTCAACTATAAAAGGCAACGTTTGTTCGTATTTTTTCTTGCAACACGTACCTTGTTAGAGCCTTTTTGACTACTCGACTTGAGCGTATTCAACAGGAAAGCTGGGGGAACCAGGCGCAGCGCGAGGCAGCAGTTTATAAAGCAAGCCACCTCTCGCGTGAATACGGCTCAGAAACGGGATTTCAGTTTCTCCACTTCCTCATCCCCTCCAGTGAGTCCACACAGCATGACTTTGCACATTTCCAGAAATCTTGGTGCAAACCGGGCCTGAAAGCACTGCAGATTACAGAGAAATGACGAGAAATTGAAGTTGAGAATACATGGAAGGGTTAGGGAGCTCAACCTAATTACATTAAGATTTGAATTTTATGTTTGAATAGGTGTGGTGCTCTTGACAGTCTGCTATTCCCAGTCTCCAGCCCACAAGCAAATGTCATTGTTTGGACAATACAACAACAACAAAAAGACATCTGGGATTTAATTTACAGTGAGACAAGTACAAATCACCCAATTTACTGAAAATGTAAATTGAGAATAGTTGATAAAATTCTTTCAACATTGCTTTTTACAGCTTTGGACATGAAACTAAGCATTTACTTTTAATTATGTTGATACAAGTAGTTTTAGAAAAAAAAAGACGAACCCCCACAAACAACAAACCTTTTGACAGTGCCATGCTCAGCCCTCCCCATGACAGAGGTTAAAAAAAAATCAGCTGATTAAAGAAAAGCACAATGGTCTTGATTGAAGAACACTTCAGAGAAGTAGACCATTTAAAAATGTCTTAGAGTTAACTGACAAACAAACATTTTTGTAGAGTACATTCAAAAAATGTGAAATGTGCAGCACTGACTCTGTGGACATTCATACATCAGTAAACCATATTCAGAAAATCTGTAAGAAGAATATAGCTCAATAGGGATGTAATAACCATTTTTATAGCGAATTTGCATCCTGTTTCCCAGCATGCCCTATTATAGTTGCAGTCACTTTACCCTGTGTGCTTTCTTGCATCACTCTGTACTTAACCTGTCTTGCATTTCCTCATTTCTTGCTTGTGGCAGTTTTTTCTAAAGAAAGGAATGCTTTTACTTGATTTATATTAATCTTTTAAAAAGTCCCTCTAGCTATATACAGAATCCATTTTCAATGCCTTACCCTCAAACTGTTTGGTGGCCATTATTGCGTGATTTTTGCCAACAGCATCAGCTGAACGTACGGCTTCATGTTTGAGTCTTTAATTAACCTGCTACAACCCAAACTCCGAATCCCTCACAAAAACATTGACATTTTACCAAAATGTCAAATTAAATATATGGCCACTCTCAAACTCAAATATGAATGTTTTACCAAATTAATGCTGCTCTCCACCGCTTCTCATTTCTCTGCTGTCACTGAGTGATGTCCTCGCATGCTGTTGCCATGGGCACCGCATCAGGTGCTAGATAAGAGGGCACACACACAATAATAACCTCTTGTTGAGGCATCGCATTGATCAAACGCTGTTGTCATCTGCTAGATCACAAAATGCGTGTAATTGCTGCTTGCGGATATTTGAAGGACATTCACAGCAGATATTTTGATCCTGATGCACCCTTAAAACACATTCAGATTTTTGTTGTTGGTGTTGTGGCAATGACGAAAGAATAATCTCTAAAAATACAGGTATTATTGAATTACTGAAAATATCCTCCGAGTTTATTTTATGCTTCTATACATCCCTGACAACACAGGTTCTGAGTGTGTGTGTGTGTGTGTGTGTGTGTGTTTATTTATATATATATATATATATATATATATATATATATATATATATATATAGAGAGAGCAGCAACTCACCTGAAAATAATATTTATATATATAATATTTATTTTTTTAAGATACCCCATCATTAATAAACTCACCACAGTATGGACAATGATGATGAATGGAGGCACTTAGACAGGTTTGGATGTTGCGTGAGTTATGGTGTATGCAGTGACAACGCGAATTGAGTACGTTTGTCTCAGTGTGACAGTGTTTGGATGCCAAGTTCAGACATGTATAACGAGGCAATGAAACCATGGAAGCGGTGGGAGGGTAAAAACATGCTCTTCACCACAGCAGGATGTGACAGAGCCATGTGCTCCACACACGCGCGCACACACACACGCACGCACATACACACACACACACACACACACATACACACACACACACACGCACACACACACACACACACACACACACACTTACGGTATACGCAAACACGTGCCCATAAAATGAGAAGTGGGTTTTGCATTGACCCTATTTATAACATCGTAAGAGATTGTTTAAATGTGAAAGTTCTCAAGCAGTTTTTTGAGGAAGTTGGAGTGGGAAAAAAGAAATCTTAACACATCACAAGATAATCATTCAGGAGTCAGGACAATCTATTTCATATTAACTGTTCTTTTGATGGCGGCGCGGGCACCTGCAGCAGCTCGTCTTGTCTGGTTGAGAGGGAAGAAATTTCATCTGTGCTGTGTGTTGCACATACAGCGCATTTGACAATAAAGTTGTACTTGACTTGACTGACAGTGATATGCAATAATTGGGCCTTTGCTATATTTTAAAGTTGGTATACGTATGTATACACCCTGCTCAATCAATGATACATTGTCAAATAATCCTCAGTCTTCCTTATTTTACATTTTTTGGGGTGTGTACACCTCTGCCAAGTTTACATTTGTGTGATTAAAAAATCGATTAGATTGTTTAGGATGAATTAATATACTGTAATTTCATGGAAGAAGATTATAAATGTAGGCTTCTGATACTTCGTAGGCCAGCAGAAAAGACCGCAGTGGCCCTGACAATTCACCACTGATATCATCACGTGAGTCCAAAAAGGAGCTGAGCTGTGCCTTTAAGAATTCTCCCGCGCCGAACCCGGAAGTGGACCGCAAAGAATAAGTGGCGCCAAATGCGAACACAAGAACAAGGCTGCACGACAATACGACGTCACGCAAATCGGCGTCTTACGGCTCCTTTCAAAGTGCGTGTCCTCAAAGTCTCAGTTTGGCACGCGCTCGCAGCAGTTGTCGATTGGCTCCTAGTTTTGTTCTTCGTCAACACATTGTTTTGCTTGGTTTTGTCCGTGCATTTCAAAGAACATGGAAGAGGCCAACAAGCTCGTCGGAGCGGGGAAGAACCAACTGGTGATGGGCAAAGTGGTGGAGGCGGTGAGCACGCTCCAGGAGGCCTGCGGAATATTGTGAGCTTGGTCGACGAGGAGTGTTTGTAACTGTTCTTCGCAAATGTTCTTATTTCTTAAGGTTGTCAGAATCCTTTTGTAAGCGCAACTGTTAACTGCATTTGAAAAAGACCCCCAAAGTTTTGTGTAGCCACTTTGGTCACAAAAGTTTAGCGATGTTGAGTTTCTGCGCGAAATTTCTGGATGGACCGAAAATGCACTGTAGCATCGAAAAGTGAACTCAGCTTGACCTCGGAACCTTAGAATGCACATGTCCAACTGTTGAATGTTGAGTACTTTTTGCACAACCTGCAGTCGACTTACAAAGAATGGCAAAACTACATACCTGGACACGTTTAACAGTTGTATCAATGCATTGGTCAAGTGACCAGTGTGTTGTTGATAAATAAAGTTATTAGGACAATTAGACCACGACTGAGTTATTCTAATTTTAGATTTTTGTTCAAATTTGATTCTTGAGCACAAAAGTCTGATTCCTGCATTCCAGTTAAAGTTAATGTGACTCCAGGCAACATAAAACTATTAATTCCTTTCAAATCCTGGCCTTATTTTGTGACCATGAGTTTGCTTGATGAGAATTTTTTTTTTTTCTTACTGTATTGAACGGGCTGTTAAATCAACCCAAAATTCATTCTTTTAATCAAAGATCTTAGGTAAACTAAAGAAATGTCATAATGGGCTAAACCTCAGCCCAGTTGTTTTTATTTTCTTTCAAGGTGCAGTAGGGATGTATCCATTTACAGCTTAAATATTTATGCACATCGTTGCTCAGGAAGTTTCTTTGTGAAGTTTGTTTGTGTGGTACTCCATTTAGCTCCCATTTTTGAAAAAAAAAATGCATGGTCGGTTAACTGAAGCCTCAACGACTGCAAATCTAGTCCTCCTTCCCTAAGGAGGCTGGGTTAGGCTCCAGCTTCGTGACCCTAATGAGAGCAAGCGCAATAGGAAATGGATGGCTTGACAATGAGGTGTTTTGCTTTCAGAGCCAAAGCATATGGAGACACTGCAGATGAGTGTGCAGAAGCATTCTTTTGGTGTGGCAGAGCGCTGTTGGATTTGGCAAGGTATGAACTCTATCTTCTAGGCTTTTGAGAATTTTTTTTTTTCCTCAGTGAATTATTTAAGCAAAGGCAAAAAGCTCAATGTCAGTGTTGTGATGCAGGATGGAGAACTCAGTCCTTGGTAATGCTTTGGAAGGAGTCCCAGAAGGCGATGAAGACGAGAAACCTCAAGAATCCAACGTGGAGGGCACAGAAAATGTTGACGGTGTGTGAATCATGTTAAAAGTTAAATGCAGTACTCGCAAAGTTTTAGGGTGATTTGGCTTTTGGGGTGAGGACCTGTGGCAAGATTTCAGGATAAACCTAAAATGCACTCGAACGTTTACAGGTTAACTTAAATTAGGGACACCTTTCATTCAGCTCCAGTTGGAGAACAGCAAGTTGTATACAAGTACAGAAATCACAAATAGTTTGACATTTTCATTGAAAAGTTTATGGAAGGTCAAAATAAGTTCACCAGTAATTTCTAGTGCATTTTAGGCTGAAAATTCTGAAATTATTCTTAAACTTCTGTGCCCTCTTGTCATAACAGAAAAGACCAGAGATGAGTTGAGGGTTCAAGTTTATGATGCAATGGCGGAGAAACCTGAAGATGCAAAGAAGAAAGCGGAAGGGGACAAAAAATTGGAGGAAAGTGATGCGGACAAAGCCGATCTTCTAAGGGAAGCTGTGGACAAGACGGAAGAACTGGCAGATAAGGAAGGGGCAACTGCAGCTGACAGGAATGTCGAAGAATGTGCAGACAAGATGGAGGACAGTGTAGCGCAAGAACCAACATCACCCAAAATAGAAGAGCAAGAAACAGACAAGAAAGAAGAAGACCCGACTGACGAGAAGGTTGACAAAATGGAAAAAAACGTTAAGGATTCGACTGACAAGGGAGATGAACTGTCAGAGAAAACGGAAGACAGCGCAGCAGACAAGAATGCAGACGCGTCGGACAAAATGGAAGCCGGTGAAGGAGACAAAATGGCCGACAAAAAGGTGGATGAACCAGTTGAGAAGATGGAAGAAGAACCAGCAAAAAGAGATGACGGTGAGTTTGTCTATTGGACTGGTCGCAGTTGTCTGCCCTGAAATATTTGAACAAAGTTGTTTTCAGAAGGAGATGAAGATGAGGAGGAAGACGAGGACAATGACACGAGAGAGAAGGTACTACAACAACAACAACAACAACAAACTGCATAGCCGAGAGAATGTCCAAAATTAACATGAATGTTTTGCAGGAGAGCAACGAAGAAGAGGAAGAGGAGGTGGGAAACCTTCAGTTGGCTGCAGAGATGCTGGAAGTAGCCAAGGTCATCTATAAGAGGTCAGTGCAGACCAGGGTGATAATAGTTCGGGATTTTTCATTATAGTTTGATTTCGTTTTGACTTTTATCTTTTTTAATTTGTTTCATTTTTGGATTGGGTTAATTTTATTTTTGTTTCAGTTTTGTTTATTATTTTTTGTATTAGTTTTAGTTTATTTATTTACTCATTCATTTTAAAATACAGCAAATTTAATGAGCGCAAGATGTACGGGGGCGGCTTACAAGATTTCTCAGCGATTTGGCGATCAAAAGGAATCAGTAAATCTGATTAGCGATTAATCGTTGCCCCTCTAATTATCTTGCCTGTCACCAAACTTTGTCTTTTCTTGTCCTCAACATAGAAAAGAGCTCAAGGAGGATCAGCTCATGGCAGCTCAGGCCCATTTAAGGCTGGGTGAAGTTTCTGTGGAGTCGGGTACGTTCAAGAGGCTGAACGCCACCTTGCAGACGCCGTGAAACTTCCCGAGAAATGAACGCTCGCTCCCCGCCGCCCCGCAGGGAATTACACCCAAGCCTTGGAGGACTTCCAGGAGTGTCTTTCCTTGCAGCTGAAACACTTGGACGCCGACAGCCGACTCCTTGCCGAGACGCATTACCAACTGGGTCTGACCTTCACCTTGAACCAGCAATACAAAGAGGCCATCGACGAGCTCAACCGTTCCGTTTCTGTCATCAAGAGCAGGCTGGGTGAGAGCGAGGGCCAGCGCGGCCATTTTAGTTTACAATTTGAATTGCCACTAAGGTTTTTTTTCAAGTGGATTTTTCCAAGGATGTTCCCCGCTTAACACTTACCGGCAATCCGCTTGACAGATCAACTTTCATGTTTTTCTTTGTCAAGCAGTTTGAAGGGTGATTATAACAGTTAAAATCCACATCTTGATCCAGATTTCAAATTCAGCGGCTATTTAAATGTAACAGGAGATCCTATTTGACATGTGCAGAGGACTCTCTATCTGGTTGTAATTTGGAAGATGAATTGAGCAGCAAAATCCGTCCGTTTTTAATCAGTCTCGGGGGGGGGGGGGAGCCCGCCGACAAAAAGGTGGATGAACCAGTTGAGAAGATGGAAGAAGAACCAGCAAAAAGAGATGACGGTGAGTTTGTCTATTGGACTGGTCGCAGTTGTCTGCCCTGAAATATTTGAACAAAGTTGTTTTCAGAAGGAGATGAAGATGAGGAGGAAGACGAGGACAATGACACGAGAGAGAAGGTACTACAACAACAACAACAAACTGCATAGCCGAGCCTATGTCCAAAATTAACATGAATGTTTTGCAGGAGAGCAACGAAGAAGAGGAAGAGGAGGTGGGAAACCTTCAGTTGGCTTGGGAGATGCTGGAAGTAGCCAAGGTCATCTATAAGAGGTCAGTGCAGACCAGGGTGATAATAGTTCGGGATTTTTCATTATAGTTTGATTTCGTTTTGACTTTTATCTTTTTTTAATTTGTTTCATTTTTGGATTGGGTTAATTTTATTTTGTTTCAGTTTTGTTTATTATTTTTTGTATTAGTTTTAGTTTGTTTATTTATTTACTCATTCATTTTAAAATACAGCAAATTTAATGAGCGCAAGATGTACGGGGGCGGCTTACAAGATTTCTCAGCGATTTGGCGATCAAAAGGAATCAGTAAATCTGATTAGCGATTAATCGTTGCCCCTCTAATTATCTTGCCTGTCACCAAACTTTGTCTTTTCTTGTCCTCAACATAGAAAAGAGCCCAAGGAGGATCAGCTCATGGCAGCTCAGGCCCATTTAAGGCTGGGTGAAGTTTCTGTGGAGTCGGGTACGTTCAAGAGGCTGAACGCCACCTTGCAGACGCCGTGAAACTTCCCGAGAAATGAACGCTCGCTCCCCGCCGCCCCGCAGGGAATTACACCCAAGCCTTGGAGGACTTCCAGGAGTGTCTTTCCTTGCAGCTGAAACACTTGGACGCCGACAGCCGACTCCTTGCCGAGACGCATTACCAACTGGGTCTGACCTTCACCTTGAACCAGCAATACAAAGAGGCCATCGACGAGCTCAACCGTTCCGTTTCTGTCATCAAGAGCAGGCTGGGTGAGAGCGAGGGCCAGCGCGGCCATTTTAGTTTACAATTCGAATTGCCACTAAGGTTTTTTTTCAAGTGGATTTTTCCAAGGATGTTCCCCGCTTAACACTTACCGGCAATCCGCTTGACAGATCAACTTTCATGTTTTTCTTTGTCAAGCAGTTTGAAGGGTGATTATAACAGTTAAAATCCACATCTTGATCCAGATTTCAAATTCAGCGGCTATTTAAATGTAACAGGAGATCCTATTTGACATGTGCAGAGGACTCTCTATCTGGTTGTAATTTGGAAGATGAATTGAGCAGCAAAATCCGTCCGTTTTTAATCAGTCTCGGGGGGGGGGGCAGCCATTTTGCTACTTGCTGTCGACTGAAAATGACATCACAGTCGCTCAGATAACCACAATCATGGCTCACCTGTTTTCTGAGTGTGGTCATGTGACGTTAGCAAGCTAATTCCTATTCCACAAACAATACAGAATTTAAACTAATGGGGGCACGTAGAACATATTTATTGTAAAGAAAAATTTTGACTTGATTTTCCCCTTAGGTGGACCCGTGAGTTCAAAAGTTAAGTCAAATAACGTTGACGTGTAAAGGTTACCACTTTGTTTTAGGTTCATCCTGAAATTATACCTTTCGGCTGACCAGCCCAAACCTTTTTTTTTTTTTTAATTTATTCAAACTGAACCTTGTTCCTTTTTGTGGTCCTGTGAGATGGCTCAAGGCTTTCCCCTTGTCTGTAATCGCACAATACAACCACGTTGTTTCACAGAAAATCTAACAGAGCTGATTGCAAAGGCTGCTGGTCCTGAGGCGCTTTCTGAGGAGAGGCAGGAGATGGAGGAGCTGAAGGCTCTGCTGCCAGACATCCAAGAGAAAGTGGAGGACGCCACCGCCATGAAGGCTGTGCTGGTAGGGCGCTTTTCGACATGCGGCTCACTAAAAATCTTCGGTTTGACTGTAAGCTTACTTGTTGTAATGCGCTTGTCAGGATGGTGCCTCCACTTCGTCTGCTGCACAGAGTGGTGACACATCAGCAGTGAGTGTTGCCAGCAATCATTTTTGGTTTACCCCTGAACAATTCTGTCCTGCCCGATTGTGAAATATGTCCCCGGTGGTGCATACATGCTTGCGTGTAAAATCAAACGAGTGCTCATGTTGTTTCTCCTCCCCGACTCAGACAAGCGACTTAACGTCAACCACCACATTCAGTTCTGCCATCGGGTCCGCTGCCAGTGCCCCAGTCTCTGATATCAGCCACTTGGTCAGAAAAAAGGTGGGGACGATGATGGGGTCCGAAACGAACGGCACTCGTGCCCCACGCTGTTGTCTAACCTAAACCTGTGTGTGTTTCAGAGGAAGCCAGAGGAGAGTCCTGAGAAAGAAGGCATCGTCAAGAAGGCCAAGCAAGATGATGCTCAGGAGACGTGTGCTGTGCAAAAAGCCAATGGTGACACTAATGGGGCACGCTAAGCGCATGGGAAGTTTCGCGGTGAGGGCTGGTTTTTATTCCTGGACAGTCTCTGAAGTCATCTATTGCTTACTTGGTGATAACTGTTTTGTTTTTTTCTTATTCTGTTGCAGTGTGAAAGAGACCTCTTCGTCCTCACTTTACCTCAGCAAGGACACGGCATTGTGTCCAAGATCCTGTATACTTGTTTGTGTCTATTCGTGCATTTTCTGCTTTTGTACAGTTGAATTAAAAGTGGTTTTGTACATCTTTGAAGTTATGTGGTGAAACAATGCCAACATCGGTAGGTCTCTTAACATGGCTGGATTTGTTGTCGTCTCAGGTTTCTGATGTCCCATCTAAACATTTTGTGCCTGTTTGGCCACTCTGATTGCACCCGTTTGGCAACTGTGGTTCCTTTAAAATATCCAAGCAGAAATGTTGGCATTGTTCCGCCCTGCATCGTTGCACTGCCCTGTTCCTTGAAATTGTAATTTCTTGTTTTGCCTAATAAAAAAAAAAAAAAAAAAAAAAAACTTAAGGTGATAAGCTTCCTGTTTATCCTGCATTAAAGTTGGAGGGACTTGAATTGAACTAGCCCCTGATCGCAAACGACTTTGGGTTGAAGTGGAGTACAAGCTGACCTCGTTGCCTGCCGACCACAGTTCACACCCGATGGACAAGTCACCGTGGATGTTTTTAGTGGAATGTGTGGTAGTGATGGTGACATAAAGCTCTAAAACGCTTTGAGGCTTTCCATGCAATTAGTTTGACTCGTGTGTCGAGGCTTCAAATGTCGTCAATCAAGTGGACATGACATGCAAGGAGGAGGATTTCTTGGGCAAAGTTTTGCTATGGATTACTCATAAAATGAAATTGACATGGAAAGGATGGAGGAAAATGCAGTAATTGAGTGTGTATTGTGGGAAAAAAATGGAACTCACACAAGAGGCAGCGGGAGCAAAAGAGGACTGCATTGTGACCCTTATAATGGCAGCAAACTCCGCATCCGTCGTGTTTCGTCGCCGCATAAATCAGGAGCTGAACTCGTCGATGTACTTCCTGAACCGGTCACGTGATACGGCCGGTTTCGAGGCTTCGATTGTCATCATCCGAGCATTTTCTCGGTGCGCGCTTCAAATACTCGGTCCCAGTTTACTCGGTATACCGCGGGTAGGGAACCCCGGTTTCTCGAGAGCCATATCCTGCTTGTTTTAGATCTCGAGCTACTTCAGCACACCTGATTCAAATGATTAGCTCAACATCAGGCTCTGAAACGATAATTAACAATCAGGTGTGTTGTGGAGTGGGGAGAGATCGAAAACAGGCAGAAATGGCTCTCGAGGAACCAGAGTTCCCTACCGCTGCAGCATTACGCATCGAAGACTCGACACAGAGGATAATATCGCCAATGTGTGGGGTGGGCGGCATAGCGAGAGAAAATACAAACTAAAGTTTCAAACTGTGAGGACACATATGTAAACCACTGGGTCAATTCCTCCCCACCACTTTTGACGCGGAGCATTCAAGCATATATTGAACATCATTAGAAGACAGTTTCACAAACACAATGCAATACATATTTTTTTAAAATCTTTAACACTTTATTCATTGTAGGCTGTGCATCCTCGGTTAAACTCTTGGATGTGCTCTCACTGAGCCAATATGGGGAAAAAAAAGTGGGAGAATTTTTCAGTTTTTGAGGATGAGGAACTTGGGCTTGATCCATTCGACTCAAACACCACAGTCAACAGCTTGAAACGTCAGCTTGTCAGGAACCAATTTTATTAATATCATTAATAATGTGTCATCAGCATCATCAATGAAATGAGTTAGTCTGTTTAAAGCAGAATCAAGTGTGCATTCATTGCCCTTTTTCTTGATGAACACTTCAGTTCCACAAAGCGAGGAAGAAAAAGGAGGAGGAGGGCAGGGTCAGAGAGCAGGACTGCAGTGAAGGAGGAAACGCAGGGAAAACAACGTCTGGCAGAGCAGAAATCTCCCCCTTCACTGGGATATGATTGGTTTTTCCCTTGTGCAAGAACAACAACAAAAAATAATCAAAAATTCAAAATGGTGCTCTTTAAAAAAAAAAAAAAAAAAAGATGAGATAGAAAGGAGGGTGGGTGGCTTGCTGAGATGTGTTGGCTGTTGCGTTGTTTCTCTTTTTTTTGTTCCGTAAAACCACGCTAGGATTTGATGCAGTCGTCGTCGTCAGAGGTCTGGCTGCTGCTACTGGTTTCCGACTCGGACCCTTCCTCCACATGCGCCTCGGCCACACTCCTCCAGGGGGTGAAGTGGAGGGTGACACCCCGCGCCCTGGGCAGAATGCCGTTCTTCTGCAGGCCGTTGCGCTTCAGCTGCTCGGACAACACAGAAGGATATCACGTGACCTCACGTTTGATCTGTTCAACGTGGCAGCAATCAACCGGACCGTTGCTCACTTGCTCCGTTTTCGTCTGAAACTCTCTCAGCTCATCTTCGGTCAGAGGCAGGAAGTTGTCATCGTTTTCGGGGTACTCCTGCCAGCCCATGGCCTTCAGCAACCTGCACAAACACGTTGCTCCAAATTGATTTTCTTCAAGCTGACATCCCTGCTTGAATCAAAACTATTATAGTGAAGGAAACCACTGAAAAAAATAACCCCGAATACCGCTAATCCCTCCCCCCCAAATTGTTATCATCACATTATGAAAATAGGCCGTTTTTACAAATGTATGGGTTTTTTTTTTAATAATTCCAATGGCACTTGGGTACACACTGTAGTTATGTTTAATTAGTGGTGGTCTGATGAAGGGTTCCTTGAAAGAAATAAAAAAAGAAAATTCCACCCTGTCAGGAGTCCCTGGCCTACACAGTGAATGACACTGTCAAGGAGGTACCATGAGTCCAAAACAGAGATTGTTAAAGTTCTTCGTAGTTTATCACAGTAGGGAAGTCATAATTACAGTAAATAACTGCATTTAAAAAAAACCCTGAGGCTGTGAGTAAAAAAAGCAATCAAAGGAAATCCAGCAAGTACGCCAGTAACTGAGTGTGCCTTCTTTTGCAACCTGTTATGTCGTACCACCGCAAAACAGGGACCACCTGTATGGCTGTGACCATATTTATTATTTCATTTGCAATATGCAGTGTTGCACACTACTGCCCCCTTCAGCCGACATGAAACTATTTTAGCATGTTAACGAACAGGACAACCGTGTTTTAATGTCATTTAAATTTAAGCAATTTGCCACGTAGGGTCCAAGCTCAAATCTTAAGAACAGTTACAAACAAATTTTGGAGATGATCCAAATAAAACCTGAGCCTCTGATGGCGCACACACACAAACTGAGCGTGTGTGTGTGTGTGTTGTCATACCTGTGCTCAGATTCCAGGGAGCTGGACAGGTGTTCTGTGTCAGAGTCACTGAGAGAGTAGGACAACCCATTCTCGTGGCAGACATCCTCACTGTAGGCTTTGGGTTCCGGGGTGCTGCTTTCACCCTGGACACAATCACACGACCCTCAAGATACCAACAAAATCTGCATGTACGGATTTTCAGTGTGTCAAATATTAATATTCCAGGCATTTTACAATTCAGACACTCGGGTTTACATTCCAATTAGAATGTAACCGAATCACTAAGCGGAATAGAAATGCTCTGTATAAAACACCTCAATCGGGAATCACAGTTTTGTTTTTGTAAACCCAGCCACTGACAATTTATTAAATAGAATTAGAAAACCTTTATTCGTCTCACAATGGAGGTCACATGATTTGACAGAATTTTTTTTTTTTATGGGGTTACACAAGGAGTTGTACCTCTCACCACGCAATAAATTTGAAGACATGAACTGCACAAAGGCAATTGGATTTGAAAGCGCACATACACACACACGCACACACCAAAATCCGTATTTCAGTGGGGGTGCGCAGATTTTTGACATGCGCGGCAGGTAATGAACAACGCAAGATGCAAACGGAGCCATGCCTGACCTCTCCTGATGTTCCCGGGCTGCTGCTTGTTGTCAGTTCTCCGGTGCCCTCGTCCTTCAGAGCTCGCAGGAACTCACTCTTTCGGTCCGGACCACGGCGCATCAGCTTCAGCCTTGACGGGGCGATGTCTATGGGAGGCGTCGTGCTGGAAGGATGCTGCAGAGATGGCGACACCGAGACCAATTGGGTTCATTCCTGTTTCTCCTTTGACTGCTTTTCTGAGCAAAGACCCGCCAAGCTCATTATTCTTTCCGAGCTTGTCAGCTGTAACTTGGCTGTTCAGAGGTGAAGGTAGAATATTTTCTACCAGAATAAAAAGGGGCTTTTGAAAAATAATCTAATTATTATTGTTTACCCTCAATATTGCATTTTTTTGCAAATCTTTTTTTTTAAGGCCCTCTCTCACCATGTTTTTTTTAAAAACACAAACAAAAGTTAACGACAATGGTGGGTACAACACAACAAAATAATTTCAACATCGTCATGTGCCCTTGAGCATGAATTACAGCTTGACGACAACGTCTCATGCTGTTCACAAGTCGACTTCTTGTCTGCTGAGGCATGACATCCCATTCTTTTTGAAGGGCAGCCTTCAGGTCATTGAGGTTCTGAGATGCAGAGTTTCGGGCCTCTACACGGCGACTCAACTGATCCCACAGGTTTTCAATAGGATGCAGGTCTGGAGAAAGTGCAGGCCAACATTCCATGTGAGGCACACCAGTCTCCAACAGCCGTTCCCTGATGATGCGACCTTGATGAGTTGGAGCAGTGTCATCCATGAAGATGAAATTAGGCCCGTGTTGTTCATTGTAGCGGCACAATCACTGGATGAATAATGTTATTCAGGTAGTATGGACTTGTCACTGTACCATTCACAAAGCGTAGGGCAGTTCTGTACCAACTGGACCCAATTGGACCACACTAACCACCCCAACAACCGAAAGCTCGTTTGACGACAACAGGGGGTGATGCAGAGCATTCTCCAACATCGTTGGCGGCCATCATTTCTGCTCAACGTGAGTCTACTTTCATCAGAACACACCAGTGAAGGCCACCGGTCCCTCGTCCAGCGCAAATGCACCGCGGTCCGTGCAAGGCGATGACGCCTGTGCCTGGTGGAGTGGTCAGGTGCACTTGCAGGTCGTCTAGCACGCAGACCACGCGGATGTAAATGGTTTCGAATGGTCTGACGTGACACTTGGTTGCCTCTCAGCTTGTTGAGTGGCAGCAATTGAGTGGCATTCATCATCCGGATTTCGGTCATTGGCATGGGATGTGGCCACAGGCCGTCCACTTTTACATCTTTCTGTGACTCTTCCAGTCTCCCGGTATCTCTGTTGTAACCTGCTGATGACACTCTAAGCTCAGTCGCCACTTCCGTCTGACAACATCCCGTTTGAAGCATCACAGTGGCAAGGTACTGCTGGTCCATTGTGAGGTGTCGTCTTGTTCTCTTGATGTCAAAATGCGACCGGCTTGATATGGATGACTGTTTAAACACCAGCTCTAATTGAACCGGGACCAT
This sequence comes from Hippocampus comes, assembly GCF_001891065.2. Classification (NCBI taxonomy): domain Eukaryota; kingdom Metazoa; phylum Chordata; class Actinopteri; order Syngnathiformes; family Syngnathidae; genus Hippocampus; species Hippocampus comes. The sequence goes on from NW_017805540.1 coordinate 506,376, forward strand.
ACATTGGTTGATTCAAGTATCAAACACCTTATTAAAAATAACAGAAAAAACAAAATCAAGCCTACCGACCGACTGAAACGAACCCCTGAAGTTTGAGTTGAGCAATTAAGAAAGCTCACCTCTTTAGGGGTGTTGTGCTGTAGTGCACTGACCGGCGTGCTGGGTTTGGCAGCAGAGACGGGGTTGGTAAAGACGGAATCTCGGCCAGACTTGGCGAGCTCCCTTGCGCCGGCTTTCCACTGGGTGCTCTTTAAAATAAATACGTACATACATTAATAAATCATATTGGATTAGTTAGCAAATTTGACACACGGCGGTCATTCATACTTTGGTGGGAGCCACAGCAGGCTTTGGGACCAGGTTCTTGTAGACGCTGGAGCCTGTGATGGGCGCTTTAGCGCCATTAGCTGGCAAGGCGCCGGCGCTCGCGAAGCCCGCCGAGAAGGCAGTGCTGGGGTCCTCCTTGGAAACCTTCTTGATAACCAACATTTTGGACACCATCTGCTTGCCACTCGGAGGATTTTCTGGGGCAGGAGAGAAAAATTCCAGGCGGCTGTTAGAAAACAACAAGAAAAGTGTGAAGACTGCAAGTGGACACGGAGCTCTTTACCCCACACTCCAGCATGGGGGGCAACTGCTCTCATCTGAGTCCCGGGCTTTCCAGTTGTTTCAGGGTTGAGGGAAGGCTACAAAAGAAGCAGAACAATTGACGGTTGTGGAGAAAATTCCGGCATTCTAGTAGAAAAGGTGTGACTTTCAGATGTAAGAATTCTCAGAGTGTTCATAATGCCTGCGCAGGCTTGTGATAAAATAGAATACACCCATCTTGTTTTTTTTTTATTTTATGCAGCAATGGCTGTTTGAAAGTGATCTATAAATACAGTTGAGTTGTTTCTAAACATTGCAGGCAGTGATAAGATGGTTTGGTTGAGATGAAATCCAGTGCAACACTGGGAAAACGTGTGCCCAATGTGTTTGGATTTTGAGGATTAAATTATCGAATCAAATCGTGAGGAATCGTCAGTAAAGTCGTTTAAAACAAATGATGCTACTCACAAAGTCCTCTTCCACAAACTTCAGCTTGTCATCCTTTTTGTCTTTGCGTTCTTCGTTGGGAAACTTGTCCTGGTATGAGGTGCCCTTACGGGGATGGAAGTTACCATTGCGCTGCCGGTGCCCTCCCTGCCTGTCTCTGTCGCCCCCTCCCCGTTTCGGGTGGCGCCCTTGGTGGTGGTGGTGATGGTGGCCGTCCTGGGCGCCCCTCGGAGCTCCGTGCCAGGTGGGTGTGTCCTTCCAACACGAGCCCCCTGCTAGCCCGCTGTGCCCCCCTTTGGCCACGCCTGAATCCACAGAGTCATGTCTCAGAAGCAGCGAGGGCTGTTGCCACCCATCACCTAAAAAACAAACAAATCCCCCCCGGCAAAAAAAAAAAAAAAAAACCCAAAACAAACAAACAAAAAACAAAAAAAAAACAGAGCAGTCATACTGCTTAGCAACTACAGATTTAGCTGTTGCCAATTTAAAATGTGGAAATTTCCTATCACGATCAATAGTGATCAAAAAGATGATGACAAGACAGGCGGTCTTGTCTCCAGGCCAACAATACACAAGAGTTTTTCTGGGTCGCTCACAGTTCACTGCTGCGGTTTTAATTTTCAATCTCACAGCAATACATAGAATTGTTCGACACCGTCTGCTGTAGGATTTGGGATAATAGCAAAACAACGCTTTGCAAACTCACTGCTGAAAGCAAAGCGGACATGAAAATCCATCAATTCATCGAGAAGAATGGACTGAAAAATTGCAATAACCCCCCCCCCCCCCCAAACCCATCAGCGCAAGACCCGTGTGCTTAATATGCCAAGAGACTTTTGCTATTTTTAATTTGAAACGCCATTATGCGAGAAAATGCTTCTTGGGACATTGTCTTAAAAGTCAGTGGTAAGAACGACAAAAGTACATGCAACAAAATGGTCACATCAACCTGCAAGCAGGGTTCTAGTACGGTAATCACATCTATGAACAAGCAACAAAGTGCTCCCTAAGAGTGGCCTGAATTTTGAACAAGCACAATAAGCTATTCTCAGACGCAGAGATGAGCAAAGAACGTATGACTGAAGTGATGGACGCAATGTATGAAGGCAAACAAAAAGAGAAGAAAACTAAACTCAAGCACCTCCCCCTTTCTATTTTCTTTTAATCATGTAAAATGGAAGTGATTTCCTTTCATTTGTCATTTTGTTGTTGTTGTTGACTCAACAGGACATGTTGTTTTGGCTATTACAGCATCCTCGCATGTGGCCTGACTAATGTCAATGAATGGACCCTTGACTCACTGAAACAATTCTTTGTCAGATTTGTGTTTGCGTGGAGGAATCCGACACAATGCTAGAATGTACTTCTTCCTAAGGTGAGACGTTCCACTGGGAGCTTGTGTCGACGTGAACGTTTTGACATTTAAAACCCTTCCAATCCAAATGCTTAAGATAGCACAAATCCGTACTCGGGAGAAAATATAAATAGATGAAAAGACTAAAAATAAAACCGGTGTCAATTTTAGGTCAATCGGTGACAAGACTTATCAAGAAAGTCTTGTGACAGACATTCGGGATGTACAGGGGAGCTTGGGATTCTTAATTCCGGGTCTATTTAAATCAGGGGTAGGGAACTCCCCGAGAGCCATATTCTGCCTGTTTCAGATCTCTCCTACTCCAACACAGCTGATTCAATTGATCATGATCATTTTAGGCTTCAGCAGAGCTTGCTCACGAGCTGATCAATTGAATCAGGTGGGTTGAAGTAGGGAGAGATCTAAAACGTGCAAGAAATGGCGTTCCCTACCCCTGATTTAAATAGTCAACAAATGAAGTATCTGACACAAACCAAGGAGAACAATGTGGATTGGAATCACTTTAGGGAGGAATACATCAAAATGACCCCAAAGTTAAAAGATGTTAATCAAATTAATTTGTTGATGGTGAATATGCCTCTAATTTACCATATTTAGACCATAATATTCGATTTTGCTGTGGCTTACGTTCCCGGCTGGTGTTATTGTTGCGTCGCTACATTACTGATCGGTATAGTTCGATGACATCAAGTTTGCCTCGATGGAGTGAGTACAATATATCTGATATGAGCATACGCCACATTCAATAAGAATTGGATTGATAGGAATTAGATTTTTCTTTCCATAGACCACTTGAGAAGAAAAAGAGAAAAATGAAAACGGTTGAATTGACATGGTGATGATGATAAGGCATCGCGTCTTCCACTAAGGGAACGTTGCGGAGAAACAATTACTTTTCCCGAAATAGTAAAAAAGGGAGAAAAAAAATTGTTTATTCCAAATGTAAATAGCTTTTGCATTCAACATTTATCCCCACATTCGGAACAGATCAAGAAGACTGCGTGGTTTTGTGGCGCTGATGGCACATGGTTGTAGCAGGAAATACAGGTTGTTGTAGTTTTAGGTCGACTCGCAGTTTTTACAATGTGACTGTCTAGGATTACATGAAAATGGGGGTGGGTGTGAATAGCAGCCGATTTTTCTGTGCTGTAAGGCTGAACAAATACTTAAGAACAAAGTATTGTACAACAGTCAGATGTTAGTTGGAATTCGCTCACTTGAACAATTGTCATTGATGAGTATTCCACAGCACCAGAAACTTGAAATAAAGCGCTCAAAGCCTGCCTGTATATTTGCACACCCAAAGTTGTACGACAATTACTGCTACTGGTCACTCGAAAAATGATGCAACGATTATCTGCACCAACTGCACAACCGTCATATTGCATCACTTTATCTCTGCTGTCATTAGGTGGTATTATGGCACAACGGTACCCTTGCATTACGGAAAGCCTTTTCGATACTTATTTGTCATGTCCTTGTTGATCGTAGTTGCTTGTTATTGATAATACTAGCGTAGCCTGGACTTCCAGGGACAAATTCCTTGTGTGTCCCACATACTTGGCCAATAAAGATGATTCTGATATCCATGTGTATTATTGATGACTGGTGTTGTCTCAGAAAATATGCCAGAATAGAGCGTTAGAACTGCACTACATGAAGTTGGATTCATTAAGAGTCCAACAAAGAAGCTATTTGATTGACTATGCACTTTTGTAATTCATCGTCAGATTAATTGGATATTTTGAATTTTATTCTGCCAAAGGGGCGAAGGCCCGGTAGACCAGTGGTTAGCGCGTTGACCTCGCAGGGCAGAGGGACCGGGTTCAATTCCAGCTCCGGCATGTGTGGAGTTTGCATGTTCTTCCCGGACCCCCGTGGGTTTTTTCCGGGTACTCCGGTTTCATCCCAAAAACATGCATGGCAGGCTGATTAAACACTCAAAATTGTCCCTAGGTGTGGGTGTGAGCGTGGATGTTCATCTATATGTGCCCTGCGATTGGCTGGCAACCGGTTCAGGGTGTCCCCCGCCTACTGCCCGGAGACAGCTGGGATAGGCTCCAGCACCACCCACGACCCTTGTGAGGATAAGCGGATCGGAAAATGGATGCATTCTGCCAAATATTGGAATCTGCATCGGGCTTTTAAAAAAAATGTTTTTTGAAAAATCGATATCGCCCGTGCCCAAGTAGACAGACAGCACCAAACGTATACGCTTATTCTTTGACACTGGCTGCTGGTGACTCTGCACATCCATCTCTGACTTTGTCAAGTATACGTTTGCCACCCATTAATTTTCAATCCATTCACTGAAACCTCTCTGACAGAAGAATTTCTAGCCCTGCTGTAATTCCCAAGCATCCGCAATACAAATGCCACCTACTGTTCAAATCAAGCACAGACGAAACTGTCTTTTCAATTACATAAACTGCCCATTAGAATCAAATCTGAAGAGTGAAATACAATTTACAGCACTGCTCATAAGACTCAAGTTGAATATGACATGCGTTCCGCACAAAGAAAAGCGTCTTCATCAACAACCTGACAAATACGAATCCATAGTATCTTCCAATGGAACACGGGGGAAAAAAAACAAAACTAAACAAAACGCCAAGACTAGTCATGCAAAACACACCACATTAGTTTGTATTTTTTTTTAGACAAACTGCAACAATGTCCCAAGTGGCAGCATATGAAAGCACGAGCAACAAATTGCCTCTATTCTCCTTCATCCACAGCAGAACTTGCACCCATTCAATGTACCCTTAATCTATCGGACAACTTTTATTCCCCATGCATCAGTACAGTGAGATCGCAAGCATTCCAGTCCTGATCTGCCCAACCGCCGTAATTGCTCTTGCAAAGTGGTTTTCGTCACTAACGGTACCTGTTGGAGCGCGCAGGGAGCCATTGTTGAAGAAGCCATCGGAAGAGTTGTGGCGGCGGCGGCTCACAGCATTTTTGCCTTCCCTGTGGTGGTGGGGCTCGCCTTGTTTATCGAGGGTGGCAGCAGTGGACTGGAGGAGGTGGCGAGAAATACAGCAGATAAGAGTCAATGAGGCGAAAGGCAATTCTCAAGACAAGTCAAGTTTCAATCACCAATTGACGATCACACTCGTGCAATTGTAAAGGAGCAAAAATGCGTGCACTATGACATGTCAGAGTTGTACGAGTATATTGTTAAGCGCTTTGTTACAGCTGCCGCTGTTGTGAAAGCACTATATAAATCAGCATGTATTGTATTGTATATACAAGCATAAAGACAGCACGACTTCCACAATGGCTTAAAAATTTGTAAAACCCAAATAACAAACCGCCTTTAGAATTTCTCCAGATACATCAAACGACACGCAAAACGATCAAACATCAGCACAAAAATTTGAACCAGATGTGTTTTTCCATCTTAAACGCCGACAAAAATAATACAACCGGCTCTTTGATCTTGATCATGTTCACATTAAAGTCAACAGCACATTTTGATCAAATCCAATAACATTTGAAAAAGATGGACGCAAGGGGATTTTAAACAACGGGGATCTTATTGAACTTTTGGCCTGGTTCAAAACAATTTATATGAACACAATCACTTAAACCAATTTTGTTTGGTGGAGGTATGACCAACAATTCTTTTTTGTTTTTTCTTTTATGACCCACTAAAATCCCCTTGCCATCATCTGACACTGCATAATGGTAACTTGACAATCCTTCATGCGCCGCGGTTTTTAAAACACCACAAAACCGGAGCCAAAACAATGGCATTAAACATTGGGCTGCAATCGCTGAACAAACAGAGCACTGTCGTCAAAGCGGTGGCTCTTCTTGTTTTCTCTGCCTTGAATGCATTTTAAAGTTAAGTCGCCCAGCTGGGAAACGTCCCGACTCATAGACTACACTGAACAGCATCTCGACAATCACTACACAAGCAAACAACTCGACAATGAAGTGCTTTGTGCACACCACATTTGCTCAACGTAATCTGACAGGTGTGATTTTTGAATCTCCATTGACCTGCAACAAATTTCAACTCGAATCCGGAACCTTGCACATTAACGAGGTGTTTTGCACCACACTTGGACTAAAACACTACGCCACGTCTTTGCGTCATTTGTGCTGGCTCACAACATCTACGTGACTTAGGCTGACTACAAACTCACTTCTCGCGCACGTAGTGTCTCAGTGAGGTTTGAAGCCCTGTCTGCTTCACTTACTCTCGCGTGCACGCATAACATTTCCACACAAACCTTGGCAGGCTGGGGTGTGGAGAAGTTAAGCCAGGCAGGGACGAAGTCATGCTGCGCCATTTAGGTCCAGTGTTTCTGGTCAGTGGATTGAGGCATCAAACCTCATGGCCAGGATCTTACAAAAGAATTGGTCGTTAGGAGTGTCGTAACTAACAGTGTTGTCGTGTCGGGTTGAGTGTAATAGTTACCCCAGAGTCAATGGCTCTGAAGTCCTTGGCCTTCTCCCTTCGTCCACCTGGTCTCTGTTCTTCAGGCCTGATGGCACTGACAGACGGGGAGCGGCAAAAACACTACCCCTCTAAATCTCTGGGAGGACAGCGCAGCCCCTTTCCCAAGAGGCAGATCGCTTCGTCCAGGGTGGATCACTGGGAGACGGGTCAAGGGTTGCAGGAATCAGCTGGAATCGGTGATCCAGACGACAAGCCAAAGAAGGAAGAGGATGGATTTCCAAACACGCAAGTGAAGTCGTCTCCGAGGAACAAGATTCCCAAGATGCTCCCGAAGCAAATCTTGTCCCGAGTGATACGGTTTAAAGTTGTTCAATGATTTAGTTGGGACACATGAAACATGAGCAGACTCTGCCGAATTTGCAAAAGATTCTATTGATGGGGGGTCATTTGTCCCACGGGTTCAGAAGAACTAGGTTGTGAGCTTGTGGAAGTGTAGAAGGGCTTTGCCCATGCACATGGACAGCAGTTTGTGAAGCAGTTCCACTCTGACACCAAGACGGGGAGAATGAAACAAGTGTCGTCCTGCCACACTGTGGGCCAGTAGGTATTGGCATCAATTCAACTTTTACCGAATCATTTTAGAATCTAGTGAAACGCATGCAGAAAAAAAAAAGAGTTTAGGGACAGTCTTTTGTAGGAAACCCACTGATCACCTCATTAATGTGGTGAAAAGACTGCCAGAGTTGGAAGGTAAAGATGCTTGCTAGTTCAAAGTCACATGACAATGAAGACAACAGACCTGTGTTAGCTACATTGCCGTCATTTTCATTTCTGGTTAGTGAAACAGAGAGCTGGATGGGTGATGCATTATAAAGATGTCTTTATCGTTGAGTGATTCGCGTTCATATTTGTAGAATGCCCATCTAACTATGTGTAGTTTTCTGGAAGATGAAAGCTGGCGAAGGTCTGATTTCATAGATATTAGAGTTCAAAAAATTGTAAAAAGCTCCCTTATATTGATCAGTCTTGTCCAAAAAAAAATCTTTCGGCCTTCCTAGAGGAAAATCGCAACCCCAAAACGTTAAAGTGTTGAAAATGTTTTCCTGGTTTAAGAAGCGTTTGCCTTGCTGAACAGTTTTCTATTTACTTCCTGGTTTTCAGTTGATTCTGCAAAGGAGCTGCACCTGCAAATCAAAGACTCCAGTCAGAAAAAAAAAATCAATTCATCAATCACAAATTCACTATAAATACCAACTCAAGTTGAATTAACATCACAGACAGTATATTGAATTAATTACTGTGGCAGAACATTCTGTTCGTTTTCGCAAGATATGCCAATGAAGCTGCAAAACAAACTACTTCTCTGTTACAGCAGTCTATGTAAAAATACACTGGCCATCAAACTCAAAATACGGTAATCAAAGCTCCAGATATCTACTTTTGAATGCCTTACATCTCTCGCGAATCGAAATCAAGAGACACTGTGCTCTGGGAGCCATCAAACGACGAAAGCTACAATGTGTGGCAGCTTTTAATGAAATATTAATACCGATGCAAAAATATCCACGGCACTTTCTCACTTCTCCCACGGCGGAAGCACAACAGGGCAGTAATGCTCAATCAAATGGATTAACGAACTCTGCTTCCGTTTCGTTCTAAATTTCATTATGCTACAGTATAACATCAAACAGAAAACTGAAACAAGCTCGGTTCAAACAGCATTGCTCTCGCACTGAACTCTTACGTAATAGCTTAACATCAATGAGTTTGCGACGCGCACAAGCTACTACGGGCACCAGCGATGTTCCACTGTCGGATTAGCAGTCTAAGCACAAGTGTTATTTAAGTGAAACGTTAGCATTGTAGGAAACAAACAACCAACCAACCAAACAAACAAACGTGCCCTCTTGTTCGACAGGGGACCAATACAACACGCAGAGCACACGTTTCACCCTGCTTACAAGTTGCTAAATGTTCAAAGGTGCAATTCTGACAAAAAGCGATTCGAATGTCGAAGCTTAATCAAAGCCAATCACTGCCGGACGGTGCTCTAGAATCGACATCAACTCGGCTGCTAACTCGTTTGTGCAGTTACCTTCGTGAACAGTCGCGTAGCAAGTGTTAGCTAATAGCTGCTCTTACCTAGCCTGTTAACTGAATCCGAAAACTGTGAGGTGTCATGCGATGAGCTCGTATGGGTCCACTGCCTTCCTCCCCGCACGGCTAACAAGTTAAGACGTTCCACTGAACCAAAACCGCGCAAATAGCCCGTTTTCGCAGTTGTCGCGGACACACAGTAAAGGTAAATAGAGCTGGCATCGTTGGAACAACACAGTTTCAAAATGGCTACCTTAGCAGCGGCAGCACACATTCATCAGCTCGCTACGTGTTAGCGAGCTAACTTGCAAATGTTGCCCTGACAATTCCGCGTACCTTCTCCCAAGCAAAACAGCCTTTAATAGATTCGAGGGTATACGAAGCAGTCCGATCACAACGAAATGACACTCCAGTGTGAGTATAACGCTGTGGTTGAGTAGCTAGTGATGTTTGTTTGGGTTTTCTACGCGCTTACCACTGGCGCTGGCACCTAAAGTGGGGGGTGGGGGGTAGTCGAATACTCAATAAGGCTGCGTTCAAGAAGTCACGTCATTATCCAACTGCATGAGGTTCCACTCTGTGAGGTACGTTTTTAACTGCTTGGAGTTGAGATTTTGAAAATTACTAAATAGATTTTACAACCCCTCATATATTCGTCTACTGACGCATATTTCATACGGCACGACGTACATATACTTTTCGACATTTATAGGACACAATGGCGATCTTTAGTATTTCATGCATTTGCACTCTTGAATGACACATAAATCCTCCCCCGCCATGGACAGACAAAATAGTCGATAGCAGAACTTGTCTCGTGTGGTTGGAGAAAAACGGGACGATTTCACAGCAAGGACATTCGATTAACTCTGAAATGAGCAGACTCGATTTGATAAGACGGTAAGACATCGTAAACACGACGTGGTACTGTATTTGTATTCATGGAATACAGTGAAAGAGAAATAAATTCAACACCGATGGAAACTGTGACCCCTGATAAAGCTACTCAAAACGTAAACATCGACAAGTGATTTAAATTTAACAAATGACACGCTTTCAAAAGAACGTTTGGGTAGTTCATTATTCAAGCGTATTTTTGCTGGACGATTGCTTGACCTCAGGTTTAGAAGCTGTTGACTCGCTAGTGTTTCCCAACATTGAAGTGAAATCTGGATTTGTAAATTGCATGTAATACCGCAACTGTGCGTTGTACTCTTACGTCTTAATGTAGAATGTCTTTTTTTTTTTTTTAGATTCAAAATGTTTGGATTTGCACCTCGTAGCTATCTCATTAAGGTAAGTCAATGTAAAAAAAAAAATCTATCGATTAAATGGGTAGTCCGTCTTTTTTTAATGCCAAAAATCGTCATTGTCCTAAAAAAATCATATTGGTTGAGTCCTAATTTTATTCCGAGTAGCATAAAAATGTTCTGCATTTCCAGATTCCAGTGTGGCGTCCTCGATGGGTAGACAGCGCATCAAACCCAATTCATGGTCAACTGGTCTCGAGGGTCTCTCCGTTGTCGATCCCATCCAAACTGGCTTCAACCAACAGGCTGCTGTGCGTCAAACCAATCAACTGGGCTGGCTCACGTCTCTGCCATTCAGACAAGAGAGACACCAAAGAAGGTTTTACTTTGAGAGCCCTAACTCAGGCTCCCAAGCCTGCACTGTACCTTGGTTTCTCTGGGCTCATCCCATTTGTGGCAGCCCCGCTCCTCATGGCGACCACTCAGTCTTTCTACCCAGAAGTGGCATATGCTCAAATGCTGTATGGCGCTTGTATAGTATCCTTCCTCGGAGGTGCCCGATGGGGGTTTGCCATTCCTGATGGTAGTCCTGCTCAACCTGACTGGATGAACTTGGGCAACAGCGTAGTTCCATCACTTCTGGCCTGGCTGGCTCTGCTCTGCAGGGACAATGTCGTTGAGGGTGCTATGTTGGTTATGATGGGACTAGGACTTTCTTTACACTATGACTTGACACTGCTACCTGGATACCCAGCCTGGTTCAAAGCCATGAGAACTGTCCTCACTCTGGTTGCTACCTTCTCACTGGTGGCAACGCTGATTTTGAAGAAGTTCTGCACTGAGAAGAAGCTAAAAGAGTTTACCGATTAAAACGTTTCAGTCTGATCCAAACAACACAAAAGTTAAATCACCATAAATAGATCTCTCTTATTGCTTACACTCTGCTTCAGTAATTTTAGACACATTTCCTGAATTACAAATCAGTGTCACATAAAATGTTCACAAATTAAGATGACGATGAATATCGAACGCAGCTAAAATAAGCGGTTGGATTATGGTGTACTCTTTATATTTTGTTGTCAATATTTTAAGAATGTAAGCCATTACTATCACTGGAAATCATAGAATATGCAACAGGGAACTTTAATTCACTGAAAAACAATGTTTTTTTTGTTTTTTTACAGCAATGCTGTATTTGTATAAGGGATAGTCAAAGTGGAAGGAAACATTGCAACCTTTCAGGTGTTCAGCTCAGCAAGTTTAACCTAAGGTTAAAAACATTGGGGGGGATAATATGGCATGTCTGCAAACATTATTTTTATCCATCAATATGAAAAGAATCCAGTAGTAACAGCACAGGCTTTGCAACCGTTTCAGTTTAGAAGCATTTCTGAATGTTCTTTTCTTACATTGATAAATAGGCTCAAGTGTTTTGATAAGATTTACAAGTAGCACCGCACACATTGTCAACATTTTTGAGGAGAGTGAAAGAAAGAAACAAAAAGTGGTTTCAGATCTGATCACAAAACAGTCCTCATAAGCATGAGCCAAAAAAAAACCTACTTTCACAATGATGAATGGAAAAGAGAACGAGATAAAGATTGTTTTTATACAAACAAAAGAAAAGATCAAATTTGTGGTCAGTTGTATAATTTAAAACAAATGAGGGGACATAGAAAGAATAGAGACAGACGATTTTGTCAGAAACAGTCGGGGCACTTTTCCATCACATCAACTGTAATTTAAAGACATAACAATTACATGTACGAATAAGTAATGTGCAGCGATGTGAAACAAGTGTAATCTTAAGGTGCGGCTTTTCCTTTGATGTGGCATGCGGGTTCCAAAAGAGTTTCAATTGGAATCGTCCAGGTGGTCACAGTACAGCCAAGCCGCCATCACAGCGACTGGCGATCATGTTGCCAACTTCGGTCCAGGTGTCCAAGTGGGGGTCATAGACCTCCACAGAGTCGATGGTCACGGGGGCTGAGAAGGTTCTGCTGGCGGCCCTTCCACCGACGGCATACAACAACCCGTTTACTGCTGACACTGATGCTCCTGCCCGTGCTGTGGACATCGAGGCCACTTCCAACCACTTCTCCTGGGGAGAAAAAAAAAATAGACCCACACAGGTGTGAATTAGTCATAAATTTTCCATCCGTCATATTTTGTATGTGTAGATCATACAGGTGATGTTAACCCACCAAGGTAGAATTGAGGCAAGTGGACTTTTCCTGTTTGTTGAAAAGCTTTCGGCTTTAATCCAAAACGGCTTCTTCAATTCTAATATCAGATTAGAAAGGTTATTAAAATCCTTTGATACCTTTTGTTGTTTGTTTGTTTGGGGAGATTTAGCCACACCTCAAACTTAGAACTGAAGTGAAGGTGAAACCTCTTCAACAAGAAAAATCCAGTGCCTCGATTGAAATTCTGTCGATATGGCACATTTTGTCGATCAATCGAATGGCGTTGAGAGTTCAGGGTTACCTGCTCTGGACAATATTTTTCCACCGTCTCCAAAGCACCCACAGCCTCATTCCGACCCCCTACTGCGTAAATACAGTTGTTGAGGCAGGCCACTCCCACATACGCTCGCCGTGTAAGCATAACAGGCAAGGCGCTCCAGCGACGGCTGATTGGATCATATACTTCTGCTGAGCGTAGCTCTGTGCCTTCGTCGCTGATTCCTCCAATCACGTAAATAAAACCTGATAAGAGAAACAATGTCGTCCTTGGACAAATGTTCTAAAAAGAGACACAAATCTTGTCTGGATGATAAATTAATTTTAGGGTCTTCAGATTGTACCCTAAAGTTTGCTTGAACAAAGAGATAGCGACACACCTTGGAGCTCGCAGCAACCAAAATAATAGCGAGGAACTGCCATGTTGCCTATGACCTCCCACTTGTTTTCCTCTGGGTCGTAACGTTCCATTGAACTGCCGATCTCGGAGCCAATCCATCCACCTGTATGGGAAACCATTAAATGCTAAAGATTTCTTTGTTTTGATGATTGATGCTAAAAAAATAGCCACATTTGTTATAGTGAAATCTTGATGAAGAAAACAAAAAATCAAGAATATGTGGATTATTATTTAATTCAACATCGGTCATTTACTACACTGATTATAATCCCTGAAGGGTAAATTCATTTCCACTCTGGTAACACAAACACATATATGACAAAGATTCATATGTGTGTGAGTGTATAATACACACTCATCCATTTTCCGAACTGCTTAATCCTCACAAGGGTCGCGGGGGGTGTTGGAGCCTGTCCCAGCTGTCTTCGGGCAGTAGGCGGGGGACACCCTGAACCGGTTGCCAGCCAATCGCAGGGCTCATAGAGACGAACAACCATCCGCGCTCACACTCTCACCTCGGGACAATTTTGAGTGTTCAATCAGCCTGCCATGCATGTTTTGGGAATGTGGGAGGAAACCGGAACACCAAGAGAAAACCCACGCAGGCCCGGTGAGAACATGCAAACTCCACACAGGGAGGCCGGAGTTTGGGATTGAACCCACATTGTGAGGTCGACGTGCTTACCACTCGACCACCGGGCCGCCATATATACAATTTTTTTTTCACACATCCGCATATTAATCGGTATGTTTCACTGCCAAAAATCGACGTCGGCCTCAAAAAATCCATACAAGTTAGGCCCTTATATTTTATATCTATTTAGAACATCACACAACATCGGTAGTTGTCCCAACAATACTGTAGTGGTATTTACCAAGCGCATACAGCGCTCCGTGGCAGGGGCAGACGCCAACTCCACAGCGAGGGAAATTCAGAGAAGCCACGGCAGCCCACTGTTTAGTCACGGGGTCGTATCTCTCTGTGCAGTCAAAAATCATTGAATCTTTCTCTCCTGGTGAAAAAAAAAAAGTGGTTGAGCCTTATTTTCACACACGTGATGTGACATTTATCGTCTCCGCTTCCTCACCTCCCACTACATAAATCATGCCCTCTAGTACTGCTACCCCCAACCCGCTGCGAGCCTGATGCAGAGATGAAACCGTGGTCCAGTATTGGCTGAAGGTGTCAAAGCGCTCCACACAACTTAACGCCCTGCTGTCACTCCACCGACCACCCTGTAACCGTGTGTAGCCTCCTGCAAAAAAAAAAAGTGGAAATCCAATCACTCTAAATTTTCTTCTCTATATTTCTCGTGTCTCACACATACTTGTTTTACTTATTTCTCAGTCTCCAACATGACTTCATTCACCGTGCAATTATCACATTGTAAAAGTTACAAAACAAAACTAAAAACCCACCTCACAGAACTCAGTGTATGAGAGTAAAAATAAGACTTTTAAAATCGTACCGATGGCATACACGTATTTCCTGGCTTTTCTTCTTGGTCTCATCTTGACTTGATGTAGTTGGCAGTGCATCTTATCTTTTGGAGACTTCGTGACCTCAATGTACTCCTTCAAAAGGGTCTGCAGTGCCACCCTCAGACTGAAGTCAGTCATGCCTTGATTAAAAGATCAAATTTGCAACTTAAGTTTTAATCGGACAAAATACATTTACAACGAAGAAAAAAAGGAAACAAAAACACGTGTTTGTAAATGTTAAAAACAAGTTTGCAAATATTAAAAGCCCCCTCACCCTCTATGTACTTGAACAGCCTCTGTGGGGACAGTAAAGGGAAGCGCACAGGTTCCAACACCTCAACCACATATTTTTTTCTCTTTGCCACATCTTGGAGAACCCAGTCCATGGCTGCAGTGAACACCTGGTACTCATCCTCAATTCTCAACTCTTCACTTCTTAGAAGCTTTACAATCTGATCCTTTGAGAGGCCGCTGAACTCGTCACCGATGCAAACCTAACGTGGAGCAAATAACGGAGGCTTACAATACGCACAAGATAATCCGGGAGGTTAAAATCAGTCTTCGCAAATAAAACGTAGTTATGAGAATCCAATTTATGATGAACTTCGATAACACATATTTTGTTAAATTGAAGCTGTAAATTGTCCATGCATGTAACAGGGCTACAAAAAAAAACTACTTGGAAATACTTACTGTACTGCATTATTATTACTTAAATAAGTATTTGAATATGTTGCTGTGCCATATAATTTGTGTAGGGCTATGCTGTATCACTTTAATTGACAGGAGGACATTGTTTTCTGCTGTTTTTGTCAGGTTTTGGGATTGAGACGATTAAACTCAACCAACACAAGAAATCCTGCCATGCGTCATCAATATTCTTCAACACAATGCAGTCGGACACCACCAGTTACACATGCACTGTAAAAAATGAAATAACTCAAAATTTTAAGGCTCTAAGATGTGTAAAAAAACACACACACACACACAAGATGTGTTTTTTACAGCGTAGGTGTGAATGTGAGTGAATAGTTGTTTTTCTAAGTGCGCTCAGCATTTGGCCCCTGCCTCAAACCCAATTTCATTTGGGATAGGCTTCAGCTCACCCCTGATCCTAATGAAAATAAACGCAATCGAAAATGGATGGATGATTGATAACTGTACACAACAGGAAGAACAATAACAATAACACTGAGGTATGAACATAAATGATAAAGTGTTTCATACCTCTAGAAAGTGAACATGGATGTAGTTCTCAGAAAACTCCAACAATTCCATGCAAGCAATCTGCTCCAGGAATTGAAAGATGCCCACACAATTGGATGGATCCACGTGGCGCTTGAGAAACTCCCCGCAGATGGAGACCACCTCATTCAACTGCAGCATATCCGCTGCCACCATGAGTTCTTGAACATTCTCTATTGTCACATTGATTGTGCCTGACGAGAAAGGAAGAATGTGTTCATTAAATAAACTGCCTGAGTTTTTTTCTTTTTTTTTCCCCCCCAGAAGATAATGATATGTCTTTCAGACTTGATGCATACCTGTATAAACAAAGTCCAGCAAAACCTCAAAGACTTTAGTATCTACTCCCAGAATCTCCACCTCTTCTTTATCTGCCTCGCTCATGCCTCTGGAGAATAGAGCGGCAAAGTATGGGCTGCTGGCAGCGAGCACCAGACGATGAACTTTGAAAACTCTGCAGCCGGGGAGGCAGTTTACCATTGGGGCCATTATTCCAGAACCTTTTTCTCTAAATAACACAAAATAGACATAGAAGGAGATGAAAGAACTTGAACACTGAAGACAATACAAATATATGTGTTTCGTATCAAACCGATGCCTGAGATAGTTGCGCTAATATTCAACAAACGTTTAGTACGTTTTCCCGAGATTGTTTAATGTTAAATGTAATAAACCAGTAGAACACGGCCATTTGGCATCTTTTTGCAATAGTTACTTGATCGATACATAAACTATAAGGACCCACTTGCCACAGCTGTTAGCATGATAGCAAATCGCTCGCCATGATCAATATTTGTCACAGACCTCCGATGCGACCACTGCTCTACGAATAACAACTGCACTCTAAAATCAAACCTATAACCGCAGACCAACGTTAAATCCCCACTCACCCATAAATGTGTTTATGACGATGCTGATAACTTCCTATACTTTTACTGTCGTCGGTCAGATTCGATTACTCTGGTCTGGAGTCAATCCCCAGTCACAACTAATCAATCACTTATGAACTGGAGTGGTGTCATTTGTCCTATGTGTAAAATCTGAAGTCTATAATTTAATTTTTCTTTCTAATCTGTTGTTTTATCGTATTTGAAAATGATGATGTTTTTGATTTCATCGTGCTGTTGCACTTGATTGGACTGTATGAGATGCAACGCCAGGTGGCAGTGTTGCGCGTAATCAAAAGTGTAACAATACATGATGAAAAGTGTAAAGAGTAGAATCCTTGACAACACCCCAAAAGAAACCGTTCTTATGTTTTATGTTGAAGCATTTTTATGTCATTGTTTATTTTGGACATTACTGACATTCAATAAGTCCTTTTGCAGCAGACCTGACCACGTTCACGGGCTTCTGGCTTGTATTTCATTGGTGCAAATGGCAAATTGCAGATACTGTACCGACTTGTTACTCTGTTAAAAAAAAAAAAAAACTATTTAACGATGTCCTTGTGTTTTGTGGTAGACACTGTGATATGTTAACTGATATTGCAAAAATATACGTCGAAATTATTTGTCACATCTGTATGTCTATTTTCAATTATTTCCACCTCTTCCGGAATGACACGTCAATAAAAGTTGGGCAATTAAAACAATATTTGAAGTTTTACTGTTGCTAAAATTGGTTTTTACCGCATTTCAAAACAAAGAAATAAGAGGTTGCAGCAATAATTGTCCCCTGCATTGTCCCCTAACTTGAAGATATTCATAAAGACAACTCATCAAATTATTTAGGAGCAAACAACTTGATTGCTTTGTTGTGCTCACAAACATTTCTGGCATAAATATCAACAATTTGTATTTTAAAGCTGTTCAACCTTAAATTAGTGTTTTGGAGTGGAGTGACAAGTGCCCGGGTGTTACCCAAAGTCATTTGGCCCAGGCTCCAGTTCACGCTTGGCCCGAATTAAGGACAAGCACTATTCAGATTGAGAAATGTTTATTCATCCCATGAGGCCATGGAAAATGGAGAGATATAAAAGCCTACTTGAGTCTCTCCATGCTCCCCGTCAGAGTGTAAAATGTAAAACATGTAATGATGTTATGTCAGTTATTATAATCAGGTTCTCCATTATTAGGCTATAATTGACTTTGAGCATTGGTTAGCAGTTTCCTCCATGAAAGGACATACTGTACTTTATTTTACTTCATTTATCTGTTTTAATGAAACTATGTGGGCCTCAGGGGGTTGGTCTCAGTGTCCTCCTGATTTCAGTGCTGATCAGACAATGTTGACAAACAAATGCCTCCCTCACCCTCTAATCAGCCTCACTTGAGTGTGAATGAATATCCACAAGGTTGAGATGCTGGATGTTTTAATCATATTATTTTTAGCAATTGTCACGCAATTACTGCTGTGTTACAATTCAAGAGTTGTTTCGATGTAATGTTCCGGCTTCCATTCAATTTGTAACATTTTTTAATTAAAAAAAAAAACTTTCATACTCAAGTCGCTAATGGTTTAGTCAATGGTACACTCGCCTCACTTGTGAACGGACAGCGTGGGATTGGTTCCCATTCAGTGATGGTGTAGGTGTGAATGGTTGTTTGTCTCTGTAGGATACTGGCGACCAGTTCAGGGTGTAGTCTCCCTTTTGCCCGAAGTTAGCGGGGATAGCCCCCAAGCCCCCGCAACCCTGTTCAGATAAGTGGTGTTGAAAATGAATAGATATTCATATTAATTAAACAGGAAAAAAGGCCAGAAATAATTCTGGCATTACTGGTGACTTTTATTATTTTTGTTGTTTATTTTTTATCAGTGCTATGGTTTTTTTTTCTTGCTGTTGATTTGGGGAAAAGCAAGTTTTGATTTAAAAACCAAAAAAAAAGAAAGAAAGAAAACAAGTGTGCTTTGTGAATGTGATCCATTTAACTGAATATTTGAATTTTAAAAATGCATTTTTTAAGATGATATAACTCCCCCATCTTTGACTTTACAACTTTTTTTTTTTTTTTGCTCATCATGGGTGCAATCATTGTTTCCACTGTTCTTCCTGTCACCATCGCCATGTGATCGCTAATGTGATGAAAGGGGGAAGAAAGACTTGCTCGCAGAATCTCATGAGCTCGGAGGAAAAAAGGAATAGTGTGAGGGCCATTCTATGGAAAGTGGTCACCATAATTATCATTCTTTATAAAAACGCAGCATGTCTGGCTTTCTGTTAGATCTCTGGCCTCTGGTGAGACTTTGTCTCCACCAGGAATGAAAACATCATGAGATTTGGTTTTATGGGAACACATAATAGATGAGAGTTTGTTGAAAAGTAATTACATGCTGTGAGGTTTTACTAGTCTTATTTGGTTCATAGACTGTGTTCTAGGGACTAATTGTTGCTCCGATAAGCGCCAATTGCAATAGTTCACACCATGTAAAGAAATGAATGAGGGTACTGCCAACTGACAGTACTGCAATACTGGACCATGAACACTTGATCGAATCAATGTCAAAGCTACGCTTTAGTAAACAGATTATCTAAGAGAGTATTGCATGCCTTAGACTTTCATTTTTGTGCAGCGAGGTAATTTATAGGAATTATCTGTGCGCACGTCTTGAAAAAAAGTTAATTCAAATTGAAAATTTGTACCTGTGTTATGTGTATGGACAATATGTAGATCAAAACTCTCATCTTCAACTGATACAGTTTCTACTCAGAGGACAATTAAGTAGTGTGTGGGGAATTTTTGTCTTATTCATTCAAAACGTCAGAGGTCAGAGAGGTTGGACAAGGGGGCATGGCACACAGTCTCTGGGCCCTGTGACGACCAATCAAGTTCCCCGAAACCAATGTGATCCAACCATGCCTTTATGTACCTTGTTTGGTCACGGTGGAGTCAAGACATACACTGGAAAGGACAGGGAGGGGACCTTCCACTAACTTTCCCCGCAATGTTGGAAGCATAGAATTGTCCAAAACGTCTTGGAAAATGAAGAACGGGCATTCTGAGGAAACCATGGAGCCTCGTGCAGCCCTTGAATTGCGGATTTGTTTTTTTTTTTAATGCTCCAGACAAGCCTGTCCTTGTGTCTTTAGTTTCACGCTGTGTTTTGGATGGACCGTTGCTCCTGTGGCTTTAGTTTGTCACACAGTGATGATGATATTTAGCCTACTCTATAGTCGGAATAGACAGTATTGACAACAGATAAGCTTGGTGGGCAAACGCAATATAATGAGCGGATTTGGATTGATTGAATTGGCAGTGCTAAATTAGTCCCTTGTAGCTGATTTAGTGTCACCTTTAATCAGTGCGATGTGAAGGTCTTATCCAAACACGGTGATCCAAAACATACAGCTTTTATATTTGATTTTATTTCGTGCAAATACTTTGTTACTCAATTTCTGTCGATTTTTCAGGTACCTGTACTGTATTTTACTATTTATTTTTACTGAAGAAGCATGTTTTTGGAATATGGGAGGAAGCTTAGAAATGTGAGGCAGATGTGCTAACCACTCATCTATACTGTGCCACCAATTATTGTAGATAATAGACAAAAATCAATAATTTGTACTTTTGTACTGAAAAACATACACTGACATTTATCTGGATCCAGATTATTTAATTTCGTGCAACCACTTGAGGAAATAAAATAAAGTAATTTCAACAAACCTTCTGCAGCGATGTATCTGAATCTGTATTTACTTTTACTTCAATCAATGAATCCCACTTTTTCCAGTTTCTTTTTTTCTTTGAGTATTTTTGCCATTTCCAGTTTTATATTTCTAATTGTTCATAAAGCATACTTAGGCAAAGCTCACTAATGTGGTACCAACATGCATTAGGTAGCGACCATGTATCTCATGAAAAGCCTGCGAGCATGTTCTAAAAATAGTTTCCAAATGATAGGACGTTGTGATTTCCTTGGAATGTGTAGAAGTGATCATTTGGAAATGTTGACACGTAAACATAGTTATTGAAATAACGTGTTGCATATTTTTGATATTCATGTTCAGGTAAGCCGGTAAGCAACAAAGCCAATGAGCCAGCTACTGTATATCGTGAGTTTTTTTTATTTTATTTTATTTTTTTTGGGGGGGGGGGTTGCAATTATTATCATGAACATGCTCAGTGTCTTCCCAGATTAGTACTTTCATTGGAGTGGAGCAAATTTAACCAATTAAATAAACGAGTTGACATTTTATTTTATTTATAATCAATTACAGTGGCATTCTACATCTTTTGAGCACTTGCTTGTTTTCTTTTCAATTAAAAATGTGTTAGAATTTAAATAATTTGCAACCTCGCATAATATAGCTAAAGAGAAGAGGGATTGTTGTTAATTAAAGATCACTTTTTTTGTCCTCAACACGGAGCATACAACCTAGTGCCAAACAGACAGTGTGAAGTGTCTTAATTATGTCATGTTCTGTTGTAGGAGTAGATTCAGAATAATGTGAAGCGTGTGTTCAGTGTTTTTTTTAGTTTACTCGATGCTTGGACAGGTAAACAACAAAGCTTCTAGATCTCAGCCTATGAGATCGGTCGTGAGCTAATAAAACGAGGAGGTAAAAAAAAAAAATGTCACTATCCGCTTTATCGATTCTTCCTTCGACATAGCAACTGGCTCTGGATTGGATGACACGCTTCACGTTCTCGTCTTACCATTGGCTGAGAGTCTGGCCTGAACGCGGAGGAATCGGACGGAGACAGAGAGGAGGAGTGACGTGATTGGACGTCGCCGCGCTGAATGCCTGAAGCTTTTTTTTTCCTGAAAGCTTCTAAGTCACCTAAGGTTCCCCCTACATTCTAAATGTGACAACACAACAAATTCGTCCAACTGCTCCCTCACTTCGGACTTATATAAATTAAGAACTTCAGTGTACGAGCCAGTCCGTGACTTGTTTAAATTAAGAACTTCAGCGCACGAGCGAGTCCGTGTATTCGTGTATATGTATGTGTGTGCGTGTACGTGCGTGTGCGTGTGTGTGTGCTGACACATGAAAATGGGAATGAAAATGAAGGACGAAGGAAATGGAGTAGGAGTATGTGTGTATTATTTTTGAGAGGAAAAGGGCGTTGATGCTGGCTTTTTACGTCGAGAGAGGGAGGGAGTTTGGGGAAGGAAAAAGAGATGGAGTTGTGTTAGTTTAACTGCTGTGTAGGCAAGTTACTCTGGGAAGTAGCCAGACTGGGGGAATATTTCAGGTTGCAGGAAATGTTCAAGGGACCAATGCAACCTCCCTAAAAGTAGTAAATGCACATGATTCTTTACATGAGTTCAAAAAAATCAGTTTCTCTTATTTACCCACACATATGGTCTTTTGTT
The DNA here is from genome assembly GCF_001891065.2 of Hippocampus comes. Classification (NCBI taxonomy): domain Eukaryota; kingdom Metazoa; phylum Chordata; class Actinopteri; order Syngnathiformes; family Syngnathidae; genus Hippocampus; species Hippocampus comes. The sequence goes on from NW_017805540.1 coordinate 528,394, forward strand.
TTCTTTTACAATGAGGGGCCCATCCGAGTGGTTCTAGTCATGGGACCTTTCCACCAGCTCTATGCTGACACAGGTATGGGTGAATAATCCATGGCTTGGAAGCGAGGCTCTCCTCGAGTACATCCTTGCCCTCTTCGCCTTTATAATCCCTGCCTAATGTGGACCTTATGTGAAGGCTAAAAGAGGTCACATGTTGATCTTGGTCACACCGGTGTCAACTGGGGACATTGCCCTAATCAGTGGTCTCTATATATCGGTGTTTCTACAAGGGCTTCTGACCTGATAGCACTATGGTTCATTTTAGATGTTTTGTGTATTTCTTACATCACAGTGGTGTGTGATAAACTCCTGCGAACGAAATTAAGGCTTCCCACTATATTCTAATGTTTGGAAACGGATCTTTTCTTCTATCCTGAAATTAAATAGAAGCATGTTCAAAATGATCCAGATTTTTTTGGAGTGAGATAATCCGGATGTACTGGGCAGGGCAAACGAGTTCCACAGCACATCCTGCTATTGTCTTTGTCACTTCCTTTCTCTTCCATCTGTCCACATTATGTCCTGTGGCTTCCTTGCCCGCTGAAGCCAGGACAAAGCTCATTGGAATGCAATGGCTACATAAGATAGAAATTGCTGCCACTGGGCCGAAATCTCCCATGTCCAAATTTGGTCAGTGTATTTATTTAAACAAATCGATACGATTGTTCAGCCTACATTTAAACTCTTAATTTGACAGGTTTGCTCTCGTTGATAATCCACCCGACGCCAACTAAATGTTAATGACCCATTGGGATGTTTTGAAATTATAATAAATATTCTAACGTAAAATAGAATCTAGCCAAGCATGCCTTCTCTCATCAATTGACTGTGGGGAAAAAAAACAAAAAAAAAACCAGAGCAAATGGTATAAATTGACAAAACCCTTCTCAGTTTATTGTCTTTCAGCAAGAAAAAGGTCAGGATCTCACATTGCTCAGCTTCACCCAAGGCATTTCCTCCATCCTCATCTGGAGTTTCTTTTTTTTTTTTTAACTATATAAGGCCAAATCGGCCTCATCCCAAGTAGGAACCTCAGAAATACATTTTAATTTCTCAGTACAGAGTTTCTGTTGTTCACAAACTTGGAGAGAAAAAAAATGTGCCAAGTTAAACAGATTCCTCGCGCCATTAGTTATGTAGGCTGCATGTCATGAAACACATTCATCGCTCTAGCAATGCCACAATTCAAGTAATGGAGGCAGGATACTTCCGGACCGCTTACTGTTTAAAATGAACATTGGAGGCCATATCTTACCGACACCACCAAAGAGTGCATTTTTTTTTTTTTTTGTGGCGCATGTCAACCATTCGTAACAGCATAAACCTTCACACCACCGTCACACATTGCAACAATAGAAATACTGTTGGATTGCACTTTCTTCAAGCTTTCGTCTTTGTGGCATGTTTGTAGAAAAAATATAGAATACAAAAAAGCTTATACTTCTTTTGAGTAACAGAATATAACATACAGTACTTCAGATTATGTTTTCATCAGCACATCAGCAGGTGTAGATAATTGCCCTTGGCTTGCCCAAATGCACTGATTGGGCAAAACGGGGCATGTATTTTTGCTCTCCATCAAGTGCTTTGGTCAATGGGTATAACATTGAGTATGCTTTTACAATAGTTTTCTATAGGATGTTAATGCTACATAATATCCACTCTATGAACGGGGCAAATTGTCAAGATGCACCACAATTTTTCACATATTCACAAGTGGTATTTACCCAGAAAAAGGTTTGGTCCACCAAACCAGGATGACAGAAACAGCCTGTGTACAGCACCATTTTCTCCACACCAATGCACTAAAGTAGTAGTAATGTAATATGCTTGTGTCACCTACTGATCGCTTTTCATAGCCGATTCCGTTTTCGGGAAAAATCTCCGGCAAACGTCAGCTCAGATTGTAGCAGTCAAACCAAGATGCGGCATCTGCTGTCAGCGAGCAACTGAGCGGTCGTCAACATCTCCACCCAAAAAAAAGAACGTCCCACAAAACGAACAACAATATATGAAGTACAATTTCTTTTTCAGAAACATTTAACAGTCTCTCGAAAACCTAAAATAATAGAAGCTGACATTCAAGTTCCGGTCCCACTTCAATCTGTGAAATTGCATTCACAAAAACTGATGGAATCACTTTAGTGCAACATTTCAACAATGCACCTCGATGCAGTCGTTTCTGTGCAGGATACAGTAAACACGTCCTTTATAGAATCTCGGGTGTTTTACATCTCTGGAGCGGCCGGCGGGAGCCTCACTGTCTGTTTGGGAGTCTGTAAGAGTTTGTGCTCCTCTGCGTGCTGCGAAGGCAATGCGGTCGTCGCTTTGGCGTGCACTGGATGCGACAGCCTCACATCGAGGGCGTCATTGTGTTGCACTAAGGAGTGCAAGCGGTAGTGCAGGACGAGGTCCTTCAGTGAGCAGTGGACGTCGTAGGGCTCGGCAAAGCCGTAACCATGCGGCGTGCTGTAGATCATGCAGTGCTTCACTTCTTCGTTCACGCTAAAATGGGGGGGGGGGGGGGCAACACCAAAACATCAATGAGTGGACACACTTCAATATCACGAGTTGATTCGTTGTCCAGTTTTTGATGAAGAAACTCACACAACGGAGCAGGCGTAGCAGCCTTGCTTGCTGCTCTCACGGATTAAGAAGGTTCCGGGATCTTTCCCCTGAAGCATCTCTTCGGCCTGCGTCCTGCTTAGTTCGCCGACAAACCAACTCGCCTCGTCCTGATGCGGTAAATTCTTCTCGTCTCCTTTCAACACGTATGTACTGAGAAAACAAACAAACAAACAAAAAGTTAACCTTGTTTTAATCCGGAGCCCATCTACAGATTGTTCAGCGGTAACAAACTTCTTTCAACACTTCGGTTCATACGTACTCGTCAAGGCTGTCTTTTAGTATCCCGAGCCAGTCGTTGATGCGTTTCTGTCGTACACCTTTGTGATTGAGCCAGCTGCGCGTCGAAAAACCAATCAAATACAATTCAACATTAGCGATGTAGTTCATGGGATTCCCAGACCATGAGACGTTATGACAACGCCGTTCGACCGCCGAACACTCACTTGAGATACTGGTCTCTGATGTTGCGCAGCTGGATTAGGTCTGGCCGCAAACTGTTCATCTTTCTGTCCGTCTCTCTGTAGTCCTCCACCTGGCTTCTCAAGTCTTCCTCCAGATGGATCTTGCTGTCATAAATGTCGCTCAGGCGGCACTTCAGCTTCTCGTAGTTGATCAGAAAGCTACAGACAGGAAGGAAAGGTCTGACGAACATTTCAAGATGATGACATCTTCAAACAAATGTTTATTATGCCATGCAGCGTTCATTTTGAAATATCCATGTTCGCACCTCTCAAGATCTTTGTCGGCTCCCTCGGATGGATTGTTCCTCTCAAATTCTTCCCCGTAGCGCTCCTGTTCACGACACTGCTCCTCAAAGATCATCATCGTCTCGTTGAACGCCTCGATTGCCGTTTGTTTCATTTGGATCTCCTGACATCAGAGAATGAATCCATTTAGAGGACGCCAGTCAAACTGATTGATTTTCACTCAGGCGTTGAAGACCACCAGAGGTCATTTCAACTTCAGTTATTACCTGCGAAGTCTTCGTGAAGGCTTCATAAAGACGATCAAACTCCTGAGATTTCTCTTGATACTGACAATGGACCTCTTTGAGCTTTCTTCCGGCGACATCGACGCTGTTCTCCTTTGCCTGATGTGAAAACAAATCGGATTTATAAAAGGTTAGATATTTACTTGACGAATCCTGTTGAAAACTCTGGAATCAGTCGTCGCAAATTGCAATTACAAAACACACAGCAATCACACAATTATCTGCAGTTATTGGTCGGAGGCAGTTGGCAAAAGGCAAATTGTAATTAGTTATGCAACAGCAACCGGTTAAGAAATACAAAGCGAGTACTGTATTAGGGGCTTGTTTAAAAAAAAAAAAAAAAAAAAAAAAAGAATCCTCCCAATTGTCTGTGAGACGACTGACCATCGCTAATCTGAAGTCACAGCAGCAGTTTCTACTAACCTGTTGGAAGCGCGACACTGGATGTGTGAGCATCAGGTCCAGTGTGGCGTTGTACTCCACTAACGGGTGGTGCTGATAATGCCAAATAAGCTCCACCACCGAAGTGAACGTAAGCGGGTCCGAGAAGCCATACTTCCCATCGCGGTGGTAAATCTTGATCAGTTTATTATGGCCATCTTTCCTGTGAACCACAATTTGTCCCGTCATTTCGTGTAAAAGAGCGAACAAAACAATTTCCGACGCACTCCTCCGTCGGTTTTCTGAACTCATTTTACCTTAACGTCAGCGTAAAGTCTCCCTGCAGCTTTGTGGAGGCGTCGCGTACCAGGAAGGAGCCGTCAGGTGTGTCACGCAGCTTCTCGTTTACCTCATCCCTGAGGGAAAATCAGTTAACAGATTAAACATGACGACACCTTTAAACAGTGAATCACCAAGCAGTACAAAGGGGACGTATTTAAATTCGCCCTTCTTCTTTTTACCTGGTCACATCTCCCCAGTACCATTCAGCATCCTGTAGCGAGTTGCACTGCGGGGAAAGGCAGTTATTGTTCATGGCGGAAGACATTGGCTTTGTTGACCTAGGAGGGAGCGCTGGAAGGGACAGAAATGAAAACCAAGGATTAGGATGATTCTTAGAAAGAGCGCTATCAGTCAAAAACAAAACACATATACATATACATAGTTATATATGTCTCAAAGATTATAAACTCCGATCACTCCACACCTCCTACCCATGAAAGAGTCACAGCCTTGCCTGGTGGCTTGTCAGGAACAAGCCCAGGCATGTTTCCAAAAGATGTCACATGCCAAATCATGACTGACACCCAAGGGTAGTTGTTGCACGATCTTGCGTTATGACTTATCAGAAATTTGAGTATTATTTGGCAGTTGCCCACAATAGTGGTACGCAGTCTATTTTCTCACTGTCACACGATAAATATAATTGTTGGGGCTTGCAATTTAGTATTTCAGACTAATCTGAGACAAGTTTGTTACAGCGTGATGTCATCATGGAAGTCTTGCCTTAACTACATAATTCTCTACAGTTTGAGTCTTAATTTATTGACCAATTGCACTTAAGTGGAGAATCAGAACTAAATTATATTTTGAACTTCATGACCCATCTTGTTGTAATTACTGCAGCCTTTTTTTTCTACTGGCTTGAAGGAAAAGAACATCTGACTTGGCCAAAAGTCTTGAGCGTTTTCCTAAGGATGAAAAACGAGGGCAAACCGCATCAAGAGAAGGTGAGGGGCGATATATTTCAACATAGGACAAAAGTGCCTTTCATGGGGAAGTTGGGCAGACGACAAGAGCTGCCTGTGAAGGGAGAAAACGTGGGTTTCACCCACCATTCGCTCTTTTTCTGACCTTAAAATAAACAAAAGTCAGGTGCAGCAGAAGCAGTTATTTGGCAGGCTAAAAAACCAAAAGCTGCTGGCCCCAGTAAAATTAAACCTGCACACCTTCCCCTTTTTCTGTTGGCTGCCAAGAAATTTGTGTGGATTCCAAAGCCGCGTACCAGCCAGCAGCATAGAACAGAGCCAGAGCCAAGTCATTAACCCTGAACTGGAGACTCCAATCCATGACGGTAAAACCTGGTTTTGCTCCATTGTCAATTGATTCTTCTGGGACGGTCGTGTCATGGATCGTTTAGATACCGAATCATTAAGTCGTAGCATTGGTGGCCAATGTCGTGTTTAGCACAACCCCTCTTGAGTATGCACGTCAACAATTATGGCGCAGTTTTCCAAGTTGTCAAAAGAAAAAGAATAAAACGTCGAGCACAGTGTAAGACGATAAGGAAAAAGACAAATATGCATGAAGGAAAAAAAGGCACCAGTCGCCCCACGGCAATGACGGCATGAGATGGGTCGTCTCGCCCGCTCGCCTTCTAGCCTACTTTGCGAGCTAGCACTAATTAAGCACGGCTGGCTGCCGAGGAGAACAAAGCGCTCGTTTCATGCGGTGCCCGTTGACGCACCATATTTCCTTCAAAATGTTCCCCGTGCCATGTCATGGGTGTCCACCAAGTCCTCACACGTTTTAAAGGGGGCTCGGCGATACTCAACGGCGGTGCCTGTCGTCAATTTAGTCGTACGTGCCGGGACAAAGGAAAAGAGGCGAACCACTGCGCCTGGTCCGCTGAGGTATTACGTAATTGGCAAGCGAATTGCGCTATGCATGCCTGGGCAATAGCACCGAGGAGGCGCAGCACCCACGACCTGACCATTTGAACGTTTTGCTCAAAATTCCATACATTTGGCACATGTCAAGCCGAACATTCTTGTCACACGACACCATTAAAGCTGAAAAGCAAGCGAACGGGAGCTGACAGACGATTTTAAGACCCCAAAAGACAGACAATGGCTGCAGTAGTTAGTGTTACCTGGTGGTGCTGGATCCATCTCGATGTAGAATAAACCTTCGGGAGGATAAATCATTCCCGTTTCACAAGAGTAGTCCAGTTTGCTGTCGTTGTCTCGAAGTATAAAGAAAAAAAAGAAACACAAAAGGATGAAAAATGCACCTTTGTTCCTTCGTCACGGAACCGAATTTCGGCTACTTCAATTTCAAATCAGCCTGTACGTCCTAAAATTGATTCGACGAAAAGAAAATCCCAGCGAATAATCTGGTTTCATAAAGCAACCAAAGTCCAAATAGATTCTGTCTGCGGACTTTTTAAAGATGCCAATTGTCAGCCTGTACCTTCTTGCAGTACAGTGCACTGAGCTCGTCTTTAGTTCGTCGAGGAAGTCGAGCGACTTTAATGGGCAGTTCTAACATCATCTTGGACTGGTCCAACCCGCTCTCACGGTAGGGGGGTTATTTTACGCGCATGCTTGACAACCACACGCAACACTCGTTGTTATATTGTATATAGTTGTCAGAATTAAGCGAAAACTTTCAACTGCATTATGACAAATATAATTTTATTTTACAAACGGTTATGTCGTTTTAGAATTAATTTTATCCCTAAGCCAGAATGGTACGATCCGGACCTTTTCATTCAGGTCTGCTCAAGCTGCACTGTAACAGCTGAAAATGGCCCGCATGGCATGAATGAAAGATAAAAACGTAATACACGTATTAGAACCATCAAATATAAATAATCCCTTTTACATTTCTTGTTTTAACGTTCAAAAACAAGAAATTATTGATGTGAGCTGTCATTTTCAAGTTGCCTCAAAATGCTGTATACATGACTATACAAAACATCATTTTTTTATAAAGCCTCTCACACCAGCTGCAGCTGTAACAGAGTTCTTTTCAGAACATTCGACATAAAATAATAATACGACAAAACACACAGGTAACATTAAGGTGACATCATGCTATACACATTAGTATAACAGAGGAGTTATTGTTTGAGCTTTTCTTTAGGGCATCCAGGAAGCATTTTGTTTAGCTCTTTTGTCTCAGTGGTGATGGTGTCACCTAAGTACCTCTCGAGTGTGTGCTATATTCTTGTTGGGCTTGTCAAACACGTTCAGCAGCAAAATTGTCAACGTTTGCGCATGTGTGCGTGGGACCACTTGTAATTATCGCTGAGATCATTCAGCTGAACACATTAGTGGCAGAGTCTACACTAAAATGAAAAGAGTATCTAGAAACAATGAATTTTAACTGCATATTAGCATTAATGTACTGCGCGTATATTCATGTCCAAGCATTGTCGTTCTCTCATGACACAGAATGACATGGTGCTGTAAATTTAAACAACCAGGGCCTCTTCCCCCAGCTGATGTGTGGCTGCAGGGAGAGTGAAACAAGGTCTGCCTGGTCAGAGGTCTGTTTCTGTTGGTGTCCGCGCGTTTATGGCTGGTCCCCTTTTGACCCAAAGACACAGAGTCAGGGTGGTAATTGCCTCCAGCATTCCTTCTTCCCATCAGTAAGACGATTCTTGCCTGTGTCCAGTGTCCATGGAACTTTCTCAACTAACCGACCTGAATGGAAAATATTAGCTGTCAATGTCTCAGAGAAACACATAATGGAGTTTCTCACTCACATCTTCACACGTGGTTCAATCAAACACGCGTTAATCGTTCACAAAAGTATCTTTACCACTCGTATGTTGTGCGCATGTTAAATTGCTAGACTAATGGCATGTTTGTTTATTTTGAGACATACGGTGTACTGCTTGTCAGTAGTCAAATTCAGCAGGTGTTACTGCATGTTGGACGAATGTGCTTGTGTGTGTGTGTGTGTGTGTGTGTGTGTGTGTGTGTGTGTGTGTGTGTGTGTGTGTGTGTGAACATATTTGGGCACAAATACAAAGTGTTAGTGTTTGCTTTTGTGCCTTCTGTGCCGTTCCCACTTTGAGAAGACTCGAAGCCTGTCACGGCATGTCACTTAGCAGCTATCCCGTGACCTCCACCGTCCAGTGTCAGAGGGGCACACTCCTTGCCCCCCTAACTTCTTGGTCTGACCTGTGTGACACATTTCCACATCACACTACCACCACACTCTTTGACGCACATCAGCGCCGGTGCTCCACATATGTCAAGTGAGGACAGGCACGATGAGCTCTCGAGATATGTTACGCTGACAAACGGCATTTAAAGTAGTGGAAATGTTCTCGGTGCGCCTTGTATTTGCTCGCGTGCCCCATTTGTGCATGCTGTGGTTAGGGTTAGCGACAGATCACTTTTGGGATAAACCTTTAGGCTCTGCACCACAGATCTAGGCAGTCCTGATGGGATCAGTGTGGGCTAATCGTAAGATTAACGCAAGAGGCCTGCCTGCTGCCTGCTGGCTGGTGTGACTCATCTTGATACCCACAACTGCAATATGCCAGTGAACCTTGGAAACTAAGAGTTTAACAATAGCGAAGAAATAGTCAGAAGGAGAAGGTCTATTACCGCAAAAGTAGGAAATCTGAATGAGCTATGGCTATAGGATCGTTTGAAAATGGTCCGTTTTTGTTCCTTCGAGCCACTCGATTCTGCGTGGTTCGATATTGTATTGTTGACGCTGTCGGGAAATTATGAACATTAATCCCCACATAAGAGTGTTAAATGTGCACGTGGTAGGCTTCCTGCTGCCACCAAATTTTGATAGTAATCTCCTGGCTTTTGGGAGTAATGCTTGTTTAGCTTTAGCCCACTAACTGTGTCAAGGAACATCATTCATCAACTGTTTTCATATTTCCGTAGCTTTCGATGTAGGGCACATTTTATCAGGATTTGCTTTGTTTGTTGTCCGTCATTAAAAGACACAACACCGAGAAACCATATCAGGGATTAGTGTAGTTCATCAGTGTTTGTATATGTGTCATGGTCTCACAACGTAGCCCAGGGTGAATTGCACATCTTAACAATCTGCCGCACTGTAGTGTGCCGCTATTCACGGCCATTGAAGGGATGCATAATGGTCTTGGCAGAGTGTTCGGCATTCACCATGGAGAGACTGTGGGGTTTCCCTGGTTGGTGGCCAGAACCAGCACACAAAGCATGCAGTAGTGCTGCCAGAGGCAACTCAACTGTGGGCAGAGTGTAGGACGGCTATGGTCTGGCCCCGGGGATCTTGTCATTGTGGAAATGTAAGTGGGGACAGTGTCTGAATGGAGCTGAAAACCTTAGATGACCAAAAGTATGAGCTTCAAATAGCTGGTCCCTGGGAAACATAGCTTGTTCTTTTGAGGGGGTCATAGAAAAGCCAACGAGTAAGGAAAAAAAATAAACAGAAAACCAATGTTTGGTGAAGGGAATGTCGAATGGGAGCATCAGAAAAAAAATGATTTACAATTTTTCCAAACGTTCCTGTGTCAGCCTGTCTGACTCTCTTGGTCAGATCATGCCACTTCTGTCCTCCGTGTTAGTTGAGCATGCAGCGGTCAAAGCCACCACTCATAATTTGTCCCTCCGTTCTGCCATGCCGAGGTGACAACTGAGGAACTCGCGGCATACCGCCACATTGAGGTGTCTGAGTTATGTCGTGGTATGAGGGTCCACTGTTCGTCCAGAAGACTTTGCCACATCTTGTTTTAAGTGGAGGGCCAAATGACGGACGAACCGTTTAGAGCTCAAGGAGCAAACATTCATGAGATGTTGAATGAGTTTGTCTTTCAAGTAGTGCCTTTTTACACTTGAGTTACAGTTAGAGGTGACGTTTTAGTTTTTGGACATTTTCTAGTCCAAAGTGATGCTGAATTCACTGCACTTACTGCACTGAAAAGTGATGTCATGGTTCGAACTGTCACTTCAGAGCAAGAGGGTCAAAAGAACAAAAAAAAAACCAACAGTGAAACATGGAAATACTCGGTAACCTGTTTATTATTATTTTTAAACGCGTGCATGGTACAATGAATTCTCAAGATTATCAAGGCATTCTTGAAAAAAAAAAAAAGACCTGCCGAGTGGCAAAAAGTGTGAAAAGTGAATTCTCAGTCACCGGTGATGGGTTTCTCCCGACAGGATAATGATCCAAAACGCTTTGCAAAATACTCAAGAATGGCTAAGAACAAAAACATTAACCGGCAGCATTTTGAAATGGTCTTCAATTAGTCCTCATCCTAAGACTTTTAAACATCCTGTATGTGGGAAGAACTGAAACATGCAGTGTGTAGAAGTCCCGCTTCAAACCCAACACAGCTGGACTATGTCAGGTGCACCAATCTGAAACTGTTCGACCTCAGTGATTGGTTTTCCTGCTTCCATCATTTTTCTTCAAACCGTATTAACTACAGTCTTTTTTTTTCAATTATTCTATTGGACTACAAAAACAATCCTGATTTTCATGAGTTACGTTTCAGCAAAATGTTATTTATTATTCAACACAACACACGGTGGCCTTCGATATCAATTGATGACACCTGACTCAGCAATACCATTTGTAATCGCTTGGACCATCACCGGTTGTGTTGTGGTTCACTTTACAGACTTTTGGTGCAGCCACTGTTTGTTCACTTGCCATTCGGTGACGGTTTGAATGCGAGTGTGAATCATTCTCTTTCTCTATAGGCGCCCTGTGATTGGTGTGTAGTCTGCCTTCTGCCCAAAGTCAGCTGGGATAGGCTCAGGCTTCCCGTGACCCTGCAGAGGATAATTGGAAGAAAATAGATGGATGGGTCTATGGCAGTGTTTACACCAAAAAGAAGAGACAATTCCCCCAAAATGTGCTGAAATAATAACATTGGTGTGGGGTGCCAACGCACAAAACATCAACGTGTTAGTCTTAAGAAACAGGAGTCAAATGTGGTGCCCCCTCACTGATGCACACTCACACACATTCAAACTCACACACACTAACCAGGCTTTCACGCAGAAACCAAGACGCTGAGACCTCTTTTCAAGCTCTTAGGCAGTTGCCTCCTTCATATAAAAGGACACTACTCTCCTTGCTACGCAGCCATCACATCAGCCCTATAACTCTATTAGGCACAGCTCCAGGACACACTAAGCAACCAATAGCCCACAATGGCATCATTGTCAGTGGGGATTGCAGCCATTGTTGTTCATGATACAGGATTTATTCCCCTCCTCCCATATTGTGACCTTCACCTCTGACCCCTGCTGCCATCTCACACGCTCCAGGACAGAGCTTGTAAAGGTTTCAGCCTTCTGGGTCTGAAAGGCCCGTCCACAGTGACACAAGCTTGCTAAGTGGCTTCTCTCCACAGTTCTAACGTTCGGATGATCCAGGTGGGTGTCAGCAAGGAGAGATCGAGAGGCGTGTGTGTCGGGAGGTGGTGGCTCTGAGATGAGGTGGGGGGCGGGGAGGGTCTACGGAATGACCCTTATAAAAGGTCAGTTACAAGGCATGAGAGGAGAGGAGCTGCCTAAATGGCTCTTTTCTCCCCCTGGCCAGGGCAGAGAGTCCGCATGGTTATTTATGAGCGTGTAGGAGAGTGAGAGGGTCTGCAATGAAACCCACCCGCCTCTTTGTTGCGAGGAATGGGCTGGGCTCAGGCTCCTGTCATTGGTTCACTTCTATCATGTATACATGCATAAACACGCAAGTGCTCACCCACTATTAAGGACACCTCCCAGAGCCGCAAGGACAGAGGAGAAGGCTCTGTTGCGAGGCAGATTGAGAGAGTGAGGTGCGCTTGACACAAAAGCTGTCAGCAGTTTGATAGATGCCACTCCTGCAATGACACCACGAAACTTCCAGAAATTGCAGAGTCCTGAAGTTATAAAAGACAACAATTTCTGACATTCTATGATAACTGTTCACTTAATTGAACTGTGTTTTCTTTTCTCTTCTTTCTACCCACAATCTTGCTGCTGAAGGCTGTAAATTTCCCCAGTGTGGGACAAATAAAGGATATCTAATCTAATCTAATCTAATCTAATCTAAAAACACAAATGGTCTTATGTCTGTGGGAAGTTTTTAGCACGGCCAGTGGGATCTTAACAGAGCCCCCAACATGCTTGGGACCTCTAGAGAGGCATTTTTTTCCTGCTTCTTGACGTCTACACTGTCAAGGAGTCGTAGTCAAGCTAACCACAGCAACAATTGTTTATAGTATGCATGACAGAAACACTCCTCAATGCTGTAAGAAGGCTAACTTCAAAATAAATTTTATATAACCAAATAATATACAGGTACCAACATCAATACTCTTATTCTGAAATTGTTCCCTCCAGTGTGTCGCATCCTACTGACTTGACTGCCATTTGCCATCACAAACCGTTGCTACCAACTTCAACAACACAATGACGCCCTGAAATTATGTTCAATCGCTAATTAACTGCGTGAAAAAAATGACTTCATTACACTGACACCGTATTGTACGGCGCCTGTTGCCAGAATTTGTCGGCATCTCCGACGCTAGCGAGTGCTAGCAAATGGTAGCTGCGCTAGAAAGCACAAGCACTGCCCCATAAAGGCTGGCGAGAGCCATTCGATTACTTTCAAAGGAAGTAGACGCCAATGACTCCACACACTGTGATGCTGACAGCCTGACAGTTGCCATTCCAAACGATCACTTTTTAACAAGCCAGGTTTCCTCACTCGTGTTGTTTTTAAAATCGCAACTATTGTTCTGAAGTTACTTCCGTCTCATAGACCAAAATCTCTGCCCATGGGGAGAGATTTCTCTTATATTTTACTCATGTTTCAAGAAAGGAAAACTAGTGTGCTGCTATGCACAGTTTATATTGAAGTATGAAATGTTGAATATGAAAAAAAAAGAAAACCAATTGGCTGTTCATTATTAAGTGGAAATGCATGTGCGAATACCTGATTATTCAATCTAATTTTCAATAGGATAGCCGAATTCCAAAATATTCCATAGCTGCAGCCCTATTTTTCATATCAACGTTAACACAGAATAGATGGCCTTTTTAGTACTGTCCTTGAAATGTAGAAGTGTCTGTTCACTGCACCGCTGCGTTCTGCCACTTTAACACACACCACTTTTTTTTCCCCCTCTCTCGACAAAAGTTAAATTAAGCTTGAATTTCTCGCCGGAGTTAAATGGTCATGATGTCATGGTTTGAGGACAGAATGACTCGTTTTGTCTGTTGACTGAGAAGGCCTATTCTTGCATGTTTGGGTGGGAGCATGCATATAATTGCAGTGCGGGATAGCGCGAGGGGATGGGGGTGGAGGGAGTGAGTTAGCACGCAACATGAATTTTGGCCTACAGTTACTGGTGCGGGTGCCAAACTTGTCCAGAGAGCTGATGTGTGTATCGTTGCGCTAGGCTAGCTGTGCACTTCTTAGAGGCTTGTGCTTTTCCAAGGCGCATCTTTCATTTGCAGATGCTGAAAAGTTTAAGGGAGCCCAAGGCCATGTAGACGCGGTGGAATGATTGAGCTTTTTGTGTACGTTTTAGGGGAAGCTGGGAAGTTGCTACCCCATGTGTATGCTTGTGTGTGTGTCTTTGTGTGTATGTGTGTCGACAAAATCCATCCAAATGTCCATTTCCAGTAAGATTTGTCACATTGTTTGCTCCGCAAGTTAGTTGTTAGGGAGCAACCAAACCACGGTGCACGTGTTACTGCCATTTCAGGATTACACTGATCCAAAAATCTGACAGTAAAAGAAGAGAATGGAAAGCTTTGTCTGCTTTTTCATATCCTCTCAGTGGGAGGTAGCAAGGCAAGACCTCCAGACCAGGGTGAGTGGTGGCGGCGGGTGTTTGGGGAGGGGGAGCTCGCAACTGCCAGCCAGATGGGCTACCAAGCCATGTGCATTTAGGGAGATCATATGGGATAACCTCACAAAGACAGATTGACATTTTGCTGACCAAACAAAGCACCGCTGTCCTGCACGCAAGTGGTGCCCTTCCTTACACATGCACTCTCATGCGTGACCATACAAATACTTTAAGTGGTATTTGCTTACATAGGTCTCAAAGAAGTTATTTCAACATGTGTTAAGCACTCACGGTGGAGCCATAACAATACGGTGAGAGTACAAAGGCTCCCTGCACAACAACAGCGGCATTGGTACCTGCATAAAGGAAACATCCTTGACCACAGCAAGTTATTTCAGCTTTACCTTGGCGCCTAAATGACAGCGGGTTGCAATGTATGTTCCCTGAAGGTTAAGAAACCATTACCGCCTTGACTTCACTTTGTCCCGGAGACTTCGGACAAAATTGCGAATCGGCAGCAGCGACCAAATAACAACCATAGAGCACTACCACATCAAAGACTGTGCGATCCCTCTCCCTCCGTTTAGCTATGAGGTTCAGCAATAAAATATCACCCAAACTGCCACAATAATAAACTATTCCCTACATATGAATGAGGGGAGGTACTACAAAAAGTCACCCTGTTCTCATCTTCCATATCTCTAATACTTTTTTTTAAACGCTCCCTTTCTTCCAGAGACCATATTTATGTGCTGTTTGTATGCACAGTTTGTACCAGAATATGTTTTGTTCCAAAATCCTGATAACGTTTGTTGTCATAACTTTTAACTCTAATTTCTGACTGGCTTTTCACCTTTCGCTCTATACTAGTAAGAAACAATTCAGTTCAAGAGAGGACTGTACCATCACATAGGCAGACACGATCATGGCCAAACCTGAAAAAAAGTATATACGCTACAATTGGTTGCGACCTAATTTGATTGGTGTTTTGTCGCATCCATTCCATAACATAGAGCACGGATGTCAAACTGATAGTCCCCAGGGCAAATTTGACCCTCTTTGTCTCTAAAGCTTTGCCACAATTTTCCCTCGTCTTCTATTCAGAACTAGCCATAAAAATGCTGAGAACTAAATCAAGGTGTAATGATGTCATATGATTGTATGACTATTTGGCTCCCGTACAGAATGTACTGTATTCGAAAGCCTTTCCACACATTTGCCTTCAGTGTAGCCTGCAAAACAAGGCATTTCAGTTACTATATGCACAGAATAGCGTTGAATTTACTCCATTTTATTTTGTAAAGTGGTTGCACACACACCCCAAAAAAAAAAAAAAAAAATCTGGATCCAGAAACATTTTTAAAGTAACTTTATAGAGGGCTCCGTCCTTTTAGCAATTACCCACAATGCCATACACGAAGTCTATTCGTGTACGGCTTGTTTATAACAGCCCTCCAATATGGCCGCCGGTAGTGCATTGTGGGTAATTGCTAAAAGGACGGAGCCCTCTATTATCTACTTAAAAAATGAATGTGGATCCAGGTGACTTTTTTTCGTGCTACCACTTGATGAAATAATATTGAGTAAATTAAAAAAAAAAAAAACTTTCTTCCCCGTGCGAATGTAATTACAAGATAAAGTGAGTAAAAAGAAATAAAAGACTGCTTCTTGAGAATAACACAAATTATATTAAAAAAACAAACAAACCTCACAGTACGAATGAAGTGATACTTTATCACACCACTGCATACGTCCCTTCAATCAACATGCCCGCCCCGCCCAGCTTCCCCTGCCGCGGCTTCCTGTGCAGGGTCACGGGTGATCTGGAGCCTATTCCCACACAACTTGGCTGAGAGACCGGCTACTACATGCGTGGCATGACACTAATTTACACCAGAACCATGCTTTAATGTTCATTATGCTGTGTAACCAAAATGTGTCCGTCATATAGATTATGACTAGAGTTACACTCTCATAGGGTCAGAAAAATCAAATCAGTTAACCCTTGCTTAAAGTACGGTACAATATGATGATATTATCCTTTTCTTCGCAGCTCTGGCTGGGTTGCTTTGGAATTTCACCATCCAGTGACGTTTTTGAAATGCCCACCTTTTCTCAAGCACAACCTGGAGGGTTATTTCAAAGTGTTTTGATCACAAATGTATATTTGGGTGCATTTGCTGATGCACCATTTTGGTAATTTAACATATGAAGGCATTGACAGGCCACTTTGATGATGAATAAGCGCTGGGTGGAACAATTGGATGATTACGCGTCGCGTCCAGTTTGCAGCTCTGTGTATGTGGCCTTGCATGAGCAATCGCACTGTGCCCAAGTCACCCGATTCAAAACCGCAGAAAGGCCAGCAAAATGTACTGCAGTCAAACGAAGCTGATTTTTATGTGTCACGCGTGGCCAAGCAAAGCACAGATTGCGTGGTGTCAGGGTGCCCGCCCTAGCAAAACAAATTGAAGGTAATGATGTTTTCACGGAATTGATAAGATTGCTTGGCATCTCAAATCTAACGCGTTGCCACGTTGGTCCTGTAAACCCCACGGAGGCAAGACAAAGGCGACGAGCTTAGCGCTCGGGTTCAATCGTTGTCATCAAACGAGGATAAAGGATGTCATCTGAAGGTCAAAGGCCTCTTAAGCTTCTATTACCACCTACTTTTGATAATTACGCCTGTCAAGAGACGCTTCGCTTTTGTCAGCGCCGCAAATGTCAAGGTAAACAAACGGGGTCACTCACAGCTTTAAGTGGAGCGACGTCGTCGTGTAATAGGATGTTCGGCGTACTCTGCCAGATAAACAAGGCGACAGGTTGCAAAGCAAATGTGATAATGCAATACTCGACATCAAGCACTCAAGAAGGTCGCTCACGTCGCATTGTTGAGCCCCCTCATCGTGTTACAGTTGCTGTCGACCGCAAAGATTCTTGAGCGTGCTATTTCAGTACAGGTTTGGCTTTTGTATCTGGCCATCCAGCTCTCTCCAACTTGCTCTTGCGCGCTTCGATATACCTCCGTTTTTTTTCCCTTCCTCTTTCTCTCCCTCCACAACTTCCGAGCCCAGACCGCCACCCCTTACTTTTCCATGGCCTCTCATTCCAGAGAAGTGTGAGAAACTAAATAAACGAACGACACAATCCGCTAATAGGCTTGCAGCTGAAGATGGTGGGCTGGACGATCCCCCTGATTAGTGCCGTCAGAAAGGATTGTCGAAAATGAGCAAATACAGGAGCGCCGCAGCCACCGGTGGTTTTCTTCATACTTTGGACTCCTTGTATTTTATTCTCCAGGCTCAGATACCACACGCGTGTCCTAAAAAGAAACCGTGTGGCTTACGAGTCAGCATGGTGGGAAAGGTGAACTTATCTTTAGCGTGCAAGGTCAAAGTGCAGCATTTAGGAGGAGCAGATGTCTCTGAACAGACTGATGGCGAAAAAGGGGCGCACAAGGCGCTGGGTAAATATTGTCAGGCTTGACCGGGGGGTATGCGGAGGTGTTGTGACGATAAGAGTCGTGGCAACAGGTTAAAAGCAGGGTCAACTCTACAAGCGGGCCGTTGTCTGGGTGCTTCATCTAGGTTGTCAATCACAATCATACCGCAGCAAGACTGATGACATGTCACCAGCTTCGGTCCCTCAAGCCCGACACGCTGGGGAAATGATCCACCTCTCCTGCTTTTGAGGGTTTGGCAGACTAAAAATGCGAGTGTCGGTTGAGCAAATAACCTTGAAAGGCCCCCGTGACAGATCTGTAATTGTGCTTCACTCGGTGCCTATTAAATGGCCAACAAAATCCCCCCGCCCACTTTTTTACCAGGAGAGGATAGCCTGCGTGAGTACATCTCACCATTACAGTCAGTAACATGAGATGGCAAACCACGACACCGCTAAATCAGTAAAATGGGAGCGCAGAGTCACTGTAATTTGGGAGGCAGCTGGTTTACCACTCTTCATAATGGATGGTGTTTCTGTTTAGCCCAAGGCGTCGGAGCTGCGGTCATATGCAAACAAGGCAGATCCTGAGTCTCCACTTTTAATGCAGTGCAAATTGTTTTGTTTGATCGGGTCCATGTTATCCAAGAGGCTTCAGTTTTCGGAATCTACTGTACATATCAAATAAATTACACAGGGGCCTCTCAAAACATCTTTTTGTTGTTGTTGTTGTTGTTTTTTAATAAGCTCCGAGCGACTTGGCCACATTATAACCGACCAAAATGAAACAACCTGGATTTTCTTCATTAACTTTCATAACGAAATACTGCATGGGCGGTTTTCCCTCGGGCTGTCTTGCTGTCAGCTGAAACAAAACTTTCCCACATTTGACACTCAAATGACTTCACTGATGCTATTGTGAAACTCATGTGATTTTGAAAATTATTCTCGATGTAAGTCATGGATTTACAGTGTTACTATGAGTATTTAAAATGGTTTCAATGAAAGTACCTGACGAAACCTTTTTTAAGTTGAGAGCAACTTCTGGTGACTGATTAGTACAAAGGGCTGCCGGTTTGATACACATTTTTGAAATCCAGTGTTCACTTCGACATCATTCCTAAGAAAACATGTCCCATTACTGGTGCGCTATTTTTAGAACAGGCCCATGTGGTGCTCATGTGGTGCTCATGTAGAGCCCACGGGCACCACATTGGTGACCTCTGATATATATGTTATTAGGTCTTTTGTAAGGTGCTATGTATTTTTATTATTCCTGTAAATAATAATATTTAATACATAAAATGCTGGTGTCCTGACAGTGGAATGTTAGAGTGATTATTTGTATTTTTTTTCAACAACTACAGTAATAACTAACTGGGCGGCAAAAGCTCAAATTGTGCTAATCTGCGTCTTGACTATTGTTTAGGTGCCTTTGAGCAAAGCATCCAACATATCCCCCAAGCTCACATTCCCAAGACTCAGCTGAGGGGTGTAGCACCACTTGTGCGGACCATCATATTGACATCTCCCTGTGTATGTGATTGTGTGAGTGGTCTAGTTCTCTGTGCAACAAAAAATATACAGCAATGTAAACTGAAAAGGATTCTAATTTGTAGCATGCATGTTTTTTATAACCCGAATCCAACAATTTTATCATGAAAATTTGAGAAAGAAACTGAATACCAATTATTTCACATTCGGCCTCGTGATTAACGTCTACATCAGAGATCAGAGGTTTGATATAACAATTTTAGCTCTGGCCTTTCTGAACAAAGTTTGCATGTTCTTTCTGTTCTTGTGAGGATTTCCTCTGGGGGTAGTCCAGCTTCCTCCCACATTCCAAAGACTAAATTGTCCATAGGTGTGAAGTGTGAATGGTTGCTTGTCCCTATGTGCCCTGCAGTAGTCTGACACAATTGTCTTACAGTTGGCTCTTGCCCAAAGTCAGCTGGGAAATGGCTTCAGGTTACCCATGACCCGAATGAAGAGCAATGCTAAGAAAAAATGGATGAATGGATGGATGGATGGAGCTGTTGACCAGTCTCGATTGATTTTATGTTAAACCTAGCACTTATATATAAATATATAATATATATATCTTACTTGTGGTGGATACGATGTATCGTGGAATACAAACAGACCACTGCAATACTGTACAGTAGTTCTAACATCCAAACAAATATGTGGTGAAATTCACTGAACATATTAGCACGAATTATGTAGTTTTTGTCCCTACTCAGCATTGCTTATGAGCATCTGACATGACGAATGGTGCCGTAAACAAAAACAAGCAATTTTCTATTATTTAAGAATGAGTAACCCAAAGATATTATTGCCTCCTCGCATTTCTGTCTGCATTCGTTCTTTAGTGGGTCATCGCAACACAACCTTGTGTCGTCTGTCGTGGTCCAATTTTGTGAGTGTGAATGCCCCTTTAATGGATTACATCATCTTTTTAGCTGTGGTTTCTCGTTACCGCAGTTCGCCTTGTTCCACTTTTTTCTACCCAGAGACAATTGGTTCATTCACTGGTGTATAACACTGCCACCTCCTGATCCACCTGCGAACCCGAAGCGCTCTTTGACTGCCATGACGCAGATTGGATCAAAAACAAAAAAGCTGGAAAGATAGAGGATTAATGTATCCGCGTAAATTTAGCTAACGCAATCCACTCATATTTTGACAGGTGATTGTCAACATATATATGCAAGATGTGTATGACGACTCCATTGAGAGGACGTTTAGTCGGTATTAATGCGCCCTCTAGTGGCACAATGCAGGACCTCAACGTCTTACGTCATATATTTGCACTCTTATTCGGTGTGGGGTGGGGGGTTAGGCCAGTCTGCTACGAAAATTTTTTTCAGGTTTCTTTTACTTTGAAATTTGGTTGTACTGTACTGTATAGCCTTTTGCTTTTATATCTCCTGTATGTTTGTGCTTGTGTCAAATGCTTCTTTATGCAGTCAAGCAGCTCACCTGACGTTCATGGGTATGTCCCTTTAAGACACTTTCAATGATGACATAAATTCCCCTTTGTTATCTGTTTCAATAACCACCCCCCCCCACACACACACACACAAAACCCACAAGAGTGAGAGATTTTACCACAATTATATTTTCTATGCCAAATCATTTCTTATGTAAAGATGGAAAAGTAGCAAATCGTCAAGCTCATGAAATAATGGATTTAGTCATATTTTGAAAAAAAAACATATCATATATAATATAAAGTCTAAGTCTTATTGAAATAAAGCAGATAAAAGTGTTCAATTATTCATTCTTATGACCAACAATTTAGCAAAATGAAGTGTGTTTAGAAGAGCTGTGTTTAATTGGTACTCTGCTCAAGTTTAATTTTACTACTGTATTCAGTACGAGTAGCCTTACCACAGCTTTCATACTAATGTGTATTAACAATAATACTGTATACTGTATGACTGTCGCTGTGTCTATCCTTCCATTCAGTAGGTGGCAGTGTTGGACTGCTCTGGGCTAAAAGCTTTGCAAAACAGTTCTACAGTCATAGTGAACATTCATCCATTTTCTGATCCGCTTTATCTTCACAAGGGTCGCGGGGAGTGCTGGAGCCTATCCCAGCCGTCTTCGGGCGGTAGGCGGAGGACACCCTGAACCGGTTGCCAGCCAATCGCAGGCCACACAGAGACAAACAACGATCCGCGCTCACACTCACACCTGGAGTGCTCACTCAGCCTGCCATGCATGTTTTTGGAATATGAGAGTAAACCGGAGTACCCGGAGAAAACCCACGCAGGTACAGGGAGAATGTGCAAATTCCACACAGGAAGGCCGGAGCTGGAATCGAACCCGGTACCTCTGCACTGTGAGGTTGACGCGCCAACCACCGGAGGACCGGGCCGCCCACAGTGGACATAGTAATCTAATTCTCATGCCATCAGGAAGGGGGCTGCTGAGCCCCTCATGTAAGACTATACAGCTTGACGGAATTAAATACGCTTTCATTCAATACTGATGCAGTGCCGCGAAAAAGTACAGTACTCGCCCAATTCTTGATTTCTGTGTTCTTTGCATATTTATCACACACAAAGATTTCAGTTAATCAAATCAATTTTAATATCACACAGAGACAACCCAAGGAAATACAAAATGTAGTTTCTATGCCAATTCAATTTATTTAGATACAATACAAGTCCAAACCCACCTGTCCATCCATCCATCCACCCATTTTCTACCGCTTAACCGGGGTCGAGTCACGGGGGCAACAGTTTTAGCAGGGACGCCCAGACTTCCCTCTCCCCAGCCACTTGTTCCAGCTCTTCCCGGGAGATCCCGAGGTGTTCCCAGGCAAATGTGAGATGAGCCTTTGTGTTCATTTTTTGACAGCAGTGGTTTTTGCCTGCATGGGAACTCTCCCCTGGATGCCATTTTTGGCCAGCGTCTTTCTAATGGTAGAGTTGTGACCTGACCTGAGTCCAGCGAGATCTGGAGTTCTTTGAGTGTTGTTCTAGGTTCTTTTGCAAACTCTTGGATGAGTCGTTTTGGTACTCTTGGAGTAATTTTAGCTGGTCGACCACTCCTGGGAATGTTTGCCACTGTTCCCAGTTTTATCCATTTGTGGATAATGGCGCTGACAGTGGCTTACTGAACCTCAGAGTCTTGGAAATGGCTTTGGAATCTTTTCCAGACTGATCGATTTCAATTACTATTTTTTCTAATTCTTTCTTTAATTTCTTACTACTGTGACATGATGCATTTATTTATTGAGATCCTGTCGCCTACCTCACTTTGTCTGATAGATTCTATTTAGGTGATTTCTTGATTCAACAAATGGGGTGCTAGGGTGTCGCCTGTGAAATTGAACTTAACTTTCCCAAAACTGTTGTTAGTCACAGTTACTTTGTGATTTAACTAGGGAGGGCTATTACTTTTTCACATAGGGACAGGCAGTTTTGAAATTGTTTTTGTGCCTTAATAAATTCAATTGGCATTTAGAAACTGCATTTTCTTATTTCCTTGTGTAGTCTCTGTGTGGTATTAAAATTGGTTTGACGAACCGAAACCTTTGTACTGTATGTAATAAATATGAAAAGAACACAGAAATCAGGAATGGGGCAAATACGATTTCACAGCACTGCAATTCACATTATTTTTGATATTGCGATATATTCACATGGGCGATTGGAGATTGATTCACTGTTTGCAGCTTGGACCTGCCTGTGAGGCGCACACAATCATAACTAACTCTTGTCCTTTGTAAGTGCCACATCAAACTGCAGCAAGAGTTGACCGCTATCCCAAAGCTCTTTGCTACTGGAGCTCATTTTATTCTACTCTCCTTGGCTAAATCCGTGCTGGCATGACTTTTGACCCCGTCCTGGCATCTTATGTAAGGAGCTTGTGAAGGGAAGCACACAGAACGAGTTTTCGTTCTGTGACTGCAGGTTAGGTAAGCTCATTAACAGTTAACGCGACATGCAAGGTAACAACAGCTCCAAGCATTAATAAATGACCTTACATATCTTAAAAGTCAACATGACTACTTCACCCGTAAATTCTCACCCAAGACATCTTTTCTGATATGAAAAAAAGCCATTTCTGCCCCTCTCTTAAGCAACATTTGAAAATCATCTATCGTAGCAATGTATTTTTATAGCACTGGCTCTTCTTTTCTGTCTCAGTGCAAATATGAAAATCATATCAACACAGAAATCATCCATCTATCAATCCATCCATCTATCAATCCATCCATTTTCAATACCGCTTATCCTGAACAGGGTCGGTTGCTGGAGCCTATCCCAGCTGACTTTGGGCGGAAGGCTGATTACCCCCTCAACTAGACGCCAGTCAGTCGCAGGGCACATACAGTGACAAACAACCATTCACACCCACGTCCATACCATCACCGAATGTGGACTGATCACATGCTGCCTGCGCACGACTCAGGCGAGTGTATCACTACACCATCAGTGACTACAGAGAAAGCAACAACACAAAATTAATATATAGTTTATTATTCAATGGAAACCCCAAAGTCAAGCCCCCCCAAAAATTGTATCATTTGGAGTTCCTCCAAAAGTGTCCAACCATCAAACAACGTAACACGCTAACATGAATAGCATCTAGCTAAAAGCTTATATAGCTAATGAATAGCATAGAACTGACCAGAGAAGTTTGTAAGCAAACTGTTACTAATTCCATGCTTGTGATGCTTCAGGCATTGTGAAATGGTGAGTTGGTTTCCAATTTTTTTGTTTTTAATCTCCAGTGGTTGACTTCTATTTGTATACAAATAAAATTTATCACATTGCAAAGTCAATATTTTTGAGCCGGTGACTGTTTAAGCCTGGAACAAATCAATTTAGTGTACTTGAAGGTATTACTTATTGGAAAATACTGAAATCATGATTTGATTATGTGTCTATAACAATCAGCTTACGTCATGTGATGCATTTGCTCTTTAGTGGGCCTGGATACTTTTGTGGTCATGCAATCCAGTATGAAATGTGTTGATTTTAACTCCGCACTTTTCTGTAAAACTGTATGGATGCCCTAGAAAGTAAAACAACAGCTGAGACTTTTGTTTGGAAACACAATGCACACAATTCTGTGGGAAATAAAAAATAGTAATAGGTAATATTTGCTTAAATACATGTGTAACCTCCATGTGCAATTTGCAAGCACTCGGCTGATGCTTCTGTTAGATGGAAGCCAAAGGCATCAGGGACGGCAGCAGCCATGTGACCACGGATGCGGGGATTGGTTTAATGCAGCTGTGACATCAGCAACCCACCCATTCCCCTCCCACCCCCGCCTCAATCTTCCTCGCTCTCCTTACCGCTCAGTGTTCCTCCTTTTCCTTTCGTCAGCATCTCTCCTCGAAGAGATGGCATGCGTTGGTGCTGCCAGGGCGTTCGGGACTTAGCGTGCACTGATAGGACCCCTTATTCCTGGATTTTGCCGAATATTCCTACGGCTCCCTCGCTTTTGCTTAGTCTCCCCTTGCTGTCCTCTACAGCTGCTGTCC
Organism: Hippocampus comes; assembly: GCF_001891065.2. NCBI lineage: Eukaryota > Metazoa > Chordata > Actinopteri > Syngnathiformes > Syngnathidae > Hippocampus > Hippocampus comes. The sequence continues at coordinate 552,973 of NW_017805540.1, forward strand.
CCCCCCCCCCCCACCTCTCTCATCCCTGTACATGGGAGTTGGGCCTCTCGGGGAGGAGGGTGTCAACATCCGTGCTTAGCTCTGGAACCATGCACAATAAGCCATGCCCTGCCCATGCATCCTTTAACCAGCCGGAATCATTTCCATTTGTGTCCATCCACACACCAGCGGCAGTATAGGATGAAAATCTGGAATCATGATGCAAGGTAATCTGTACACTCCCTGTCTTTTAGCCCTTGCGTTCTCCTCTTGCCCTCTTATGTCCTGCTGGGCTATTAAGGACTGAATTCATTGATGTGCTCTGTCATGCAGTGCGGACGACTCGGGACACCTGGACCGTGCATTAATAAGCGTGGTGACGGGTTTGTTGTGCATTGACAAGATGCAGTATGTCCAATGCATGGAAAGGCGAGTGAGGTGTGGTTAAAAAAAAAAAAAAAAAAACAACAACAACAAAAAAGATGGTACCCTGATGCAATGTTGTCTTGCTGGTGTCCTGTCGCGCAGGGATTGATTATCATTGTAATTGTACGTGTCTGCACATGGCTATGTGCTGTATGTGTATTGACGATGGCTGGAAGGTGAACAGTATCTTGCACCTCGTGCATCACTATTGTGCTAACAGTTATCTCACATACTTCAGGACGAAGTCAGTTCAATGATAAACTAGGGCATGGCTAAATCATATACGTCAACCGTAATGACAGGTGCCCCTCTTGAAATACGACGTCAGTGCTAACGTGCAAATGATGGCAGCTAAAATTAGCAAATGACCTGTAGTTAGTCTCCCGTGGTGTTACATCTTACATGTACTTCCCGAGCTTGGGGATATTCACGTGTTATATGACTGTGGCTGACGGGAATTTCTTGTGTATCTACACAAACCTTCTCGAAGTTACTGCACTTTTGCTTGCTAAATTTTAATGTCAAGATACTACGGGTGCTAATGCTAAAATCTTCATGATGCCGAGCTCCCTTTCTTTCATTGTGTGTGTTCTAGGACTGAAAAAACGAACCAGGAAAGCCTTGGGTTTACGAAAAAAAGACAAGGATACAGAGGCGACGTAAGTTACCTTGAATGTGCTGGATTGACCTTTGCCAAAAATACTGACCACAAGCTAAATGTAATGAGAAATGCATGCCTGTAGAAAATGACGATGTATCTCAGAGGGCATGCTTCCAATGTTCTCACTTAAAGTATTCCCAATATGCAAGTGGACAAAAGCACAAATTGAGTGCTGCTGTTGGAAAGTGCTCTTCGCACCAATCCAAAAGCATCCTGACGGGTTCCAATTTGTATTGAAATTGTCTTCATTTTGACTAAACTGTCCTATTAGCTCACGGGCTGTACTGCCTGTACTGTGCTGTGAATTGACTACCTTTAGTCCAGTTTAATCTCAATCATAATTTTGCTTTTGTAAAAATAACTCAGAGATACGTGAGGCAAAGCAAAAGAAAAAAAAAGTATTAGTTGGTTGAATAATATCCAGGGGAAGTAATATGCTCTCACTCTGTCAGTGTTTTTCTTGTTCAACATAATATTCCAGGAACTGCTGCCCACCTGGCACAAAAGTACTCTAAAACGTACCGATTAGAATGTAGTGGTCAAATTTTTAACTGTCTCGATTGCATTACATTTGATTATATTTACATCTTCGGGCTCTATTATTCACTTTGCTTGACATTGAATGTTCCATGCAAACCTTTGGTGGTACTTAGGAATTGTTTACTGTTTGCGAATAGCAGAAGACTAAATCCAGATTTTTTTAATGTTTTTTTAATTTTTTTTATTTTAGATGAAATAAATACATTTACTGATCTTTTTGTTTTTACCCTTCACCAAATTTGCTTTTCATTGCTCAAAGGCACTCAACTGAGAAACAATACGGCTACACTCATGTGGATGCTCAAGTCATACTATTTGTGTGTCTCTTGTAATTTCAAACAGGAGCTCACCTGACAAAGAAGGAACCGGAAGTGGAAAGAAAGGAAACGTGTGTATATGTTGGATTTTTTGGATTTACGTTGTGCAGCATACTGTGGGACTGTCTAGGATGGCAAGCTACAATTATGCGCAAAAGTGGCTGTTCTCACAAGAACTTTGCAATTCACTTCAATTTATTTATTGAACCTAGTTCAAATACATATTTTTCCCAAATGTCAGAATAAATTTGACTGTCAGAATATCATACGCCTTCCTTTGAAAATATTTGGCATTTCTTGTTTTTAATACTTTGTGACACTTTGATGATGTTGAGCTTCCTTGTTGTCATTTTGTACAGAAAAAGACAAATGGAGCACCCAACGGTTTCTATGGCGAATTTGACTGGGACAGATACGTGAGTGTTCACTGCTTCCTCTTGTCTTGCTGATACCTCTTTTTCACTTTTCAGTGCACACAATACAAGGCATATTGTGAGCATGGGTTTTAACAGAGCAGGAGCTAGCCATGTCAGTGAGCCTGTTTTCACAAAGAGTTTATCAAACATTCTAATTTTAAAGGCAGATTTTTAAAAAAAAATCAACTCTTGTGTCAGTATCTGTCGGACGACTGCAACACAATTTCCCCTGCAGAATTCCTGTGAGAATAGTTAAAAGAAACTTTGAATAATTTATCATTTTTCTCCCTGTCATTTCAGGCATCGCCTGATGTGGATGAAGAGGGCTTCAGCCAACGTCCTGGTGATGAAGGCGATGATATCCTTTTTGTACAATACAATACATCTTTATTTATAAACCGTATTTTCTGCACTATAAGGAGCTTCGGATTATAAAGCGAACCTTCAATGAATGGCCTATTTTAAAACTATTTTCATAGATGGTGCGCACTAAATAGAAGCTACAATAGTGGCTGCGGTTGCGCTATGCATCCACTAGGTGGAGCTATGCTAAAAGGAATACATCACAATACTATACAGCTTTATTTTTATATATAGAGCCTTCACAACCACTGCACCTGAAACAAAACCTTAAGTAACCAGGTAAACATCTCTCTTCTCTCCATACCAAGCCTAACATCTCACGTTCTTTCATTTCAAAAGCACCCTTTTTCCTCTGTCCTTGACAAATGTTTACCAGCTTCCACGGGAAAGCAGTTTTTCTCCTCCAGCGATTCAGAGGACGATGAAGAAAGCAAGAAAAAATTCCAAATCAAGATCAAACCACTGGCCGCTGAGAGTGCCAAGTGCATCCCTCCGTCACTGGATGAGCTAAAAGCCTCAGTGGGAGGTTTGGCGCTCTCTCCGTCTCTGGTGAGAAAACTCATGAACAAAGCTCTTTTTTTTTTTTTAAAGAAAATAAGATCTTTCGGATTTCTCTTGTTGTTTATCTCATTCTATTTTACATTCATGTCATTTTTTTAAACTGAACTCCTGTCTTCCTGTAGAAGAGAAGTCCGGTAAGCCATTTGAATTTTTTTTTAATCAATTTATTGATTTCTTTATTTGTAAATTACAAAACAGTTTGAATGATGCTTGCCACAAATGACCTTTTAGCTGCACCCTATTTTGCATGAGTAATGTCTGTGGCTGAATATACTGTGCGGCTTTACTGACACGGCCGTCACATAATGCATACAAACATAACTCACAAGTCTTCCTTAGGACTGAGGCAGTCTCATTGAAACCGACACGATCGTGCCGTCCTTGTCGTTAATCTCTTGTGTGTTATGGCTCACACTGCATTATAAGAGCCTTGTACCGCAAGTAAAGAGGAACGCTGTGTGCAGTTTTTAGTTGATGTGAATTTGACTGATTTGTCACTCACTTTCTGACCCAGGTCTGTTCTCTCTTCCTTTTTGCCGGTCTCAGAGACGCAGCCCGGTGAGTTTGTGGCATCGCCTTCTGACTTTTCAAAGCCGACACCCCGAAAGTTCTCATCTTCTCTGCAGTGCACAAAGGCTGACAACCAGACAGTCTGAGAACACGCTCAAAAAAGTGATGACAATTGGAGGTAGCTTGAAAATATGTGAAGGAGGTGATGTTGACTTCATTTAAAGCACTTTTCATGACACTCAAAACACTTTCAGTTCAGGCCCACTCACCGACCCGACAAATTTCGATGGAATGAAGCAAAGCGCCACATTTTGGCTTATATTTCAAATAAACGGCAACACAAGATTTTCCATCTTGAAAAAAAAAAAAAGGATTTAGGATGGCGATGTTACCATTTTTCTTGGTGTGATTTATTTTATCCTTTTGCAGGGACGGATAAAGAGGCACCTGTCATGTAAGTGCATCTGAATGTGTTTGCTTTTTGATGACAACTTTACAAAGCAGCCATTCATCTGCCGGTTTCTTCTAGGTGAAGAGATTGCTCGGCCGAGACGCTCTACCCACACGCCGAGTCCTGCCCCTGACACCCCAAGGTCTTTCATGATTGTCTCTTATTTACTAACCATCCTGAATATATTGAATGTCAGAGCCCACAAAGGCTTTCTACAGGGTCTACATTGTGTGTACACCTCAGCCGGTCGAACTTTGAAACATGATCCACCTTCGTTTGTACGAACATGAAAAAAATCAATCACTTCAAAAGAATCAGATTTTACTGCATTCCCTTTGCAGTGGCAGACTACCACAGAACATCCCTGCCTTCTTTGGACTGCCCTCAGAGAGCCAGTATGGCAGATATGATGGTATTGGAACTCGTCACATGAATGCATATAAAGCTATGCCGGAGGCAATATTGGTCATCATTTCTGCAGTGGTTCCTGCTGATGTCTGGGGAGGATCAAGGCCAAGATCCGAGTCACCTTTGAGCAGAAGTTTCCCTACAGGAGGTACGTTTGTGAATAAATATTCGGAATTGCTGAAAAATTAAGACCTGTGTCCAATCGTCGTTGCAGCTCCACCCCCACTCCCTCCCAAACACATGATATCGCAGCGTCAAGGCTATCCTTCACAATCTGCTGGTAAATAGCCCTCCAAGTGCAATTGTGGATTGAATGTGAATACAGTTGCCCGAGTTCATCGTTATTATTTTTTGCAGTTGATTTACCCAATGGCAGAGCAAGTCGCAGTTCTGCCCCCATCTACCTGAGCGTCCTGTCCCCCTCTTCCTACCGAGGCTCCGCAGCCCCTGACCTCGATGACGTGTTTGGCCCCGTGGGTAGCCCGCGCACGGCTGCGGACACGGCATCCACCAGATGGGTTACTTTCACAAACGACAGACCTCCACCCCCGGATGAGCCCGCGCCGCCCCCTCCGCCGGATTCTCCTGCCCCTGACACGCCCTCGTCCACACCCTCCAGCCCGTGCCTCTCGCCTGGACCACCTCCCGATGAGCCCCCGCCTTCACCTCCGGTGTTCTCTCCTGAGTCGTCGCCTCCTTTTACGCCACTGGACTCATGCCCTTCCATCATGTTGGGACCTCCTCCACCGGATGAACCAGCCCCTCCCCTGCCTCCTTACTTCTCTCCCACAAGTTCACCAGCAGTCTGCCTTGATGAGGAGGCGATTGATGAGGAGGTGCTGCAGTTTGCACATTACACACCCTCTCCAGTATCAATAAGTCCAGTGCCTCCTCTGCCAGCGGAGAGAAGGTCCCCTCGAGCAGGAGTTGTATCGCCCCTGGTTTTAGGGATAGCAGGGGGGAAAAGGACACCAGAGGGAGTGTACCTGAGAGATGACATCCCAGACTTCACTGGTTCACCCAGAGAGCTAACACCGAGCTTCCGTGGAACTCCACCTCCTCTTCCCCCGACCACATACCGATCTATTATGTCTTCCCCTGGGCCTTACTCAGGTAGCTGTGAGTATTGAGCTCTTTACATATTTACTTGTCGTGTGACATGCCCTCAAAAGTATTGTGTACATCCGAGAAAGGGCAACCAGTAGGACAATGGAATATGTGCTGTTAAATAAATAAACAGTTGAATAAATAAATAACATTTTGGGGGTGGCCCGGTGGGCGAGTGGTTAGCGCGTTGACCTCACAGTGCAGAGGTACCGGGTTCGATTCCAGCGCCGGCCTTCCTGTGTGGAGTTTGCATGTTCTCCCCGTGCCTGCGTGGGTTTTCTCCGGGTACTCTGGTTTCTTCCCACATTCCAAAAACATGCATGGCAGGCTGATTGAACACTCAAAATTGTCCCGAGGTGTGAATGTGAGTGTGGAAGGTGGTTCGTCTCTGTGTGCCCTGCGATTGGCTGGCAACCGGTTCAGGGTGTCCCCCGCCTACTGCCCGAAGACAGCTGGGATAGGCCCCAGCACACCCCGCGACCCTTGTGAGGATAAAGCGGTTCAGAAAATGGATGGATAACATTTTGGGGGTTTTCTGAAAAGCACGATAGGTTATTTTTTTTTGGTTAGTTTTTAACTTTTACTGCCATCTAGTGCTGCGATCAACAAAGTCTAGTTAAAAGATGGTTGAAATACCATTCCCCAAAACATGGGTTTGCTTATACAAGAACCTCTGTGACCTTATCATTGTAGTCGTTCAGCAAGCAAGAAAAGTCAGTTGATGTCAATTGAACATAAATCTGTCCCTGCGTTGATATTAAGGCAGTGCTCACCTCAGACACTGGTTTGTCCCTCAGGCCCGTCTTCACCAGCCCGCTCCGCCACGCCGCAGTCTCGAGGCAGTCCGGTCCCTCCACCTCCTCCCCCACGGCCGTCCTCGCGGCCAAAGTTGCCCCCCGGAAAGCCAATCCCAGACCTGGTATGTGTTGTGCCCAGGTTTGACCTTTGACCTTGCATTTTCCTTACCGAAAGTCTTGCAGTTAGCCTGTGAAAATACATTTATTTTTATTGCCGATGTTGCACACAAGGCAACCATGTTTACACCTGACAGAGAGAGAGAAATGCTAAGACGAGCAATAGCACAACCATATGTGACACTCAAATTCACATGTTATTGCGTGTTCATGGCGGCAATTTGCCATAATCAAGCTATGTTTTGCATCCAGACTCCGCCCTTCAGTCCTCCAGTCTCTGCAAGTCCTCCGCCTTTTGCGCCACTGGCCCGGGCCGAGAGCTCTTCCTCCATCTCCTCCATAACGTCACATAGTGCGGCGTCCACGCCCACTTTAGGGAGGGACCTCAATCTATCCAACGCAGGTACACTCTGGCTGCGTGTGTATCCATCTTGCTCATCATTGTGTCGTTGGATCACATCGCCATGTCTCTCTCCTTTGGTCTTTCCTCCTGTGTCCACTCGCTTAGAGACCAGACAGCCTCTGATCTGGTTTGACCACGGCAGATTTTATTTAGCTTTAGAGGGTGAGTCGAGTCAGACTGTTTCTGTATGCATGCAATCGGCTCCTTGCGACACGCTTCCGCCTAGCAATGCAATTGAACCGTACTATTTGGTTAAAATGGCGGTGAGGTTCTGTCCACGCTTCAGTTGAAAATAATCAACCTCATTGCTCATCCCATCCCACGTCCTGCTCATGTTCCTTTGTTTGGAACTGTTTTGCCTTAAAAGCCTGCTGATAGGCTCCTGTATAACCTGATGGTGACGATTTGCTCTGATGGAGCTGGTATGAAGGTATTTATGTGTAACTGTGTTTGACCCATTTAGGATGTTCAAGAGGGCCCAGCCCACTTACCATGGGACCCCAGGACACTCTGCCAGTGGCAGCTGCCTTCACAGAAACTGTTAATGCCTATTTCAAAGGCGCGGACCCCAGCAAGTAGGCCCACATTTTGGCTTATGTAGAACATGCCATGACCGATATTTACTCATCACCCTTATATTATATTGTAATGCACACAATAAATACAATTTCTACAATCAGTTTTTGAAGTGAATTTTTACTGTTTCGATCTCTGACCGGCCTCTTTCTTTCCTCCTCTTTCAGGTGTGTAGTGAAGATCACCGGGGAACTGGTGCTCTCCTTCCCGGCAGGCATCACCAGGCATTTTGCCAGCCACCCGACTCAACCTGTCCTCATCTTTAGCATCAGCAACTATACCCGACTGGAGCAGGTCCTCCCCAATCCACAGCTGCTGTGCTGGTAGGAGTACGCAGCAAAGGAAACATTTTGATTTCATATTTTAAAAATCAAATCACTGAATCGTGTCTGTTCTTCTGATCCTGTTAGTGATTCCCCAACAGACAGTGTAGACACCAAGGAGTTCTGGGTGAATATGCAAAACTTGATGAGTCATCTTAAGAAAGTGGCTGAGCAGAAGCCCCAGGCAACATACTACAATGTGGATATGATCAAATATCAGGTATCCATCTATCCAGTCATGTGTTTGACCTTTAATTACTGCATCCATCCATCCATCCGTCCATCCATCCATCAAGATCCTTACCTTTGTGTGTTCCAGGTGTCAGCAGATGGAATCCAGTCCACTCCTCTCAATCTAGCTGTGAGTTGGCGTGGCGATGCCGGCAACACAGACCTAAGGATAGACTACAAATACAACACAGAGGCCATGGCGACCCCAGCTCCCCTTCACAATCTCCACTTTCTGGTTCCGGTCGATGGAGGCGTAGCTAAACTCCAGGCTATGGTCCCACCTGCCACCTGGTAAGGGCTTTCTATATTAGTAATATTTATTCACAACTTATTATGTAGCTTTGTTTGGTTTTGTTGTTCTATCAAACCCAACAAAGTAGAGACTCACAGGATACGCACACCAAAATGAGCAGTACAATGTGCATTGAAGGGGAAAGTGTGACAAACATTATTTTTAATTATGTCATTACTGTATGTTTTTAATGAAGTAAAATACTATAGAGTGCCATTTTTCCACGTAACAACCCCTCAAAACAACACAACCCCCCCCCCCCCCAAGAGGCCGGAACGGATTAATGGCATTTCCATTCATTTCAGTGGAGAAAGATGATTTGAAACAGCACTTAACATTGTGACCTTCAAGCTTACTGCTAAAAGAATCTGGCATTGCTAGAAAAAATTACATATATTAATTATTAATATTCATATATAAATACTGTTTTATTTTTATTTTTGAAGGAATCCAGAGCAACAGATGATACAATGGAAGATTCCCAGTCTTTCGAATAGGTCTGAAAATGGAGGCAAGTTACCTTTGAAATCCTTTCGATGCTATCAAATCTATTCTATTCCCATGTGTTCCATTCACAACACACAATCATTTGTGATGACATCTGTCTTGGCTGCATTTGTGTCCTGTAGGAGTAGGGGCTCTCCTGGGCCGCTTCCAGATGACTGAGGGTCTCTGCAAACCCTCGCAGCTGGCAGTTCACTTCACCAGTGAGGGCAGCACGATGTCCGGTTGTGATATTCAGCTGCTCGGGACAGGCTACAGGCTCTCCCTGATTAAGAAGAGGTTTGCTGCAGGTCAGTATGAATTAGACATACGTGTTTCTTTTCAAATCAATTTGAATCATTCTACTTTTCCTAAACATGCTTTTTTTTTCACAGGGAAATATTTGGCAGATAATTAGCGGACCTGTCCAAGCGCACAAACGGTGAATCTGTGTTTTTTGACTCTGAAGACAAATAAAGTAATTTCATGTATTTTAAACTTTACGGCACGCATCAGTGGAAAAAGGCCTGCTGAGTGTATGCCAAATATTTAGTTTGTTACTTGAAACACTTTTGGGCCCTAAAGGAGTCCTGGAAACGTAATAGTGAATCCATACAGCCAAACCTCCCTACTTTTGTAGATTATATATTATGACCACAATCCTAAAGTGGAAAATGTACAAATTGTGTATTATAGGGAGGGTTACTTTCTGATGGAATGATATTAATTTAGAGATTATTGAAACACACGTACACACACTAATTTTTACATCTCTGCTAAAACTGAAACTTAATTAACATTAAAGCTGATATATTTTTAAAAATATGAACCGTTTGCCACTCATTTGAAAGGCCTGTGTGGATAAGGAGTAGAGACTGGCAATCGATCAGCTGCAGTACTTTGGCTTCGACAACAAACTGTATTTTTACGACCATACGCCGCACCGTATTATTAGGCGCAGTCTCGGTTACTTTTAAGCGCGCCTTATGGTCCTGAAAATACGGAAAATATCACAACACTGTGGGGCACGTGAAATGAAAAAAAAGAAAGGAAAAAAAATCCTTAGCTGCGTGTGATTGACGAACGACTTTTTTTTGACACTTTGTGTTGGTTGTCCACTTGAGCCTTAAGATCAACAAGGGTTGTGCCATATGTTAGGGAAAGGAGGTTGTCATTTCAAGAGTAATACTCTATCTACTGTAATGCTGCTTGCTAACTTGGTTTTGATCTTATACGGAGGTCTTGGTTAACTGGTGGACATCAAAAGTGACGAATGTGTACCAGGAAAAAAAAAAAACTGATCCTGCATATGTATGTACCTGCTGTGACTACTTTTATTTTGACCCTGTTGGTTCTGCGTTGAATCATTTTTCTAATAAGCAATATTGAGATATTTAAGTGTAAAAAGTGTAGATAAAGAGCTATGTTTCAAATATTTCTCTAGACATATGGATATGTGTCTGTGCTTGTTTGTTTATTGATGTCATCCTAAGGCGGTTATGTGATATGTCAACACTGTTTCTCCTCATCTATTGTTTACCTTGTGTGTCTCGTGTACAAAAACAAGTGTTACTGTTCAGGAATAACTCCGGTGCCGCATGAAGTCAGTTGCTTTATTGTGATGCTTCTCCATGTCAAAAGCGTCATGATGCAGTGTATTATTGTAAAACCATGCTATTACTTCATGTAAACGCCTACCCTGGTTTGCTACGGAGAAACGTATTGTCATTGAATTCGGCATGTAGTCTTTAATGTTCCCGCACTCTGATGGAGATGTTTGACCTGCACACAAAGCCCCTGATATTTCTTTCATTTATATTTCATTGTGTCATCTTCAGACTTAATCATCAATGTTGACTCCCAGTTCAGGCCTCGTGTAAGAACGGCTAATTTAAATTGCTTCTATTTTCTTTGCCTTATCTTTGAGCATATTGAACATGATGTTTTTAATGGCTGTCTGTCTTTAAATACACAGAGAATATGCAAACATTTAACGTACATTTCCCATCCAAAGATTTTGAAAGTAAATATGTGAAAAATCAATATAATGTAATTCCTGTTCTACTTGGGTAATAAAGAAAAGAAAATACTACAAGTTCATGTCTGTTATTTGTACATTTGTACTGCTCACAAAATGTTCGGGATATTGGGACTTTTGGGTGAAATTTCAGGATGAACCTAAAATACACTAAATCCTGAGCAGGTAAACTTCATTGTCAAAAACAAAAGTTCAACTGCAAAGGATATAGTGCACTTTAGATTATTCCTCAATTTCATTCGAAATCCCAATAATCCTAATTTTCCTTCAGAAGTGCATGCAAATGTATATTAACATGTTACAATACAACTTTGCTCTGAAAAAAAGAACTGAATTTACTGCTGTGAAAATGTTTTGACAGTAGAGTATGGATTTATTTTTATGTCATGTAAAATAAGAAGTAAATGAACACTGAAGTATTTTAAACAAAACGTAAAAAACGTCAATCCATTCATCTGTGATCATTACTGTGATTCTATATCTGTCGATGCACTTCGTCATGCGATACGTAATTCCGACATCGAAGTTTATGACATTCTGTATGTTTTGTCGTAAATTTACATGATAAAACACTAAACGAACTAAACAAACCCAATAAACGTTTGATGATGCTTATTCCAATGTTTCATTTTGGTCACGGGAAATTAAACTGTAAAAATAAATACATTAAAAATAAATAAATCCAACTTCCGTGAAGGAAGCCCCGCCCCCGAATTGTCATGACGACGCCTAACGGTAAAACGCCTGCTGCATTCGTAACGCGTTTAAACGGTGTTTTGTTTGAATTGATGCAAAAGTGTCGGTTTACAAATAACAAGATGATCATAAATGCGAACGTGCTGATTTGAAATGGAAGTTCGCTCCTTGTTTATTTTTGTTTTCATCTCCGCATATTTTGTTGGATATTTGAGCTCTTGGTTTTGAAAAAATGTCTGATGTGCACAAAGATAAATCTGTCAGAAGAGACAAGAAGACCAGCAGGGTGCCTTCGGAGGGAAGTCACGGAGTCAAAAACACGGCTGGGAAAACCAAGGAGTGAGTCGACCCTCCGATCCTTACAACTTTACACCTCTTAGCAAAACATTTTATTTCTCATTAACGTCCCCTTGAAAATGCTATTTGCGATTTCAAGTCCTAAAGAAATGACTTAAACTGATAGTCTTTCAACATCACCTGTCTTTCAGCTCTTTAAGCAATGTGTCCGGCATAGATGAACACCATGACGAACGGATGGTTGTCACTCTTGAGAACACCTACCAGTTAGGTGAATTCACACAAATAACAAATATCTATCTATCTATCTATCTATCTTATCTATCTTATCTATCTATCTATCTATCTATCTATCTATCTATCTATCTATCTATCTATCTATCTATCTATCTATCTATCTGCCTGCCTGCCTGCCTGCCTGTCTGTCTGTCTGTCTGTATGTATATTCTCGGGAAATACGGACCTTCCTGTCGCAATTAATTACACCACCCCTCCCCAAAAAAGGATTATGGAGGCTCCAGAATTGCCTCTTAAGTGGTAGTCTTTTGCCTCTAAAAATCTGAGACAGCCCAAGCACATTTTTCATCTACTCATTCATGTGTGCTTTGATAACAGGACCCCGCAAACGTTTCCCTGCCCCTGCAGTTGTGGAAATACTTAAGGATGTACTCACAAGCTACCTCGAAGAGGAAAAATATGAAGTGGAATGGTCCCGGCAGATGATTAAAACGATTTGTGAGGTAAGCAGCCACCAGGAATCCGGAAGTAATGACAAGACTAATCAGACTTTCTGGTGAGTGTCCAGGCTGATTCCTTTGGATGTCTTCCTTTAGGTGATCAGATCCCGGGTGAAGGACCTGATGATCCGCAGATACAAGCTGGTTGTTTTGGCTCACATTGGCCAGCTGGCTGGGCAGAGCATGCAGATCAGCAGCCGCTGTCTGTGGGACCCTGCAACTGACACCTTTGCGTCTTGGTCTTTCAAGAACACATCTCTGTATGGCGTGGCCAGTGTCTATGCTGTTTACTTTGAGTGAAGCAATCCAGTGTTGCCCCAGTTACGTTGGAAAAGTAACTTTTACTGATTACTTGATTTTAAAAGTAACTACGTTAGATTCATCATGGTCCACCCTACATTTATAATGTACAGTACATTGTTTTACAAATACTGTACACTGACTTGGGGACCTCATCCAGTTAGTCACACATCCTTGTGGGTCTTTCGCTTTAGTTTTACATGTGCTGCGATCAGTTTTGGAAACTAGATAACACTTGGTCAACAGCACTGTGTGCAATGTACCATAATATTTTCTTCATCTGACATAAACTGAAGATAGTGACTGGATTTCCAGCTTGAAAACGGAAATCACTCTGCTTCCTTAACGTGATTCCTATTCAAGTATCGTCAGATGCCTCTTACTGCTGCACCCAACAACCCAACAATCACTTTGGAAATGAATGATAAGTGACAATAAATTCTCTGTGAACTGCAATCCAGTAACCAATTCTGATCTTGCAAAGTAACAGTAGACAGATTACTTTTCTGAGAAAAGTAAGGGTTAAATTAGTCATTACTGTAAAATATGAATGTATTAGAGTAACGCGTTACTCTCTTAACACATGACCGGAAGCAAGATTGTCTTGAACAAAGATTTTAAAAAAGGCGTAACATTTCGTAAACAACATTCAGTCTTTATTTTTGACTCAAAATCAGGGATGCTTTCATTCCCAACAAATGAATCCCTGTGTCAGGTGATGCCGGCCAACTAGCAGAGCAGAGAGAGGTCGCTCCTTTGACAGCCTCTCTGACAGCAGGCCGCTACCAAGGCCTGGTCTTGGTCACGCCGATATCGAGCCATCATTGGCACTGCATCTGTTGTCTTGAAGTTTGGGTGGCCTCTGTCTGCTGAAACATTTGTCAACCACTGCTCAAGTTGTAACCTTCTTACACCAAAGAGTGAGTGTTTGCATGTGAAATTTCAGGATCAACCTTAAATTGCACTGTAACCGGGGCTGACAACAAATACGTACTTGTTTTCAGCAGCCACTTTAGCCATCTACCGCAAACTAATTGCATGCTCATCATTTAAGTTGTAACCACCTTACACCAAAGAGTGAGTGCTTTCATGTGAAATTTTAGGATCGACCTAAATTGCACCGTAACCGGGGCTGACAACAAATACTTTTACGTATTTGTTTTCAGCAGCCACTTTCAGCCATCTACCGCAAACTAATTGCATGCTCATCATTTTATTGCATGTGGAGCATGCAGTCAGCTGTCAACTTGAATTAAAATGGACTAGTTCATTCAGAAATGTAGACTGTATAAGTATTTGCAAAATAAAAAAACAATTAGAATATTTATTTGACATGGCTGATATGATTTTTGTTCCTGTCACTCAGCATGCATCAGCGGCACAAGGTTAGACATCATTTTCATTTTCACACACGATTGTAAGCTATTTGTTCTTCATGTATTTCATGTAACCAGGCACGGTGCTACACCAGGCTAAAAGGGTGTTAGAGCCCAGTCAGAAATCTTTGGCGACAGTAAAAAATCACCTCCAGCATTGTATTTTATTGGGGTGCAACTAAAGATTAAATAACAATTCATCTGTTGGTTATTTTGTTGATTAATCTGACTTGGTATCAATTTTAACGATATTGAGTCCATGGAAATGTATTGGTTGATTCATGGCTCAAGTCCCTGTTCTGAATGTTGCTGTTCCGCTCCTCGCTAGTACTGAAACATTGAGCAGTTGGAACGTTTGCATTTAAGTTTCCAGAAGGTCAACTTTAAGTCTCATTCTGAAGTTCAATCTGAAATCTGATTATCCCTAATATGTTGCGGAGATTAGCGGATGCACACTCACCATGCGTGAGGGCGTCTCCCGTCAGTCGTCTCCATCTGGATCCTCCACAAGTGAACACCACGGCCCGCAACAGCGCCCGACCACACAGCCGTAGTGCGTTTGCGTTCGCCGGCACCTGACCCTGCGCTGCACACACCACGCACAGCAGTATGGCCATCGGCAACCCGGACCTCATGATACGCTTAAACAAGACAGACGTTCTCCTCAAAAACAGCTGTCTTGAAGAGGCCTTTTATTTACAATGATGTGACACAAACTCACCAGGAAGTGGTGTCATCTTGCATAATTGGCATTTTAATCTTAGCCATGAGAGAGGTCATAACATTTTGTAAATGTTAAGGGGAGGAAATAGCTCATTTATGTCAGAAGTGCAGGGCTTTTCGTTGTTGCCTTAATGGTGCACTTGGAAGTATTTCTGGCTGTACACATAGCAACATAAAAGAGTTTGTGGATACTATCATGAACAGAATCTGTGATTCTGAGAAAGCACACCTGCATTTCCAGGTGATTAAATCGGAGTGACTCATGCAAAAAAAAAAAAACACATGTAAACATTATGCAAGATTAAGATTTAAGATTGTAGACGAGCAGGTGGAAATGATGCACTGTACTCTATTTTTTAATTTGCATTGTGTCGAAATAGGGCGACACGGTGGTCAACTGGTTAGCACGTCATCTTCACTGTGCAAAGGTGCAGGGTTCGATTCGGGCTCCGGCCTTCCTGTGTGGAGTTTGCATGTTCTCCCTGTGCCTGTGTGGGTTTTCTCCGGGTACTCCGGTTTCCTCCCACATTCCAAAAACATCCATGGCAGGTTAACGGAACACTCTAAATTGTCCCAAAGTGTGACTGTGAGTGCGGAAGGTTGTTTGCCGATGTGTGATCTTCATTATCTTATCACAAGCATTTTATATTTAATAGAAAGTTGAACATCTTTACTTATTTCTTGTGTGCTGTTTGTGTTCCAGATGAGAGAAAGAGGTAGCACGGAGCGCTTATGTTTACCATATCTGCCTCATAGTTCGGGGTTTTGATTCATAACAGCTAAGTTTACGTGTTGACCGAGAGAAATTATGCCAACCACCAGGCCCAGGACCCAGACTTGGCCCGCCACTTTGTTTTTTTTGTAGCCCACTAAAGCAAATCAAGTGTCAATATTATCGTTTTTATTAAATGGACTTGTTCTTTTCCATTTAGGAAAAAATACGGATGAGAAGTGCAATTTTTCTTCAATTATTATTCAAATGACATGTTTTTTTTCCCCCCACCAAATCTTTTCGTAACATACCAATTTACTTGGTTGTCTTTATTTTTTTATGACTTCTGAATTCAAATATAATTTGCAATGAAATTCAGGAGCAATTTTCATATTGTCACGGGTTAGCGCTACAATCGCTGGACTTCCGTGCAGACATCAGTTCCTGCTCAGTGATGGTTGAGCGGTATCATTTTTCCATTTTTTTTCAGGAAACATGAAAAACTGAATCAACTACTGTATAAATTTTCTGTATAAATAGTATGTGCCCTGTGATTGACTCATGAGGATGACCAATCTTGGGTGTAGTCTGTCTTTTGCCCACTGGGATAAGCCACAGCTCGTGCATAGTGAAGGGTTTTTTTTTGTACAGTTCATTAACACAAGCTGTAGTGGCCCCCATCTTCCATCCATTTTTTTGCCTGCATTTGGCCCTCAGTGGATAAGATTTGGACATCCATTGTTTAGTAAGGATAATTTAATATCCCGCTTCATGTTGTATTACTTGGAATGCCGTGTTAATGAATTATGACACCATATTATGATACATTATGCTAGTAATAGGATAATATAAACACAGCCAGAGCTGCAGTGAGTTTCATGTAAGTTTAGAGGAGATATGAATTTGAAATTAATATTGGTCAGCTAAAATTTTGCATTTCTATCAGATACGCAATAGATTCTAACATTTACAGTAAATTAAGGTCATTGTTTCCTTTGTGACAAGAACATGACGCGTAGTGCCTCCACGCAAGCAACGGCACAGCAGTCACTCCACAAACGAACGACGTTCGTCGTTGTGGAGTTCAGGTGGGCGGGGCTCTCCATCCGGGTACTCGCATGACCCCTGCAGGATTGCAAACATGGCGGAGGTAAGAAAGTGAAGTAAATAATCGGAAAAATACAAAAATATGTCGAGCTAAAGCTAATGCTTTCAGCCGCTTATGTTCGTCATGTATTTTGTATATGATAAACGCACGAACCTCCAGCGATTTGCTTGCTTTCCTATATAGTTATAATTTGTTCTTACATTAGCATGTTTAGTAAACTTCGGATTTGGCTAGCATTAGCTGCGGCGTTAGCGACTTTGCGGTTTTGTTCAGAAACAATACATTTTTCCCAGATTAAATATTTGGACCACATTTATTACCGGCCGGGGTGTCGTGTGAATGTGTGTTTTAGTTGCGATTTCGTTTGCCTTTGTTTTTGTGTTTTGTTTTGTTTTTTGCGTAATTTGAAGATGTTAGCTTGCTATTTAAATCGAATTGGCGCACAAGTTGCAGTTGCACAACAATTTAGTTGAGGAAACGCATGCGGACCCTGGGCTGAAGTTCTGCCACAAATACGACTATGTTTTTGAGTCTGTAAAGTCTGATTTAAATTACCAGCAGGAAGTAGTGACAGTCTTCACGGACCGCTCAGTGGCAGGCGCGCTTTTTGTGGGTTTAGTGTTCTTTCGTTTGGGAAAAGACTGCGTATTCATTGTTTTTAAAATGCTGGTGTAATTTCTCTTGATGCTTAGTAGTTTTTTTTTCTTTGCAGTCCTCCCTTGGGAATTCGAGCCCAGGTACGTAACGGTCATTTTGCGTCATCACATTTCTTATTTGAATTTGCATTTTCCCAGTTCAAATTTTAAAAACGTAACGTGGAGGGGTTGTTAGTGATCCCTAAATGGATTTAGCGCATGAGTGATGAACGGATACAGGCATTATTTTTCAATGAGCTCGATTCGAATTTGTCGCTTTCCCACGGAAGCGTGGAACTGCCAATCTCGATCTTTTTTTTTTTTTTACGAATAAATACGTTCGAGCATATTTAAATACGTACTTGCAAATAAATACGTTTGTATTTTTCGAGTACCTTTTTGCAAATACGTTCGAACCTACTTCCAAATCCATTTGAACGTTCTCGTAGGCTAATGTAGCATCCCCCCCCCATACCATGGGGTATTGACCTGCGCATGCGCAAGTAGTGTTTTTTTTTTTTTTTTTTTTTGCATTTGCCTTACATTATACTAGTATGTTTGAATATTAAGTAAATAAACATTTTTAGGGGCCATTTTATGGTTTTATTATGTCTACAATACATAATATCCATATAGCATTTCTTTTTCCCATGATGCCAGTGGCTAATGACTTGCACATGCACATCCGCTGACATTATGGGAAAAATATTGGAATTCATGCACTGCAGACATAATAAAACCATAAACTCTGGACAATGTTTCTTTACCTTTTGAATGTGTTGGTATAATTATCCATGACCCGAATGACAATAAGCATCGGAAAACATGGATGGACTGATACGACTTAAATGTAGAGAGTCAAGTTAAATTGTAAGTAAACACAAAAGCAAAAATGTTATTGGAAATTTCCTCATGGAAGAAAGCGCCGAAGCTGATACTGTAATTTTTCTGTCGTTTCTTGGCTTACAAAGTAATAACTAAGTATGTCTCCCTCTTGCCTCCTTAGGGGGCTCAGCGGGTTCCATTGACCATGACTTCGACCCATCAGCGGACATGCTTGTCCATGACTTTGACGATGAGCGCACAATGGAAGAGGAGGAAATGTTGGAGGCAGCTGATGAGGCCAACGCCAATGAGATTGAAGATCTTGCACGTGTAAGTGTACAGATTGTACCTTTTTTTTTTTTTAAACTGCTGGTATCTCACAAGCAAGGTTTTGACTTCCCACACTTGTTAGGAAGGAGAAATGCCCATTCACGAGCTCCTGAATCTTTATGGTTATGGGGGCGCTTCGCCAGTAGATGAGGATGAAGAGGAGGATGAAGAACAGGAAGAAGAGGACGATGAAGAGGATGAGGATGATGAGCTGGACAATGACGAAAGCAGCAGAGGCACTGGCGAGCTCAAAAGAAACGAGGTTTGTTGATATGCCTGGAGTATCAGGGCAACGGAGCATTTTTTTTTTTTTTTTTTTGAGGCAAAATGTTATCAGGCAGTACGTGCGCTAAAGAAAACTGTAGACTTTTGCCAAATCTTTTCACACCATATCAGGTCAAAGAAGTCAGTCATTAAATATATGTGGATAACTGTTTAAAAAAAAAACAACTTTGACAGCGTCATGAAACGGCTGTAACCTATTAGTTGGAGGTAATTACGTGGTTTCTGCCATTTAGCGGAAGAGCATTTGATTGGTCCGCATGTCACCTCACGCCATAGATCGACTACGATGCATTATTTGGAGCAAATAAATAATGATCTGACCCAATCATTTTGGGACCGTGCCTTTTTAAAACCTCACATCACTGTGTTGGTCCCTTCCATGAATGTACTGTGAAAGGAACTGAGTGCGGCCTCGTGTGCCATTTTCAGGATGAAGGCGTAAAGAGCTCAACGGCACAGGAAGACGAGGCCCCGCTGACCACAGAGGGCCGCACACGTTCCGTTCGGGGTCTGGGCACATCAGAACTTATTCGTCCACAGAAACACAAGTATTTTGAAAGTATGTGGCATCTCATCTCCTGCTCTTCAAAGGGAATCCATTGCAGTCCAGAGAATAAAACGCTGTGACGCTGTGTGTCAGGTAATAACGATGCAGAGGAGGAGTCCGAAGAGGATGAGGATTATGTTCCATCTGAAGACTGGAAAAAGGTATTGATAATTCGTCTTGACTGACGTGATGACCACTCCTGGGTTTCGTACTGCTCACTCGACTTTTATAAACACATCGTCAGATTCAGAGCCACAAAGCTCCATCAGATGAATAGGTACATACCACAGCCATTTCACTCAAGAGGTTCCACTGTAATCCAAGGATGGTGTGGCGGCTATGTAAAAAGATTGATTTCCATTCAAACTGTTCATAGAACAGGCCCAGGGGGCTACTCATTCAAGGTCAAGTCGACTTTATTGTCAAATGTGTTCTATGTGCAACATGCAGCACACATGAAATTTCAACCACTGGAGAGAGAGGAGCCGCTGCGGGTGCCTGCGCCGCCATCAACAGAGCAGTTAACAAAAAATGACAAAATAATACAACACAACACATAAGACACAGACAGTCATGTAATCCTAACCACTTTTTCTGCATACACGTTGTTGTTTGAAGCAGTCATAGATGAAATGTGGTCCTGGTACCCGCCCCTGCGGATACCAGGTTGGTGACCCCTGTCCTAGTGCCCTAAAATTGTATCCCTCAGATGATCCGTATTTTTTTATTTATTTATTTAAAATCTTGTCTCAAATTCCAACAGGAGATTATGGTGGGCTCGATGTATCAGGCGGAAACCCCCACTGGCTTATGTAAATATAAAGATAACGAAAAAGGTAAGGATGTCCAAAAAATGCAAAGCAAAAGGTGATCGGAGTGCACTGAGTTATGACCCTCGCTCCTTTCTCCTAATTTGCTGAGTAGTTTATGAAAATGATGACCAACTCTTGTGGAACCCCGAGTGTCTACCCGAAAACAAAGTGGTGGCGTTCTTGACCGAGGCATCAAGACGTACGGGAGAAGAGAAGGGAGTCGACGCCATCCCTGAAGGATCCCACATCAAGGACAATGAACAGGTGAGACCTGCACAGCGCCAGCCTTTGTTTGCCAAAAGGGTGCGCATGTTTTTTTCTTTTTTAAATAGAAACATCATCACCATGGCTTCCATTTTTTTTTTTGATACGGTAAATTTAAAATCTTTTTCTCTCCAGGCATTATATGAACTTGTGAAATGTGACTTTGACACTGAGGAAGCTTTAAGAAGACTTCGTTTTAATGTAAAAGCAGCCCGAGGTAGGCCCTCGCCTGAAACGAAGATGCTCCCACGTTGATGGGCAATTGTCCACCTCACAAGTTGCACATTTGAGGGTTAACGCTGTTGTCGTCTTCACAGAGGAGCTTTCTGTCTGGACTGAAGAGGAATGTCGAAATTTTGAACAAGGACTCAAAACTTATGGGAAAGACTTTCATTTAATACAGGCCAACAAGGTAAGGGAATTGAACAAATGTCTTCTTTCCACTCGTGCAAACAATGTCACTTCTTTAAAAGTACAAAAGAAACATGCCAAAACGTCGTAACAAAATGAAACCCAGTTAGAAACGAATTAAACACAATTAGAAACGTAACAATGGGATGAACAAAAAGGGAAGAGGCTGTAGGCCGAAGTCCCTTTTCCAGTTTCATCATATTTCTGAAAGTAAAAGCGCTGAATCGATTTGGTAAGCACAACATGAATTTCACTACTAATTGCTGCTCCCTTTTTGATGATTCATTTTATTAATTTTTTTGCGATGCAAGACTTTTTGTTGTGGTTTCTCCTTGTGCATTTTGTGTTGACAATGGTAATAATGGTTGTTTCATGTCCGCTGCATTAAATCTTTCAGGTGAGAACTAGGTCTGTAGGAGAATGTGTGGCCTTTTATTACATGTGGAAGAAGTCTGAGCGTTATGATTTCTTTGCACAGCAAACCAGACTTGGAAAAAGGAAATACAACCTTCACCCTGGTGTCACGTAAGTTTTTATTTCATTTTTTCCCCCTGATGCTCTAGCTAAATGAACTCACACAGTGGATGTTGATGATCAGGTTCAACGGCCCGAGCAACAGTACAAGCGAGGCAAAACAGTGCATCCGCAAATTATTCACTGCTTCGTTTTTTTCCCTGCCCCACATTTGATGTTATAGCCTTATCCTAGAATTCAAAAGAATTTACTCACCCCACCTCCAAATTCTACAAACAAAACATTACGAAGAGAATGTGAAAAACGATCTGTGAAGAGATCGTAAAATGGTTGCGCACTGCCATTATCCTGCCCGATGGAACTTGACAGCTGCTGCAAAGATGAACGGCATCTGTACCATTGCTGTTGTGGGGTCTTTGGAGGCAAAGTGAATTAAATCCATTTCCCCCAAAGGAGAAAAAACGAAGCGTTGCAAATACTCGTCAGATATGCCGTGTAGGAAACCAGCCCTAATCGAGACAAAAACTCGACATCCAACTTCATTGCCAGTTGACGAGACGCCGTGTGTAACGTGCCCCTTGGCTGCTGTGTGCCGTCAGAGACTACATGGACAGGTTATTGGACGAGACGGAGAGCGTGGCCTCCAGCAGGGCGGCGTCGCCCCCTCCCACCACGTCCAGCAGCAGTGCCAGCCACTCGGAGAGGGAAGACAGCAGCGGTCACAACGGTGAGCTCCGTTTCAAATCACCCAAATGCAAAATGTCCGTGTACTATGAATCGCTTACTGAATGAGATTGATTTAAAGCGAGTCCTTGATTTCTTAAAACCCTCCCCCTGCTCCTTTAAGCGGCTTCCTTGCGTCAGAATTCCCATTCAAAGATGGCATAAAAATGGCTGCACAGCACAAATCAATGATTTTGATATGACAGTGAAACTCCTCTACAACGAAATTATGTTTACAGCAAGAAATTTTTCACAACAGGGGGATTTTCACTGTAGCAAATTTGATCTCAGATGTAAACATGCACACACACACAAAACGTATATGTTTACTCTTTATTTTTATTCCAATACTGTGCATAAATATGAGCATACACTTATTTGATATTGTTTAACATTAACATACAATTGTTTTATATTAATCACTCCACCCTGTCTGTTGGTTTTAAAAAGTCAGTTATACTCTTTTGCTTCCCAACACTTCTCGATTTCTTGGATAATGTCTTTTATTTTGCTTCCTCCGTCTTTCATTTTGATCACTTCTACCCTCTCTTCCAGCGTCATAGCTCTTCTTGTCTTAGCTGCTTGACATCCATGGGTCCGTTTTGTAGCCATTTTAACAATGCAACGTTCTTGCTGCGTCTGAAACTAACAATAACAAATACTTCCTGGAATACTGCGCATATGTTAACCAGTGTGGTGGTTGCTGTTGCCGTTTCCGAACAAAGCAGTAATGGTCGCTGTTAGATTAGACTTTTGCGGAAGGCTTGTTTTCATTGTAGTGAATCTCGTCGTGCGGCAAGAGCAGAGAAAAAGATTTCGTACAATGGAACAGGGGGATTTTTCGTCGTAGGGGGAGCAGAAAAGTGGGAATGGCTTTCATGCATGAACATTTTTTCACATTAGGGGGTATTTTCGCCCATGTAGGTTTAGTTGTAGAGGAGTTTCACTGTATACCGCTTGTCCTGCATATCATTCAAAATCTCCGAATGAATAGGCCGATTTACTCACCTGTATCATAAAGTGCAGGATAGCACGGTGAAGATCACTCTGAATTGGTGGTCGGTGCACCATCCCTACAGCCACTTTTGACTATATTCACGGTTTTGAAGGACACACATTTAGTAACTCCGCATGCACTTCGAACTGTAACCGGCGCTCCTCGTTCGGGTTCCCGTTGGATGACATTTCATACGATCGCGCTCAAAGTATCAAAATGTGTTGTTCTTTTTGACAGGCATTGCAGGCCACAGTTCCAGTCACGTAGGAGACGGTACTCATATTACCCCAGTGAACCAAGTGAAAGCTGAGCCCGTTCAGTGCAACGGTCCCTCAGGCGATGGTGCCCTTCCCACCTCAGACTCCAATGGATGCAGCCACTCTGGCTCACCCAGTCACGAGCGAAATGGCTCTCCGGAACCTCCCGCAGACCAAAGAGACATGGCCGTGGCGCATGACAGGCCGGCCAAGAGGTTCAAGATTGAGCCGGAGCCTTTGGCCCAAACTGAAGTGGAAGCGACCAGAACGCAGGAGAACTGAGTTGTCCGAAGCTCTATTTCTTGGTTGAAAGGGGGTCAGTGAGGACTTGATGACTGGCTGTGTGAAGATTCAACCAAAAATGCCGTTGATCCTCCAGCGGGGGGGGAAGAGTCTGACGCCTCTCATCTCTCGAGCTCGTCCATGTAGCTCCAAACTTGTAACTCACCGTCTGTAATTACTTGACTGACTGACAGCATTTTTGCCAAGAATTTCCCTTTTTTGTATTTGTATTCAAAGGAAAAAAATCGATTCCCATTATTTTTTTACATAAGATATTTATATTTTTTAACAAAAACAAGTCTATAATGGGTATTTGCTTTTTAAGCCATTTGAACATTTGTGAACAGCAGAGAGAATTTAAAACGACATTGTGCTTAAGTTGCCATGAGGAGGCGGAGTAAAAGCACACTCAGCATAAGCAAGCTGCTGATGTTGCTCGTTCACTTTAGTTGCACTTTCATTGTACATTTCTGTGGTTGAGAAGAAGCAGCAGCAGCAGAATGACAGTTTCACTCGAGAAATGAACCACCACTGGTTTGTTTGTGTCAAGCCGCTGACATCAGTGATGTCCTGTATTGTAACGCATGAAGAAGACGGCTGTATTTTGGGATTCTCAGAATCGGCTTCTTTGCTTTACATTTTCTTTTTACTAGTCAGAATGTCAGTGATTTCTAAGCTTTGTATAGATTTCTTATATCCATTGGTACATTTTGAAAAAAATTGTCTTCATCCGTTTTTCTTTCGATGCTTTCTTTCAGAAGCACATTGCCTGTGTGGCTCTGAAATATATTTCATTTTAAAAGTAGTCATTCCATTTTTTTTTTGTCTCGTTTGACTTTTATTCCATTTCAAAGCAATTTTTTTTTTAAGTTGCTGGGTTTAAGCATCACTTTAGAAAGTCTTCATTGTTGTGGCTACGCGACAGTTTTAAACACTATTTTGATTTGAGCGAGGGACATCTTCCAACCACCCGACCATTTTGGTGAAGTTGCCTCTAAATTAATTTGCTCTCTTTAGGTTTGGCCATTTTGTCTCAAAGCGCGTTGCCACAGCTCGTCACGTTTTCAAAGTTTTGCTCCACCCCCGTAAATGACCCCTGAATAAAAAAACGACTGCATCATACATATAAAACAATTCGTTATAATTGACAATGCTAGGACCTGCTTCAATATAAAAGTAAAGCATAACGATGAGTTAGTATAACCCATCCGGAATGCAGAAAGTCGTTAAAAAATATAAGTTGAAGGCACTTGGTAATAAAGATGGAAAAAATGATGGGTGTCTTTCTTCAAAGTAGGTCTCTTGAGATTCACTCCTTTTCTGTTCAGATGTCAACAGGTCATTAGTGTACTGAACCATAGAAGTGATCATTGCAAATGACGTAAAAAACAGTCTTACTTGTTTGCTCTTTTGTGAAGGTGATAAAAGAGTACACGAGGCTCCCTGCAATGCTTTGGGGACACAAAAGATGACAGAATACTTAAATGACCGGCAAACTAATGCAGGAAGAAGAAGAGTGTTAGCAAAACCGCCAAGTGTCATACATATTCCAGGTAAAATAATATTCCTAAGAAATGTTCTTAACATTATCTAAGTCTAAATTTTTGTAACATTTGTTCGACATGGGCAACCCAAAACAATTCTTGCTGCCTTATTTTGAGCAACTTGTATAAATTATTTTAATTCTTTCCTTAATCCAAATATGAATGTACTAACAACAAGCTCTCGAGTACATTTGAACATAAAATTGCATTAAACACAATGGCAAAAAAAGTGACCTTTTTGATGCAAATGATAGTTCGCCGATGTGTCAAACTTCCTTGATGTCCGATTGTTTATTTATTTATTTATTTTACCTTTAATTTCCGGGAGCTGGTATCGAGATACTCCACGATACCCGATACCTAAAAAAAAAAAGGCTGGTATCGGCCCGATACCGATACATAGTATCGGTGCTCGCCCATCCCTACTATTTAGTTTCCTGATGACTTTTTACTCTATATATCTGAATACAAAACTTGTACTTGTTACTTTGTCAAATTAGACAGACTACTTTTTTCAACCCTGACCCTGTTTCAACAGAACAAAACTGTACAGCTTGGTGGAAACAGAGTCTAATTCTTAGAAACAAACTTAAGTCGCTGAGTCCCAAACAGTCCGGATATCTGATTCCCAGCATGGAGTAGAGGCAGTGGAAAGATCTGCAGGGACAAAAACAGGTTGCATTCGTTTAGTCTTTCCTTGGCTACAACCCATTTCCCCCCCTGCCGCAATTCAGTATTTACACCTCACCTTACGTGGGATACCTGAGTCCATATCTGGAAAGGAAATGACGCCCAACATTTTGCCAACCCTTAGAACCACCACTGTAGCCAGCATCTGCCAAAAAAAAAACAAAAAAAAACGAGGGTGGCAAAATAATAAACAAGGCTGGTCACATGACCATAAGATTACTGATGCACGGGAAGTACTCACTTGTCCAATTCCAACACATGTTGATGAGGGAAATCTGGAATAAATTAATATCAACCCTTTCAGGGACAGCGGTTACGACAGTGGACAGTTTATCATGTTATCAGGTTACATGTGTAGGAGCACGTAATGAGATTTTTTTATGATTTAATGACAATAATAACTCTTACTTACAATGACCATTGTTATTTTGGTTGAACTGATTGATTGAATATGGTTGATTGACAGGTTTTGCTCTTTGATTTGGGAGTGGCTATGGGCAGCCTGGGAAAATGGGGAAAAGGTGGATAAGGGGGTGTGGCACAGGTAGAGCAGTTTTCAAACTGTTCAGTTCTGTCTAACTAGCCATCTCAGGTCTATTTTCTGTGTGTTTTTTGCCATTTATTGTTTCCTTTGCCCACTCATTTTGTTGTACTATCAAGAGACAAATTAAATCATCGATTCATTGTTTACATCCTGCATCGGATTCCTCATTTTTTTCTGTTGAGAAAAGCTATCATCGCCCGACCTCACAGAAACATCAATCAAAGGATTGCCATTACAATATACCGTATATACAATATAATGAAAATATCTCAAAAACATGATGTGCTCGGAAAAAAAGTAAAAACATACTTTCAATCGGTGTCAAAAATATGTTTTGAGATACAAAGTCATTCCTGATTAAAATTAGCTGTTGACCATTTTTCTGTTAAGTCAAAATAAAACATTTGCTTTTACTTTTGAAATCGACTTTCTTGCTCTCTTTCTCTCTGTATGTCTCTCTCTCCAGTATATATAATGTACGTCGAGAGATAAATTAATACATTGTGTACATACAGGAATTATAAATGTATCATAATAATAAAATGTAAAGATACATTTAACAATGCAGGTTATTGTGTTGTTGGTTAACTCTAATTCATTTAATGACAAACAATACAATTAGAAAATTTGAACGGGCTACGCGACAGTTTTAAACACTATTTTGATTTGAGCGAGGGACATCTTCCAACCACCCGACCATTTTGGTGAAGTTGCCTCTAAATTAATTTGCTCTCTTTAGGTTTGGCCATTTTGTCTCAAAGCGCGTTGCCACAGCTCGTCACGTTTTCAAAGTTTTGCTCCACCCCCGTAAATGACCCCTGAATAAAAAAACGACTGCATCATACATATAAAACAATTCGTTATAATTGACAATGCTAGGACCTGCTTCAATATAAAAGTAAAGCATAACGATGAGTTAGTATAACCCATCCGGAATGCAGAAAGTCGTTAAAAAATATAAGTTGAAGGCACTTGGTAATAAAGATGGAAAAAATGATGGGTGTCTTTCTTCAAAGTAGGTCTCTTGAGATTCACTCCTTTTCTGTTCAGATGTCAACAGGTCATTAGTGTACTGAACCATAGAAGTGATCATTGCAAATGACGTAAAAAACAGTCTTACTTGTTTGCTCTTTTGTGAAGGTGATAAAAGAGTACACGAGGCTCCCTGCAATGCTTTGGGGACACAAAAGATGACAGAATACTTAAATGACACAAATTACCAGCTCAGCCTGCTTGTCCATTTAATCAACAGACATGTTCCCATTTTCACCACGCAAAAATAATAAACAGGTCCATATCAAGAACAATATAAATGAGATTAATATTTTTGGTTGCTCTTTTCAGAAAGTGAAAAACGTCAAGGCTCAGTATACATAGACCATGTGAAGTTGCCTGAGAAATTAAACATCTGTAATTAAACAACTGCGTTAGCTTATGAACAGTGGTCTTACCTTATGTTCAAACCAATAAAATTAGTCCAGGAAAAAATGTAGTCTCCGCCCAAGACCATTCCAACGTAGGTCACCACAATATTCTGCAACAACCATAGCCACGATCAGTTGTACAATTCTAAAGATGACACATGCCGGATCAACTGGTTTACCTTAATGCAGCCCACAATGGAAGTGGTGAGTGCTGAGTTGTGCTGTGTGCACAGCATGATTGAGTACATTAAAATGAATCTGGCGAGGGACAAAATGACAATTTAGACAAGTGTTGGAAGTACAGGCCATTAATAATCTGGTGTCAAGTGTTACCCCATAACAGAAGAGAGGACAAACTGCCCGACAAATAGCTTCTCCGACCATCCGTCAAACTCCAAACTCTAAAACATACAAGGAAGGTCTCAGCTCTGTAATAACACTAGTCGGTCAACAGAAATTTTTAATCAGAAGTTAATTTAAACAAAGAAATTTTTTAAAAAATGTCTGTATTTTCATTATTTTGCTTGCGCAGTACAGATTTTACCATGTGCTTATTGAAAATGGCTCATTATATTTTATGTCAAGGACTTATAAAATGACTATTAAGATGTTTATAAACCAGAAATGAATCCCGACTAATCGTACCCATACTGTAAAATGCAAAAACAACAACCACCACACCATTTTTAAGTCTCCGGTGTAGTATGCGTACGCCACAGTGGGTATAATCATGATGAGAGCGTTGTAGTAGAGAAGTCCAAATTTGCCCAGATCCTGTCAGAACAGCAGCAGAGTTCCAATCAAGGTTAATTAAAGTTAAAAATAACTACATTGAAAAAAAAAGTAAAATCCAGTCAATGAAATAAAATAAAAACACTTCAAAAAAAAAAAGAACACCAAATGAAACGTTAATAAAGCGAACTATAATTATTGCAAAAATGTTTTTCGTCTTTGTCAATATCATCCATGAGCTTTTGGGGGACACCCAAAACGTATTGATTTCAGTATTGTTCAATGTTCATACAGAAGAAGGAAGGTCAAACAGTGGTTTGAGGATTGCAGTTTTACTGTACATGGACGACACAACCCTTTTAATTTTGCATTCAAAAAGTACTCCAAGATACTGAAGAAAAACCAAAACAAAAGTAAAACTAAAACCTAAACTAAAAGGAAGCCTTGTACCAAATACTAAAAACAAACCTGCTCTGAAAATGAACGAACACGAACTGAATTTAAAAAAACAAAAATTAAAACAAAATAAAAATGAACATCGTAAACTATCATAACTCTGTTTCCAATCCAGAAAAAAAAAAAATGAAATGATGTAAGCAGCTTTGCTCACCTTCGCATCCAGTTTCTGCTTCATGTAAGCACCGCTGGCTGCTGTCAGCACGTTGTTTAGCATTATGAAAGTGTAGCCCTCAAGGTCAAACGCTAGGTCGGCGCTAGCAAGCACACGGACCAAACACGATCAGTATCTCCCAAGTGAATAATACTCCTCACGTTTGGCAAATCCATCCATCCATTTTCCAAACCGCTTATCCTCGCGATATTTCATTCGATTTTGTCATAAATTTACTGTCCCTTCCGAATAACTCAACAGGCAGCCAATACTGTCCAAAAATCTGTAACTTAAGCTACCTTTCCTGAGGCTACTTGGTAGCTAGCTAGAGTTTTGCAGTACTTGATTTTGTTAAATGTCTGACTTGCTGCCGTAAATGTTTGAGTTAGCTCTCTCATAAATTGATTGCTTCTCTTATGTTTTAATTGATTGTACACTCCAAAAAAAATACAACAATGAACCGGTAACATTTCATACAATACTCCATCGTGAATAACTCATGCTAGCAATGTAGCTGCTTTGGTTGCGGTGTCATTCTGCCAACTCGTAAGTTGAGCAGTTGTTACCTTTAAATGCCACACCGCTCAGTGGTAGTGCGACTCCTTTGATTCCTATGTGGTCTGACTGACTATTTTACGTTGACGCAAAGTGTCATTTCTTCAGTGTTGTCCCAAGAAAAGATGCATGATAAATATATTGCCCGAAAATGTGAGAGTTGTACTCACGTTTGTGAAACATGGGACATGTACGCGTTGCGTTCGGCCAACTCACCTGGCGGCGATCAAAGCACCAAAGATCATAGTAAACACGGCGGTTTGGATTGCCGTCGAGTACGTCTTCCTGATGAGAAAAAGCAAAGTGGATGTTGTGTGCTGAACTGTTGGTGCACTGACATAATGAAGATTGGCAACGGAATGACACTTGCCTTAGTAAGATGCCTTCACACAGCATGGTGAAGAGAATGCTGAACCTTCGCAGAACTGTAAACATCGGCAAACTAATGCAGGAAGAAGAAGAGTGTTAGCAAAACCGCCAAGTGTCATACATATTCCAGGTAAAATAATATTCCTAAGAAATGTTCTTAACATTATCTAAGTCTAAATTTTTGTAACATTTGTTCGACATGGGCAACCCAAAACAATTCTTGCTGCCTTATTTTGAGCAACTTGTATAAATTATTTTAATTCTTTCCTTAATCCAAATATGAATGTACTAACAACAAGCTCTCGAGTACATTTGAACATAAAATTGCATTAAACACAATGGCAAAAAAAGTGACCTTTTTGATGCAAATGATAGTTCGCCGATGTGTCAAACTTCCTTGATGTCCGATTGTTTATTTATTTATTTATTTTACCTTTAATTTCCGGGAGCTGGTATCGAGATACTCCACGATACCCGATACCTAAAAAAAAAAAGGCTGGTATCGGCCCGATACCGATACATAGTATCGGTGCTCGCCCATCCCTACTATTTAGTTTCCTGATGTATGAATGTACTCAGAACTAGCTGTTGAGTACATTTGATACATAAAATTGCATTAAACACAATGCCAAAAAACGGTGACCTTTTTGATGCAAATGATAGTTTGCCGATGTGTCAAACTTCTTTGATGTCCGATTGTTTATTTATTTGCTTTTTTACCCTTGATTTTCGGGAGCTGGTATCGAGACTCTCCACGAGTACCCGATACCTTAAAAAAACAGGCTGGTATCGGCCCGATACCGATACATAGTATCGGTGCTCGCCCATCCCTAGTACTGTATTTAGTTTCCTGATGACTTTTTACTCTATATATCTGAATACAAAACTTGTACTTGTTACTTTGTCAAATTAGACAGACTACTTTTTTCAACCCTGTCCCTGTTTCAACAGAACAAAACTGTACAGCTTGGTGGAAACAGAGTCTAAGTCTTAGAAACAAACTTAAGTCGCTGAGTCCCAAACAGTCCGGATATCTGATTCCCAGCATGGAGTAGAGGCAGTGGAAAGATCTGGAGGGACAAAAACAGGTTGCATTCGTTTAGTCTTTCCTTGGCTACAACCCATTTACCACCCTGCCGCAATTCAGTATTTACACCTCACCTTACGTGGGATACCTGAGTCCATATCTGGAAAGGAAATGACACCCAACATTTTGCCAACCCTTAGAACCACCACTGTAGCCAGCATCTGCCAAAAAAAAAACAAAAAAAAACGAGGGTGGCAAAGAGCGTGAAAATAATAAACAAGTCGGGTCACGTGACCATAAGATTACTGATGCACGGGAAGTACTCACATGTCCAATTCCAACACATGTTGATGAGGGAAATCTGGAATAAATTAATATCAACCCTTTCAGGGACAGCGGTTACTACAGTGGACAGTTTATCATGTTATCAGGTTACATGTGTAGGAGCACGTAATGAGATTTTTTTATGATTTAATGACAATAATAACTCTTACTTACAATGACCATTGTTATTTTGGTTGAACTGATTGATTGAATATGGTTGATTGACAGGTTTAGCGCTTTGATTTGGGAGTGGCTATGGGCAGCCTGGGAAAATGGGGAAAAGGTGGACAAGGGGGTGTGGCACAGGTAGAGCAGTTTTCAAACTGTTCAGTTCTGTCTAACTAGCCATCTCAGGTCTATTTTCTGTGTGTTTTTTGCCATTTATTGTTTCCTTTGCCCACTCATTTTGTTGTACTATCAAGAGACAAATTAAATCATCGATTCATTGTTTACATCCTGCATCGGATTCCTCATTTTTTTCTGTTGAGAAAAGCTATCATCGCCCGACCTCACAGAAACATCAATCAAAGGATTGCCATTACAATATACCGTATATACAATATAATGAAAATATCTCAAAAACATGATGTGCTCGGAAAAAAAGTAAAAACATACTTTCAATCGGTGTCAAAAATATGTTTTGAGATACAAAGTCATTCCTGATTAAAATTAGCTGTTGACCATTTTTCTGTTAAGTCAAAATAAAACATTTGCTTTTACTTTTGAAATCGACTTTCTTGCTCTCTTTCTCTCTGTATGTCTCTCTCTCCAGTATATATAATGTACGTCGAGAGATAAATTAATACATTGTGTACATACAGGAATTATAAATGTATCATAATAATAAAATGTAAAGATACATTTAACAATGCAGGTTATTGTGTTGTTGGTTAACTCTAATTCATTTAATGACAAACAATACAATTAGAAAATTTGAACGAATTATTAAATGAACTTTTACCTGGAGGTTTGCATCATTTTATTTTTCCTAGTTTACCTTGCACATCTGCCCCAAACTTTAAAAGGTCCAGGAGGTCTCTGCCAGGCACTATGCCCTTATAACTTAGGCACTCAAATGTTCTTCCTCTCTCAAACAAACTTTTTGTTTGGAAGCAAATGAAGTGCACACCGAGGCAATTATTTACTCTTGTACTTTGTACTTTACCTGTAGCTGCTCAGGACACTTTTGTTTACAACGACAATGAGAAAGGAACTGACTCCATAAAAACCTGCAGCCAGCAGTTTGGGAAGTACCGCTGTGCCGTCACCCAAACTGTCATGGTCGGCTCGTCGGGATGCTCCTTCAGCTTCAAGTGACAACCTTCGTCGACGTTTCTGCAGCTCTGTCATTGTTTCACTCGCGTCGCGTTACCGCTCGAGGGCTGCCGCAGTTGAAGTTGAAGTGGAAAGCTGCGCTAACTAGTGGACATGCGCAGTAGACAGTCGCACCGAGGTTGTCTGTGACGAAAGCGGAAATGATGAGGTGATTATATCTTGACGAAATGTCTCTTCTTTCAGACCACAGAGAAACTTTTTAAAATCCCTTGCTTACCAACGTACAGCATACAAAATGGCAACAATCTGTTTTTTACAAATATTAACACATCTGCCAGTAGCCATACAATATTATTGCTGCATTTGAGGAAGGTGGGAAATCGGAATTATCCCACTTGGTTTGTCCCTGTCCAGCCCCAAAGCGTTCGGGCTAACGTCAAAACGAAAATGGGTGCTTCCAAAAATTTTTTTGTTGCAGTGGTTCATGACAACACATTCATCTCCAGCAAACCTTCTTGTTAATTTCGTTCACAAATAAAAGGAGATCTTGTCTTCAAAGCATTTCATTAATTTCACCAAATAAATTCATGCAGGAAGACAACGGCATATCTTCATACAGTCAGTTCAAATTATCACATTAAATAACAAAATGAATGTAATAATAAATAAAGATAGATAACTATGTGTTTATAATATAGTAATTTTTTTTTTTTTTACATTCATGGTATGTGTTCAAAAATTGTAGATGGGCCGTTAAGCGGCGAAACGTAGCGGTGGCATTCGCGTGCTGAAAAATGATTGTTTGGTGGGGAGGGGGTGGAGTGTAGCCGGCTGTGCGGGACTTTCATTGTACATTTCTGTGGTTGAGAAGAAGCAGCAGCAGCAGAATGACAGTTTCACTCGAGAAATGAACCACCACTGGTTTGTTTGTGTCAAGCCGCTGACATCAGTGATGTCCTGTATTGTAACGCATGAAGAAGACGGCTGTATTTTGGGATTCTCAGAATCGGCTTCTTTGCTTTACATTTTCTTTTTACTAGTCAGAATGTCAGTGATTTCTAAGCTTTGTATAGATTTCTTATATCCATTGGTACATTTTGAAAAAAATTGTCTTCATCCGTTTTTCTTTCGATGCTTTCTTTCAGAAGCACATTGCCTGTGTGGCTCTGAAATATATTTCATTTTAAAAGTAGTCATTCCATTTTTTTTTTGTCTCGTTTGACTTTTATTCCATTTCAAAGCAATTTTTTTTTTAAGTTGCTGGGTTTAAGCATCACTTTAGAAAGTCTTCATTGTTGTGGCTACGCGACAGTTTTAAACACTATTTTGATTTGAGCGAGGGACATCTTCCAACCACCCGACCATTTTGGTGAAGTTGCCTCTAAATTAATTTGCTCTCTTTAGGTTTGGCCATTTTGTCTCAAAGCGCGTTGCCACAGCTCGTCACGTTTTCAAAGTTTTGCTCCACCCCCGTAAATGACCCCTGAATAAAAAAACGACTGCATCATACATATAAAACAATTCGTTATAATTGACAATGCTAGGACCTGCTTCAATATAAAAGTAAAGCATAACGATGAGTTAGTATAACCCATCCGGAATGCAGAAAGTCGTTAAAAAATATAAGTTGAAGGCACTTGGTAATAAAGATGGAAAAAATGATGGGTGTCTTTCTTCAAAGTAGGTCTCTTGAGATTCACTCCTTTTCTGTTCAGATGTCAACAGGTCATTAGTGTACTGAACCATAGAAGTGATCATTGCAAATGACGTAAAAAACAGTCTTACTTGTTTGCTCTTTTGTGAAGGTGATAAAAGAGTACACGAGGCTCCCTGCAATGCTTTGGGGACACAAAAGATGACAGAATACTTAAATGACACAAATTACCAGCTCAGCCTGCTTGTCCATTTAATCAACAGACATGTTCCCATTTTCACCACGCAAAAATAATAAACAGGTCCATATCAAGAACAATATAAATGAGATTAATATTTTTGGTTGCTCTTTTCAGAAAGTGAAAAACGTCAAGGCTCAGTATACATAGACCATGTGAAGTTGCCTGAGAAATTAAACATCTGTAATTAAACAACTGCGTTAGCTTATGAACAGTGGTCTTACCTTATGTTCAAACCAATAAAATTAGTCCAGGAAAAAATGTAGTCTCCGCCCAAGACCATTCCAACGTAGGTCACCACAATATTCTGCAACAACCATAGCCACGATCAGTTGTACAATTCTAAAGATGACACATGCCGGATCAACTGGTTTACCTTAATGCAGCCCACAATGGAAGTGGTGAGTGCTGAGTTGTGCTGTGTGCACAGCATGATTGAGTACATTAAAATGAATCTGGCGAGGGACAAAATGACAATTTAGACAAGTGTTGGAAGTACAGGCCATTAATAATCTGGTGTCAAGTGTTACCCCATAACAGAAGAGAGGACAAACTGCCCGACAAATAGCTTCTCCGACCATCCGTCAAACTCCAAACTCTAAAACATACAAGGAAGGTCTCAGCTCTGTAATAACACTAGTCGGTCAACAGAAATTTTTAATCAGAAGTTAATTTAAACAAAGAAATTTTTTAAAAAATGTCTGTATTTTCATTATTTTGCTTGCGCAGTACAGATTTTACCATGTGCTTATTGAAAATGGCTCATTATATTTTATGTCAAGGACTTATAAAATGACTATTAAGATGTTTATAAACCAGAAATGAATCCCGACTAATCGTACCCATACTGTAAAATGCAAAAACAACAACCACCACACCATTTTTAAGTCTCCGGTGTAGTATGCGTACGCCACAGTGGGTATAATCATGATGAGAGCGTTGTAGTAGAGAAGTCCAAATTTGCCCAGATCCTGTCAGAACAGCAGCAGAGTTCCAATCAAGGTTAATTAAAGTTAAAAATAACTACATTGAAAAAAAAAGTAAAATCCAGTCAATGAAATAAAATAAAAACACTTCAAAAAAAAAAAGAACACCAAATGAAACGTTAATAAAGCGAACTATAATTATTGCAAAAATGTTTTTCGTCTTTGTCAATATCATCCATGAGCTTTTGGGGGACACCCAAAACGTATTGATTTCAGTATTGTTCAATGTTCATACAGAAGAAGGAAGGTCAAACAGTGGTTTGAGGATTGCAGTTTTACTGTACATGGACGACACAACCCTTTTAATTTTGCATTCAAAAAGTACTCCAAGATACTGAAGAAAAACCAAAACAAAAGTAAAACTAAAACCTAAACTAAAAGGAAGCCTTGTACCAAATACTAAAAACAAACCTGCTCTGAAAATGAACGAACACGAACTGAATTTAAAAAAACAAAAATTAAAACAAAATAAAAATGAACATCGTAAACTATCATAACTCTGTTTCCAATCCAGAAAAAAAAAAAATGAAATGATGTAAGCAGCTTTGCTCACCTTCGCATCCAGTTTCTGCTTCATGTAAGCACCGCTGGCTGCTGTCAGCACGTTGTTTAGCATTATGAAAGTGTAGCCCTCAAGGTCAAACGCTAGGTCGGCGCTAGCAAGCACACGGACCAAACACGATCAGTATCTCCCAAGTGAATAATACTCCTCACGTTTGGCAAATCCATCCATCCATTTTCCAAACCGCTTATCCTCGCGATATTTCATTCGATTTTGTCATAAATTTACTGTCCCTTCCGAATAACTCAACAGGCAGCCAATACTGTCCAAAAATCTGTAACTTAAGCTACCTTTCCTGAGGCTACTTGGTAGCTAGCTAGAGTTTTGCAGTACTTGATTTTGTTAAATGTCTGACTTGCTGCCGTAAATGTTTGAGTTAGCTCTCTCATAAATTGATTGCTTCTCTTATGTTTTAATTGATTGTACACTCCAAAAAAAATACAACAATGAACCGGTAACATTTCATACAATACTCCATCGTGAATAACTCATGCTAGCAATGTAGCTGCTTTGGTTGCGGTGTCATTCTGCCAACTCGTAAGTTGAGCAGTTGTTACCTTTAAATGCCACACCGCTCAGTGGTAGTGCGACTCCTTTGATTCCTATGTGGTCTGACTGACTATTTTACGTTGACGCAAAGTGTCATTTCTTCAGTGTTGTCCCAAGAAAAGATGCATGATAAATATATTGCCCGAAAATGTGAGAGTTGTACTCACGTTTGTGAAACATGGGACATGTACGCGTTGCGTTCGGCCAACTCACCTGGCGGCGATCAAAGCACCAAAGATCATAGTAAACACGGCGGTTTGGATTGCCGTCGAGTACGTCTTCCTGATGAGAAAAAGCAAAGTGGATGTTGTGTGCTGAACTGTTGGTGCACTGACATAATGAAGATTGGCAACGGAATGACACTTGCCTGAGTAAGATGCCTTCACACAGCATGGTGAAGAGAATGCTGAACCTTCGCAGAACTGTAAACATCGGCAAACTAATGCAGGAAGAAGAAGAGTGTTAGCAAAACCGCCAAGTGTCATACATATTCCAGGTAAAATAATATTCCTAAGAAATGTTCTTAACATTATCTAAGTCTAAATTTTTGTAACATTTGTTCGACATGGGCAACCCAAAACAATTCTTGCTGCCTTATTTTGAGCAACTTGTATAAATTATTTTAATTCTTTCCTTAATCCAAATATGAATGTACTAACAACAAGCTCTCGAGTACATTTGAACATAAAATTGCATTAAACACAATGGCAAAAAAAGTGACCTTTTTGATGCAAATGATAGTTCGCCGATGTGTCAAACTTCCTTGATGTCCGATTGTTTATTTATTTATTTATTTTACCTTTAATTTCCGGGAGCTGGTATCGAGATACTCCACGATACCCGATACCTAAAAAAAAAAAGGCTGGTATCGGCCCGATACCGATACATAGTATCGGTGCTCGCCCATCCCTACTATTTAGTTTCCTGATGACTTTTTACTCTATATATCTGAATACAAAACTTGTACTTGTTACTTTGTCAAATTAGACAGACTACTTTTTTCAACCCTGACCCTGTTTCAACAGAACAAAACTGTACAGCTTGGTGGAAACAGAGTCTAATTCTTAGAAACAAACTTAAGTCGCTGAGTCCCAAACAGTCCGGATATCTGATTCCCAGCATGGAGTAGAGGCAGTGGAAAGATCTGCAGGGACAAAAACAGGTTGCATTCGTTTAGTCTTTCCTTGGCTACAACCCATTTCCCCCCCTGCCGCAATTCAGTATTTACACCTCACCTTACGTGGGATACCTGAGTCCATATCTGGAAAGGAAATGACGCCCAACATTTTGCCAACCCTTAGAACCACCACTGTAGCCAGCATCTGCCAAAAAAAAAACAAAAAAAAACGAGGGTGGCAAAATAATAAACAAGGCTGGTCACATGACCATAAGATTACTGATGCACGGGAAGTACTCACTTGTCCAATTCCAACACATGTTGATGAGGGAAATCTGGAATAAATTAATATCAACCCTTTCAGGGACAGCGGTTACGACAGTGGACAGTTTATCATGTTATCAGGTTACATGTGTAGGAGCACGTAATGAGATTTTTTTATGATTTAATGACAATAATAACTCTTACTTACAATGACCATTGTTATTTTGGTTGAACTGATTGATTGAATATGGTTGATTGACAGGTTTAGCGCTTTGATTTGGGAGTGGCTATGGGCAGCCTGGGAAAATGGGGAAAAGGTGGATAAGGGGGTGTGGCACAGGTAGAGCAGTTTTCAAACTGTTCAGTTCTGTCTAACTAGCCATCTCAGGTCTATTTTCTGTGTGTTTTTTGCCATTTATTGTTTCCTTTGCCCACTCATTTTGTTGTACTATCAAGAGACAAATTAAATCATCGATTCATTGTTTACATCCTGCATCGGATTCCTCATTTTTTTCTGTTGAGAAAAGCTATCATCGCCCGACCTCACAGAAACATCAATCAAAGGATTGCCATTACAATATACCGTATATACAATATAATGAAAATATCTCAAAAACATGATGTGCTCGGAAAAAAAGTAAAAACATACTTTCAATCGGTGTCAAAAATATGTTTTGAGATACAAAGTCATTCCTGATTAAAATTAGCTGTTGACCATTTTTCTGTTAAGTCAAAATAAAACATTTGCTTTTACTTTTGAAATCGACTTTCTTGCTCTCTTTCTCTCTGTATGTCTCTCTCTCCAGTATATATAATGTACGTCGAGAGATAAATTAATACATTGTGTACATACAGGAATTATAAATGTATCATAATAATAAAATGTAAAGATACATTTAACAATGCAGGTTATTGTGTTGTTGGTTAACTCTAATTCATTTAATGACAAACAATACAATTAGAAAATTTGAACGAATTATTAAATGAACTTTTACCTGGAGGTTTGCATCATTTTATTTTTCCTAGTTTACCTTGCACATCTGCCCCAAACTTTAAAAGGTCCAGGAGGTCTCTGCCAGGCACTATGCCCTTATAACTTAGGCACTCAAATGTTCTTCCTCTCTCAAACAAACTTTTTGTTTGGAAGCAAATGAAGTGCACACCGAGGCAATTATTTACTCTTGTACTTTGTACTTTACCTGTAGCTGCTCAGGACACTTTTGTTTACAACGACAATGAGAAAGGAACTGACTCCATAAAAACCTGCAGCCAGCAGTTTGGGAAGTACCGCTGTGCCGTCACCCAAACTGTCATGGTCGGCTCGTCGGGATGCTCCTTCAGCTTCAAGTGACAACCTTCGTCGACGTTTCTGCAGCTCTGTCATTGTTTCACTCGCGTCGCGTTACCGCTCGAGGGCTGCCGCAGTTGAAGTTGAAGTGGAAAGCTGCGCTAACTAGTGGACATGCGCAGTAGACAGTCGCACCGAGGTTGTCTGTGACGAAAGCGGAAATGATGAGGTGATTATATCTTGACGAAATGTCTCTTCTTTCAGACCACAGAGAAACTTTTTAAAATCCCTTGCTTACCAACGTACAGCATACAAAATGGCAACAATCTGTTTTTTACAAATATTAACACATCTGCCAGTAGCCATACAATATTATTGCTGCATTTGAGGAAGGTGGGAAATCGGAATTATCCCACTTGGTTTGTCCCTGTCCAGCCCCAAAGCGTTCGGGCTAACGTCAAAACGAAAATGGGTGCTTCCAAAAATTTTTTTGTTGCAGTGGTTCATGACAACACATTCATCTCCAGCAAACCTTCTTGTTAATTTCGTTCACAAATAAAAGGAGATCTTGTCTTCAAAGCATTTCATTAATTTCACCAAATAAATTCATGCAGGAAGACAACGGCATATCTTCATACAGTCAGTTCAAATTATCACATTAAATAACAAAATGAATGTAATAATAAATAAAGATAGATAACTATGTGTTTATAATATAGTAATTTTTTTTTTTTTTACATTCATGGTATGTGTTCAAAAATTGTAGATGGGCCGTTAAGCGGCGAAACGTAGCGGTGGCATTCGCGTGCTGAAAAATGATTGTTTGGTGGGGAGGGGGTGGAGTGTAGCCGGCTGTGCGGGAAAATTAACATATTTTCCCGAAATTTGCGATGGCCAAGCCGCCCACACTTAACATTTTGAGTTAAAACTTTGCGGTTGTGTTTTCTGATTTTGGACTAAATAGGGTCTTACAATGTTATGATGTACGACACAGTATGCATTTTTAAAGCATAAAATGAAATAATTGTTCAGGATTTATTATAAAAACTACTTTAGTCCATTCTCACGTTTATATTGTACCAGTTTGTGTTGTGTGCTTAGGCACACAAAGTACACGAGTATGAGAATATTTGTTTGATGGCCAAAGAACAATTAAATAAAAACATATTGACTCAGGAGTTCATAATTCATGCACTATTTTTTCTTTTTTAAAATATTCAATAAATTAAATAAATTAAATGTAATTAAAAAAATAAAATAAATTAAAAAATTCAATAAAAAACAATTAAAACATTCGTAAATCTTTTATGTTCTATTAACTATGCAGTTAGTGTGTGCCTCCTTATTTTGGAAACACAACAGAGATGGAAGTTTTTTTTAAAAAGTCCATATTTTGAGAAACGTTGCCATGTTGCTGGGCTATTCCGGGGTAGAGATTGCCCGGCTCATTCTTCTGGGGTTAAAATTTAGAATTTGAATTTCCAAGTACAGTATATGAATGTGTTGGAATCTGGCGTGCTGTGTAAGGAAAAGGCTTCAACATAAGGCCCACCCTTAACTTGCAACTTGGAAGTAGTCTGACAAAAAAATAGGACAACAGTTCACTAGGCATCTTAATACATTACAATCTAATCACTTCCAAGAGAGATTAATCCCGAAGCACGCAGTGGAGAAGATTCTGATGTTTGACATGGCGCAAGTTAACCACTTTCCTTTGATTTGTGGCAGTGCTGAACTTTCAGTGTCAGTACATTTGGAGCTTCTCACAAAAGAGCAGCACAGATTTGGAACAATCCAAGACTAACTACCGGTAAATGGACATGGGAGACTTGAAATCCACTGCCTTTTCCCTCCAAAGTTGAGAGTCTCGCGGCATCATTTTTTTGTTTCCATAATAACCAGAGGCCTTGTAGGTGGAAGCAAGGGACGCAATATGAAAAACCTGGTGGAATGAAAGTTTAATCCGAAGTGTGCCAGTCGTCCGAATCTTTCTGGGAAGTCATCAGCAACACACGCATTGGTTGCATGCTTTTGTCACACACTTAAAGATGTTGCGTCTTCATTTTAGCTCATAATAAAGGAGGGATGCTACAAAATGCAAAAGCAGTGTAATGATGAAGCCACAATTTCTGTTGTACTGTATTCCATTCAAAGAGCAACTACTGTATGTTGCCCTCACATTCGCTGTCACTCATTTGTTCTTATAATGAAGAGTTCACTTCATTCACTTTCACTTGAGAGTACATTTTACACCTCTAAAGCAATTTATTAGAACAGGGATGTTTGCACACCGTTGTACTGTCATGTGGCTCAAACAGTCGTACAAGGGGGAAAAAAAAAATACATTCTGTAGATCATGATTGTTCCACAACAGCAGACATTATGCACGAGTGCTGCGGCACTCATAAAATAACAAAAGTAAAACACACAGCAAAATATTGTCTACAGAATTGGGTGGGAGCCTTCAGATCAAGACCGAGCACTTTTTGAGATGCGTTGGACCGCCGCAATCACCTCCCGAGAAACATTTTCCACTCTCATGGGCGAGAACCTGCTAATGGTTTTGACCACGTGAAGCATACCAATACTTTCTAAGTAACTAGCAGTTGCACATTCCATCGCACGCTCGCACATACGCACTCACTCTTAACATGAGAAATAAAAATAAAAGCATTTGTTTAGTGGTCCTCAATTTACAAGTAGTACAGTCCGTATGAGCTAAGAGGACCAGCCTAAAGATACACACATCCTGCAAACAGGCGGCACATCCGGATCAGGGGATACAATGCGTTACTAACCACTGGTCCACCCCAAAATAACCCCCCCCCCCCAAAAAAAAAGAGGCATTTACTTTCACTGCACATCAAGCAGAACAATCCCAAGCTTTTTTTTTTTTTTTTGTTGTCCGTATCACTGTTGCCTGGTCACCTATCCTCACTTTGTGCCTCTCAAAGGGACTTGTATCGTCAGGATAATTACACTTTTGAAAAGTCACACTTGAGCTATCTAATAGACGTTTCATATGTAGTGTAGTGCTACCACATCACCGAAGAGGGAAAAGAAAAACACTCCAGCTCAAAGTTTTCTAGGACCCCGTAATACTGAGCCGAAAGACAGCGACTCACACTTAGAACCGCCCAAATTGCAGAAAATGCATCATTTCAAGCACAAACAAACTTGATGAATTATGCATAATCTCTGGGCAAAAAGCAATGAAAACATCCCTGCTTTCATGTTTCAAAATACAAAATGTCAGTGTAACAAGAGGTCCTTTTTCCACTTTTGTTTTGTCTTGTTCGTAGTTAAAATTTAAGTCCTCTGGTGGTGCGAGTAGGGGATAACTGTCTTTTTTGCTGACGACTTTTTTTTGTCTTTTTTCCAGGATTTCTTAAGATATTTGAGAATGTGGTTAGCATGCAAGCCTCGTCAATGAGTGCGGGAGGGAGGGGGGGCGGTGACGGAAGGGCTGGTGGTGGCGAAGTAGCCTTCAGGCTAGGGCGGGGAAAGCCTCGGGGTCGTCCACGTTGGGGACCGACACGCCACTCGCCTGGTGGGAAAACAAGAGATGATGACCTTGGGATTAACCATTGCACACAAAAATGAACAAATTCAAAGATTGAGAAGCTACTGACATCCAAAGTTCCATTTCCCAATTCTCA
Source organism: Hippocampus comes (assembly GCF_001891065.2). Lineage (NCBI taxonomy): Eukaryota > Metazoa > Chordata > Actinopteri > Syngnathiformes > Syngnathidae > Hippocampus > Hippocampus comes. Next base: position 596,174 of record NW_017805540.1, read on the forward strand.
ATACAGGCATATCTAACTTTCAATCTAATCAAAGCCATCTTGCAACTAACATAAGGCTCAAAATGACAAACCAGTGATCCCCTTTCCGCGAAAACAGTCAGTTGATGATTAGAAAAAATAAATAAAAATAAAACCTTTTTTCGGAGGACCCCTTAGCTGCCCCAGAAGGCGCTTGACAGAAATTCCATGAGCACGCGCTGACACAAGCTGCGTGTGCTCACTGGGCCGCTCTCTGGGAGCTCCACAGCAGCTTTTTTCCACATCAGTGCTTTCAAGCTTAGGCCTTTATTATCAACGCGCCACAGAGAGCACATTTTCACTTTTTTTGTCGCTGCCAGCCACCTTACCTTTTCAGCGCGCCCTCCGCCACGTGCCGGCCTGCTGCCTCCTCCGCCGCGGCCTCCCCTGCCCCCACGAGGGCCCCCGCGCCCACGGCCGGGGCGGCCCAGGTCTCCGAAGTTGATCTCTAGCTGAGATGTGATGTCGTTGGCCGGTTTGCGGAAGTGGTGATCGGCAGATTCATCGCCAGTGCCCTGTGGTTCACATGCATTTTAGTTTTTAAAAATTTCTTTTCAATTGACATTTCATCACCGGAACATGGCCACAGTATCTATGGTTAATATCAAACCCAATGTGAGGTTGCAGGCACCTTTTGGTACAGAGACTGCGCATCTGCTTCCGTTTCTGGAGTATCAATCAAAGCTCCGACAGGCCTCTGAAGATTCAAAGACAGGAAACGTCAAATTGGAGTTTTCTCTCACATTTTGGAAAAAAAAAAAAAAGCAATGATTGGGATAAATAGCTCAAAAGGTCGACACTGTTCCTGCTCAGTTCAGGTGCAACTGCTTTTGGAGAACTGCATTCATTAAACTTTGAATGTCAGGTCTTAATTTCTCCTTTTTATCAGTTTGGGAATGAGTACACTGAAATCATCACAAATTAAGTGAGCAAACAAATGGTTTCAGTTTCGAGGTCAAATCACAACATTTGAAATCACGAAATGTCATTGGACATGTCAAATACATTTGGAAAAAATGTCACACTTTAAATGTGAAATTCACTTGCCTAGTGGATCTGGAAGTACGTAGCAGTCATCTAACGGGCCACTTTGAAAGGAGCACTTTTTGCATTTTTGTCTTTCGCAATTAGCTAACCGTAGATCGCGGGCCCGTACTCACATCTTCACTCTTAGACTTGTGCAGCACGTATCCTTTCTTCCACTGGCTGTCGGCGCCCTCGTTGGCCTTCCGGATGTTGAACTCCACTTTGGTGCGCTCCTTGTCCTGCATGGCCTTCCACTCGTCCAGGGTCATCTCTCGGGGTCCTTCCGGTTTAACTTCCTCCACCTCGTTCTCCCTGCGGACCCAGCGCATTATGTCATAAGTGTCATTGATGAATGTCGGGATAAACGTGCAAATCGATGCCTGGCAGGTGCGGACACAGCCAAAGTGTCAAATCTGGTCAAGCTGATTTGGGAGCGCTCCCATCAATACCAGGCTCTCAGCTGACTTTGCTGACAGGAAGGGAACACTCACTTGTTCTCAGAGCCAGCGGGTGCCTGTTCCTCTCCCTCCGGAGTCTTCTCAGTAGCAGGAGCGGGAGTTGGTTGGGCCTCACTGAAAGACAAACCTTTTTGTGTTGGCCACCTCCCCTGCCCCCACGAGGGCCCCCGCGCCCACGGCCGGGGCGGCCCAGGTCTCCGAAGTTGATCTCTAGCTGAGATGTGATGTCGTTGGCCGGTTTGCGGAAGTGGTGATCGGCAGATTCATCGCCAGTGCCCTGTGGTTCACATGCATTTTAGTTTTTAAAAATTTCTTTTCAATTGACATTTCATCACCGGAACATGGCCACAGTATCTATGGTTAATATCAAACCCAATGTGAGGTTGCAGGCACCTTTTGGTACAGAGACTGCGCATCTGCTTCCGTTTCTGGAGTATCAATCAAAGCTCCGACAGGCCTCTGAAGATTCAAAGACAGGAAACGTCAAATTGGAGTTTTCTCTCACATTTTGGAAAAAAAAAAAAAAGCAATGATTGGGATAAATAGCTCAAAAGGTCGACACTGTTCCTGCTCAGTTCAGGTGCAACTGCTTTTGGAGAACTGCATTCATTAAACTTTGAATGTCAGGTCTTAATTTCTCCTTTTTATCAGTTTGGGAATGAGTACACTGAAATCATCACAAATTAAGTGAGCAAACAAATGGTTTCAGTTTCGAGGTCAAATCACAACATTTGAAATCACGAAATGTCATTGGACATGTCAAATACATTTGGAAAAAATGTCACACTTTAAATGTGAAATTCACTTGCCTAGTGGATCTGGAAGTACGTAGCAGTCATCTAACGGGCCACTTTGAAAGGAGCACTTTTTGCATTTTTGTCTTTCGCAATTAGCTAACCGTAGATCGCGGGCCCGTACTCACATCTTCACTCTTAGACTTGTGCAGCACGTATCCTTTCTTCCACTGGCTGTCGGCGCCCTCGTTGGCCTTCCGGATGTTGAACTCCACTTTGGTGCGCTCCTTGTCCTGCATGGCCTTCCACTCGTCCAGGGTCATCTCTCGGGGTCCTTCCGGTTTAACTTCCTCCACCTCGTTCTCCCTGCGGACCCAGCGCATTATGTCATAAGTGTCATTGATGAATGTCGGGATAAACGTGCAAATCGATGCCTGGCAGGTGCGGACACAGCCAAAGTGTCAAATCTGGTCAAGCTGATTTGGGAGCGCTCCCATCAATACCAGGCTCTCAGCTGACTTTGCTGACAGGAAGGGAACACTCACTTGTTCTCAGAGCCAGCGGGTGCCTGTTCCTCTCCCTCCGGAGTCTTCTCAGTAGCAGGAGCGGGAGTTGGTTGGGCCTCACTGAAAGACAAACCTTTTTGTGTTGGCCAACCTCGACTGAAGCAAGGCACAATATGATAAATAACTCAATAATTCCACCCCCCTGATCAAATGTCATAAAAGTATAACTTAGACGGGTAAGTAAAGGTATCGAGTACTCATGAAGGAAGCCGATACAAGCCAGCCAAACCAGTCACTGGCGCCCTCTTGTGGCCGTTCTGCTATGAGCAAGTAAATGACATGCATGGCTAACAGAAAAATTTTGCATTATTAATTAAGCCGTTTGGGAAAATCCCCAAATTCTTCACCGAAGAGAGGCCCGCATAATTTAATGAATCAACTATTCTCTATAAACTATTCTGCCAGCTGGGTACGGTACCACTGCGATTGGGACACCAGGAAGACCAAAAGGAGCTGCAAAGTATGGACATTTGTGTTTGACAACAACACGAGGAAGACTTTCGTCAAGGTTGAGCAATGAACAAAAAGTTTGTTTGTGCAATCGGCCGCATGCGCTCCGACGAGGAAACAGATGGCAATGAATGGCCTTGATTGTGACACGGACGCAGAAGACAGAGATCTTCTTATCTTGCCAACAACAAACTCAAGTCCTGGTGCAACCAGGGACAAGAAGAAGAAATCCATGAAGTGATCTGATGCGTTTCCCCGGGGTCTTCGGCCTCAGGGAAATGTTTTAATATTAATGGGGTGGCACATTAGTAAAGAATTGGTTTGACAACTTTTAAACGCTTAAGGACCAAAGCATGGACATTAATTTAGTTACTGCCCCGGTGTCCTTGAATGCACCACCAACACACTTGGAGCTCAATAGTGTGTATTTGTAAAAGAGTGATTTTTTTTTTTCTTTTCACCTGGCTTCCTCTTTCACATTTCCCCAGTTGTGTGAGCCGGCGCCGCTACGTTTCTCCTCGCTTTTCGGATTCCTGAGGCAAGAGCATGACACAAGTCAAATAACAACGCGAGCAGTGTACATTCATCCCGTAAAGTATTTCGTGCCATGTCATGTGGAAATGTGCATTGGTATGACCCCCTCACCCCCCAAAAAAAGTCTTTTGAACTATGGATCCTTGAATTTTTGAAAACTCAACTTAAGTATGACTTGACAGGATGAGGAGAAAATTAATTCGCAAGATAGTCAAATAGAACATACTATAATAGTAATTGAAGCAACATGATGCATTCAAGGTACTTTTGCACCATTGACAACTTGTAAACGCACCACGCCGTTCTGCACATTAAACGTTTTTCTAATTGTAGATGGGCCGTTAAGCGGCGAAACGTAGCGGTGGCATTCGCGTGCTGAAAAATGATTGTTTGGTGGGGAGGGGGTGGAGTGTAGCCGGCTGTGCGGGAAAATTAACATATTTTCCCGAAATTTGCGATGGCCAAGCCGCCCACACTTAACATTTTGAGTTAAAACTTTGCGGTTGTGTTTTCTGATTTTGGACTAAATAGGGTCTTACAATGTTATGATGTACGACACAGTATGCATTTTTAAAGCATAAAATGAAATAATTGTTCAGGATTTATTATAAAAACTACTTTAGTCCATTCTCACGTTTATATTGTACCAGTTTGTGTTGTGTGCTTAGGCACACAAAGTACACGAGTATGAGAATATTTGTTTGATGGCCAAAGAACAATTAAATAAAAACATATTGACTCAGGAGTTCATAATTCATGCACTATTTTTTCTTTTTTAAAATATTCAATAAATTAAATAAATTAAATGTAATTAAAAAAATAAAATAAATTAAAAAATTCAATAAAAAACAATTAAAACATTCGTAAATCTTTTATGTCCTATTAACTATGCAGTTAGTGTGTGCCTCCTTATTTTGGAAACACAACAGAGATGGAAGTTTTTTTTAAAAAGTCCATATTTTGAGAAACGTTGCCATGTTGCTGGGCTATTCCGGGGTAGAGATTGCCCGGCTCATTCTTCTGGGGTTAAAATTTAGAATTTGAATTTCCAAGTACAGTATATGAATGTGTTGGAATCTGGCGTGCTGTGTAAGGAAAAGGCTTCAACATAAGGCCCACCCTTAACTTGCAACTTGGAAGTAGTCTGACAAAAAAATAGGACAACAGTTCACTAGGCATCTTAATACATTACAATCTAATCACTTCCAAGAGAGATTAATCCCGAAGCACGCAGTGGAGAAGATTCTGATGTTTGACATGGCGCAAGTTAACCACTTTCCTTTGATTTGTGGCAGTGCTGAACTTTCAGTGTCAGTACATTTGGAGCTTCTCACAAAAGAGCAGCACAGATTTGGAACAATCCAAGACTAACTACCGGTAAATGGACATGGGAGACTTGAAATCCACTGCCTTTTCCCTCCAAAGTTGAGAGTCTCGCGGCATCATTTTTTTGTTTCCATAATAACCAGAGGCCTTGTAGGTGGAAGCAAGGGACGCAATATGAAAAACCTGGTGGAATGAAAGTTTAATCCGAAGTGTGCCAGTCGTCCGAATCTTTCTGGGAAGTCATCAGCAACACACGCATTGGTTGCATGCTTTTGTCACACACTTAAAGATGTTGCGTCTTCATTTTAGCTCATAATAAAGGAGGGATGCTACAAAATGCAAAAGCAGTGTAATGATGAAGCCACAATTTCTGTTGTACTGTATTCCATTCAAAGAGCAACTACTGTATGTTGCCCTCACATTCGCTGTCACTCATTTGTTCTTATAATGAAGAGTTCACTTCATTCACTTTCACTTGAGAGTACATTTTACACCTCTAAAGCAATTTATTAGAACAGGGATGTTTGCACACCGTTGTACTGTCATGTGGCTCAAACAGTCGTACAAGGGGGAAAAAAAAAATACATTCTGTAGATCATGATTGTTCCACAACAGCAGACATTATGCACGAGTGCTGCGGCACTCATAAAATAACAAAAGTAAAACACACAGCAAAATATTGTCTACAGAATTGGGTGGGAGCCTTCAGATCAAGACCGAGCAATTTTTGCGATGCGTTGGACCGCCGCA
>NW_017805540.1:603859-612640 GCF_001891065.2 Hippocampus comes
AAAAAAAAAAAAAAGCAATGATTGGGATAAATAGCTCAAAAGGTCGACACTGTTCCTGCTCAGTTCAGGTGCAACTGCTTTTGGAGAACTGCATTCATTAAACTTTGAATGTCAGGTCTTAATTTCTCCTTTTTATCAGTTTGGGAATGAGTACACTGAAATCATCACAAATTAAGTGAGCAAACAAATGGTTTCAGTTTCGAGGTCAAATCACAACATTTGAAATCACGAAATGTCATTGGACATGTCAAATACATTTGGAAAAAATGTCACACTTTAAATGTGAAATTCACTTGCCTAGTGGATCTGGAAGTACGTAGCAGTCATCTAACGGGCCACTTTGAAAGGAGCACTTTTTGCATTTTTGTCTTTCGCAATTAGCTAACCGTAGATCGCGGGCCCGTACTCACATCTTCACTCTTAGACTTGTGCAGCACGTATCCTTTCTTCCACTGGCTGTCGGCGCCCTCGTTGGCCTTCCGGATGTTGAACTCCACTTTGGTGCGCTCCTTGTCCTGCATGGCCTTCCACTCGTCCAGGGTCATCTCTCGGGGTCCTTCCGGTTTAACTTCCTCCACCTCGTTCTCCCTGCGGACCCAGCGCATTATGTCATAAGTGTCATTGATGAATGTCGGGATAAACGTGCAAATCGATGCCTGGCAGGTGCGGACACAGCCAAAGTGTCAAATCTGGTCAAGCTGATTTGGGAGCGCTCCCATCAATACCAGGCTCTCAGCTGACTTTGCTGACAGGAAGGGAACACTCACTTGTTCTCAGAGCCAGCGGGTGCCTGTTCCTCTCCCTCCGGAGTCTTCTCAGTAGCAGGAGCGGGAGTTGGTTGGGCCTCACTGAAAGACAAACCTTTTTGTGTTGGCCAACCTCGACTGAAGCAAGGCACAATATGATAAATAACTCAATAATTCCACCCCCCTGATCAAATGTCATAAAAGTATAACTTAGACGGGTAAGTAAAGGTATCGAGTACTCATGAAGGAAGCCGATACAAGCCAGCCAAACCAGTCACTGGCGCCCTCTTGTGGCCGTTCTGCTATGAGCAAGTAAATGACATGCATGGCTAACAGAAAAATTTTGCATTATTAATTAAGCCGTTTGGGAAAATCCCCAAATTCTTCACCGAAGAGAGGCCCGCATAATTTAATGAATCAACTATTCTCTATAAACTATTCTGCCAGCTGGGTACGGTACCACTGCGATTGGGACAACAGGAAGACCAAAAGGAGCTGCAAAGTATGGACATTTGTGTTTGACCACAACACGAGGAAGACTTTCGTCAAGGTTGAGCAATGAACAAAAAGTTTGTTTGTGCAATCGGCCGCATGCGCTCCGACGAGGAAACAGATGGCAATGAATGGCCTTGATTGTGACACGGACGCAGAAGACAGAGATCTTCTTATCTTGCCAACAACAAACTCAAGTCCTGGTGCAACCAGGGACAAGAAGAAGAAATCCATGAAGTGATCTGATGCGTTTCCCCGGGGTCTTCGGCCTCAGGGAAATGTTTTAATATTAATGGGGTGGCACATTAGTAAAGAATTGGTTTGACAACTTTTAAACGCTTAAGGACCAAAGCATGGACATTAATTTAGTTACTGCCCCGGTGTCCTTGAATGCACCACCAGCACACTTGGAGCTCAATAGTGTGTATTTGTAAAAGAGTGATTTTTTTTTTCTTTTCACCTGGCTTCCTCTTTCACATTTCCCCAGTTGTGTGAGCCGGCGCCGCTACGTTTCTCCTCGCTTTTCGGATTCCTGAGGCAAGAGCATGACACAAGTCAAATAACAACGCGAGCAGTGTACATTCATCCCGTAAAGTATTTCGTGCCATGTCATGTGGAAATGTGCATTGGTATGACCCCCTCACCCCCCAAAAAAAGTCTTTTGAACTATGGATCCTTGAATTTTTGAAAACTCAACTTAAGTATGACTTGACAGGATGAGGAGAAAATTAATTCGCAAGATAGTCAAATAGAACATACTATAATAGTAATTGAAGCAACATGATGCATTCAAGGTACTTTTGCACCATTGACAACTTGTAAACGCACCACGCCGTTCTGCACATTAAACGTTTTTCTTTGATTAGAGAAGCCACATGGAAATCACAATTTAAATTTGGGTTAATTGTGCAGTCCTACTACTATTGTCGCTCCGAAAACTATTTACTTTTTTTTTTCCCCCCTTATGCCAATGTTGGAAGATTTTGTGCAAAGGCTAAGTATTGTTTCTTTTCTGGCCAAACACATCTGATTTTGCAGAAAAAAAGCAAACATCTTAATAAGCTTTACATCTTATGCATGTTGGCTTTTCAGACATCTCGTTATTTTTTTTCCATGGCAGGTGGCATTTTTTAAAAGAAAAAGGTCATTCTGAAGAAAATTGAAATACGTACAAATACTTCACGTAAAAGTGAAATAGTGGAGGGCGTGGCCTATGCACCACATATGAATAGTCAGAATGGTACCAACTTTGCCTTAATTTCAGCAAAGACACCCCCATTTACTTTCACTTCAAGGGCGTAAATATTACAAAATCAAATTAAAAATTAAAGTTAATGTCACCAAAACTGAGCATTATATTCTTGTGTCACATGACCACATTTTCTTACCCCCATTTATACCCCCAAAATGTCTTATGAGGACCGCCGTAAACTGAGGAAGCCCCTGAAATTAATCTACTTCATCTATCAGGACTGAGACTCACGATTTGTCAGTGCCGCTGTGTCTGTCAAAGTCTCGTTTGCCACGCGAGTCGAAGCCTTCTCCTCGGCCCATGCCCCGCCCTCGTCCACCGCGCCCACCTCGTCCGCCACCGCGTCCCCTTGGAGGCCGGTCTCCGGAGGGCCTGAAGAAAAAGGAACAGTGAGAGAAGCTCAGCCATGCTTTTATAACCATACATTTCGGTGATGGCTTGTTTCCGGATATAATCGTTCACGCGGCGATTCTCACTTGTCTGCGGAGAAGTCAGGGCCGTCTCCCTCGGCGGGTTTCTCAAAGCGCCGCTCACGAGGGGGTCTGCGGTCTGGCCTCTTGTCGCCGAGTCGCCCCTCAACTTGGCCGCCGTGATGCTGGGAGCCCTGGTGACCCGGCTGCTGTTCTGGCCGTCGACCCACTCGCCTCACGCCTGACAAGCGCACACAAGCAGGAGTACAGTTTGTCAACGCTTTGGTCGACATCGTCCATTCTGTGATGCGGGTCTAAAGGAGTCCTATGTGTTCCTTCCTATGTGTTTCACTTTTCAAACAGTTCTCAGATGCCTTGATAATAGGTCTGTCCGTGACATGCTTTTGTTGAAATAGCTCAAGGATTGGCAAATCTTGAAGTTTTATTGCGGGGTGTCCAAATCTGGTAATCGAATGTGAATTATGCAGAAAAATTCACCAGTTTTTATCCATCTCTGGGGACGGACATTTTGTGTTTGTACTTCAACTTGCTGTTGACTAAAAAAGACACCGCTGTGCCAAAGGGTAACGCCAGTCAGAGCTCACCCGTTTTCTGGATTTTCGCATGCTGAGCCCTTGGGCACTGTGATGTTTATTTTCAGTCGACAGCAAGTGGCAGCACAAGAGGAAATGTGTTGATTTGATCTTACTTGCCCCTACACAGCCGCACACCGCTTCACAGATCCTCAATCACCGGCCATTTCATTGTTTTGAATTGGAAACAAGAGGTCATTTTTGCCCACTTTTGAAGTCTTAAAAATGTCTTCCTTAATTCTTGGACTAAACGGAAACACAGTTTTGTTCCTTATCTATTCAGTAAAATAGGTCTTTCGGAAAATAAAAATAGCTTTGAATTTTATTGTCCTGTACCGAGCCAAGGTCTCACTGTACTGTAATGGGCGATGGGGATGGCATTTCACCTTTTGTGCGTAGCGCACGGTGTTAATCAAACATAAATTCAAACACTGATTCAGACGATTCTTCAATTCACCAATCACGCAATGAAGGTGAATTCTCATCAGTGTTTACGCCGAGACGCGCAGCGAGCAGCATCCGACTAGCGGACACATTCCAAAAGGATGCGTCCGTCATAGCGGCTTGCACGGAGTCGCTGCCAGTGACCCGAGAGCGCCAACCACGACAGAAGGATTCCACCTCCGTGTGTCCTCTAACAACAAGCGACCAGGCAGGCAGGCTCAGTGTTGACCTCCCGCCGAGTGACGCTGTCCAGCAGCGGCTAGCATGTTAGCAGGACAGCCGAGCATCACAAAAACACAAACACCAACATGGGCGGATGTTTACCATCTTTTTTCAGCGCCACCGGAGGCTGGGACTCATCCTTCTTCTCCACGAGCGGGTTCTTCCTGTCCTTCTGCGACTCCTTCTTGGGCTGCTTAGCGGCTTGCGCGGCGCTCTTGGCGGAGCCAGCAGCGGCCCCCTCCTTCTTCTTGTTCTCGGCAGCTTTCAGGATCTCCGAGGGGTCCGACTCGTCGTCCGGTAACTGGTCGAAGCGGTTGGTTACGACACAGCCGAAGCCTTCTTGTAGGTGGCCGGGCATGATGGCGCCCCTTCAGCTGGATTCACCGCCGATTCGACGAGGTTTGATGCGAGCTGGTCGCTGGATGCTGCCACAAGATGGCTGGGAGATCGGCCCCTTCTCTTCCGGTGCCAGACAACATCCGGGATACGGGGAGGTGCACGCTAGAGTGAGCGCGAGCGCGCCCGCCTGCATTGTTTTTATTGACATGATGGAATGACGCAATCTCATGTTCTCGGAGAGTCGTTTAGTTTTTAATTTCCCAGGCGCGAAATTCTGTACTCGCCCATCCCTAGGTAATACAATAATAGTAGTAATAATCTTGACAAGAACAAAAACTTATTTTGCCTGGATAAAAACTCGTATAGTACCCTGATGAGAATAAAGTCAAAGTTCATTGAGGGAAAAAGTCATATTTTCACCAGAGAATTTACAAAATACAACGTTATTCTTGTAAAATTACACATTTTATTCCGAATGACACTTGTTTTATTGTCATATGTGTGGGAGTACTCTATGCAAATAATACGACATAATTTTTGATAATTATTTTGCAGACCCCTTTGGTGTCCTCTTCATGACCCCAGCTTGAGAACTATCGCTTAAAATAAAGTACTCCACTTTGAAAACTTCATAGCAGCTGTTCCCGAGATTTGGTGGGATTGTGGAATTTATAAAAAGCAGCAACGATGTGGTCTGCAGGGACATGGTGCCTAACAGCCGGAAACACATCTGTCTGCCTCTGTGGAATCTGCTCCTTATCTCAGTCACTCTGGTTAAAAAAAAAAAAAAGTGTAGCTGATTTCAATGAGGCTCTCGCTCATATTTAAATCCACAAGCTCTTTGTGGGTGGTTTGTCGCTTTTAGACTAGATCACTTAAGTAGCAACGGGAGACTGGCATTAAAAAAAAGCTTTTGGGCATACCCAGATATTTTTTTGTTCTAAGGTTTCCACTGGCCGAATATCCACCCATCCATTTTCAATAGCACTTCTCCTCATTTGGATCATGGGTGGGCTGCAGCCAACCCCATTTGGCTTTAGTTGTGTGACTGAGTCATTAGTATTAAGTATGATGCATGATGTCACTGAAAATGAACTTAAGCAAAAAGAATGTATATCCCGGTTGAATAAATCCCAAGCTCCATTATCATAAATGCAGTTCATACATTATTCACTTTATTGAACACGTCCAAACAGCAAATTGTACAGATTTCCATTACAGGTTTTGTTGAGGGAGAGATGGCCTTTCTCTTCCTCTGCATGTTTGTCAATTTCGGATGGTGAGGATGTTGGCTATCCAAATACAGGCTGGAGTCGCTGAACAGTAACCTTCGAAGAGTTTATTAGCAGAATATTCCGGGCACCCGCGGTTTACAGACAATGGCTGCGGATCACGGGTGCAAAGAAGCAAGGGATTCACAACTATTTATATTATCAGAAGTGCGGTACCGAAATTTATGGTGTGGTATCAAGACTTTCTTTCTCTTCAACCGATTCATAGCTTGTATCGACTAGCGCATTCCAATGGTCTGTGCGTCTCTACAAGGTCTCCAGTAAGGAGTATACCAATATTAAGTGATGATTGCTTCAAGGACGCAAAGTTACACTGCAGGCATGGGAAAGTTATACAGCATGACTAAATATGGGCAGAATACACACCTCAGTATGTAGTGTTGACCAAGGTTGTGAAGATGTTTTAGATCAAGGATAATATGACCCTGCACTGAGCCGGTTGCTGGTGCGTTAATGATGCTTTTGTTTTCTGTTTTGGACTGGGACAAGATTCAAAATTCAAAATTTGAGTGGGTTTTTACTGGTTTCGGTTGAATGCTGTTTCTGTGAATAAAACAGGCCAACGATTGAGGAAAAACTATCATCGTGCAATTATTGCAGGCAGACCTCTCGTTTAACTCTTTCATGCACCACTAATGACAACCTGTAACCTGATACGCTGTCCACTGTAGTGACCGCTGTCCCTGAAAGGCTTAAAACAGGGCAAGGATGACCCAAGAGAGCATGGTTGGTATTTTTGCTGAACTTTACCATTAATTAGAACACACGTTTATGTCATTACAATGATGTTGATTTTGGTCAGTGAGTCGTCTCCTGATGTCTTTCTCCAATTCAAGTAGTTTCTCGTAGAGCACCTCGCACATACTGTCGTCAATGTCCATCTGACAGAATACAAACACAGGCCGGGGATCGTTACACAGACTGTACGTAAAACATTCCTCGAGGAAGTTAATGCTGTATTTTCAAATTCCGTGAGGGATACTTGCCACCTCTATTTAGATTCAGTACAACAGTAGCATAGAACAAATTCTGCTTTTCCAAAGACAATGCTCAGTTTTCAGCCTCGTGACTGTAATGCACTGAGTTAAAAAATCTTTTTGTTACGATTCAAAAGTTCATGAATGTAGAGTGTGCCCTACTGAACAAATCCAAATCTAATTTCAGGTTTGATTGACAATGTGCTACAACCCGCCACAATGCTCAACACGCTTTTCGATTCAATCTGGCAGTGCCATCCAAAATTGAGCATGAATTACTTGCCACCTCTAATTAGATTCAGTACAACAGTAGCAGAGAACAAATTCTGCTTTTCCAAAGACAATGCTCAGTTTTCAGCCTCGTGACTGTAATGCACTGAGTTAAAAAATCTTTTTGTTACGATTCAAAAGTTCATGAATGTAGAGTGTGCCCTACTGAACAAATCCAAATCTAATTTCAGGTTTGATTGACAATGTGCTACAAACCGCCACAATGCTCAACACGCTTTTCGATTCAATCTGGCAGTGCCATCCAAAATTGAGCATGAATACATTTGTAAAAGAAACATTGGGTGGCACAGTTGTCAAATTTATTCTTCCAAATAAAGTGCTCGATCAGTATAATTGAAATCTTACTGGCCGTGGTTCTGTGTAGTTTGCTCCAAGTCCTGATGTCAAGCTGTGATATTTTGCCCTCGGGTCCAGAGACTCTGGTGTTTGAAGGAACAGCCAATGCTGTGGAAGTCCATATTATTTTCCGTTTAAAAATATCTTCCATTTTAGCATTCCGTTTGATGGGTGACTTGACTTTGTGACATACCAGTGACTCCGCTCCATTATGTGGTGTAAGAGTAAACGTATTCGTGAAGATCCTGATCTGCTCAATATAGAAAACACCATGTGACGCTTCAGGAAAACCAAAAAACAAAACAAAACAAACAATGGCACTCACCAACCACATGATTGGCATAATAAAAGTCCAGAAACAGGAGGGCAGGATGCCATAAGTGAGATTGGTCATCACCAGTCCTGGACATATCACAGAGGAGAAAAGCCCCTGGTGGAAAAGAACAAAATGTTGAGACACAGAAAGCCCTCCCAGAAGTTAGTATGCTGTTTCATTATTATATCAGAGGGCGTCTTATTCTCGTGAAATTACGCTATTTCAAAGCGCTTTAATGCGTTTGCAGTGATGTTCAAGTGCCGCGTGTGCAAAAACAAACCTGACTGTTCTTGTGTCTATTGAGGGCCACACTGAGCATGTCCGAGGCATACTTGGAGGAGCTGTAGGGCTCAGTCCCATTTTTGTGCTGGATATCCTCAATGCTGAAGGCAGTGCGGCGGGCGTTACTTGAAGAGGTCCACACGACACGTGATGTGTGACCCGCCTCACACAACAGAGGCTCCAGTTCCCTGACCTTGAAGGAAATCAGAGTGTCAAACCTGCAAGATCCGACTTCAACCGGTTTGGGTTTGCTGTTGTCCCTCTCACATGGTGGAGATGTGCTTTCATACTGAACAATAATATGTGTTTTTCCATCTTACACTACCCAAATACAGTGACTAGGTTCAAAATGGTTACAATATGTGTGACACCTGCACAATCTAATGAGATTCATGCACTTTGCAAGAAAGTTATAAAGGTTACAGAACTATCAGACACGTCCCCTCAATATGAAGCGGGACACTATAAATAAAAAAATATTAAATTAATTGTTAAACTGCATTTATTATGTTTGTAAAAGCAGAATTTCCTTTGAAGGTCTTGGCGTGCCTAATAAAGTGTATTATCTGATTTGTTCGGTTGAGTGTGTACCAGGAGAAAATGACCAAACAGGTTTGTGGCAAAAACTTCCTGCAGACCGTCAGAGTTGAGGTGATCCTGCTGTGTTAAAAGACCCTCCGCTGTTGCAAACATGCTGATGACGTTTCTGTTGAGAGAGACATATTACATCACTACACAGACTGTCAAAAAAATGGCCCTGTAGCTTGAACAAATGAGATTAGTAATAAA
>NW_017805540.1:620711-634389 GCF_001891065.2 Hippocampus comes
TAAAACATTCCTCGAGGAAGTTAATGCTGTATTTTCAAATTCTTACTTGCCACCTCTAATTAGATTCAGTACAACAGTAGCAGAGAACAAATTCTGCTTTTCCAAAGACAATGCTCAGTTTTCAGCCTCGTGACTGTAATGCACTGAGTTAAAAAATCTTTTTGTTACGATTCAAAAGTTCATGAATGTAGAGTGTGCCCTACTGAACAAATCCAAATCTAATTTCATGTTTGATTGACAATGTGCTACAAACCGCCACAATGCTCAACACGCTTTTCGATTCAATCTGGCAGTGTCATCCAAAATTGAGCATGAATACATTTGTAAAAGCAACATTGGGTGGCACAGTTGTCCAATTTATTCTTGCAAATAATGTGCTCGATCAGTATAATTGAAATCTTACTGGCCGTGGTTCTGTGTAGTTTGCTCCAAGTCCTGATGTCAAGCTGTGATATTTTGCCCTCGGGTCCAGAGACTCTGGTGTTTGAAGGAACAGCCAATGCTGTGGAAGTCCATATTATTTTCCGTTTAAAAATATCTTCCATTTTAGCATTCCGTTTGATGGGTGACTTGACTTTGTGACATACCAGTGACTCCGCTCCATTATGTGGTGTAAGAGTAAACGTATTCGTGAAGATCCTGATCTGCTCAATATAGAAAACACCATGTGACGCTTCAGGAAAACCAAAAAACAAAACAAAACAAACAATGGCACTCACCAACCACATGATTGGCATAATAAAAGTCCAGAAACAGGAGGGCAGGATGCCATAAGTGAGATTGGTCATCACCAGTCCTGGACATATCACAGAGGAGAAAAGCCCCTGGTGGAAAAGAACAAAATGTTGAGACACAGAAAGCCCTCCCAGAAGTTAGTATGCTGTTTCAGTATTTTATCAGAGGGCGTCTTATTCGAGGGAAATTTCAAAGCGCTTTAATGCGTTTGCAGTGATGTTCAAGTGCCGCGTGTGCAAAAACAAACCTGACTGTTCTTGTGTCTATTGAGGGCCACACTGAGCATGTCCGAGGCATACTTGGAGGAGCTGTAGGGCTCAGTCCCATTTTTGTGCTGGATATCCTCAATGCTGAAGGCAGTGCGGCGGGCGTTACTTGAAGAGGTCCACACGACACGTGATGTGTGACCCGCCTCACACAACAGAGGCTCCAGTTCCCTGACCTTGAAGGAAATCAGAGTGTCAAACCTGCAAGATCCGACTTCAACCGGTTTGGGTTTGCTGTTGTCCCTCTCACATGGTGGAGATGTGCTTTCATACTGAACAATAATATGTGTTTTTCCATCTTACACTACCCAAATACAGTGACTAGGTTCAAAATGGTTACAATATGTGTGACACCTGCACAATCTAATGAGATTCATGCACTTTGCAAGAAAGTTATAAAGGTTACAGAACTATCAGACACGTCCCCTCAATATGAAGCGGGACACTATAAATAAAAAAATATTAAATTAATTGTTAAACTGCATTTATTATGTTTGTAAAAGCAGAATTTCCTTTGAAGGTCTTGGCGTGCCTAATAAAGTGTATTATCTGATTTGTTCGGTTGAGTGTGTACCAGGAGAAAATGACCAAACAGGTTTGTGGCAAAAACTTCCTGCAGACCGTCAGAGTTGAGGTGATCCTGCTGTGTTAAAAGACCCTCCGCTGTTGCAAACATGCTGATGACGTTTCTGTTGAGAGAGACATATTACATCACTACACAGACTCTCAAAAAAATGGCCCTATAGCTTGAACAAATGAGATTAGTAATAAACTGGACTTTTACCTTGAGAACAAACCTTTGAAGAAAGCTTTTATTTATTATATCAGAGGGCGTCTTATTCTCGTGAAATTACGCTATTTCAAAGCGCTTTAATGCGTTTGCAGTGATGTTCAAGTGCCGCGTGTGCAAAAACAAACCTGACTGTTCTTGTGTCTATTGAGGGCCACACTGAGCATGTCCGAGGCATACTTGGAGGAGCTGTAGGGCTCAGTCCCATTTTTGTGCTGGATATCCTCAATGCTGAAGGCAGTGCGGCGGGCGTTACTTGAAGAGGTCCACACGACACGTGATGTGTGACCCGCCTCACACAACAGAGGCTCCAGTTCCCTGACCTTGAAGGAAATCAGAGTGTCAAACCTGCAAGATCCGACTTCAACCGGTTTGGGTTTGCTGTTGTCCCTCTCACATGGTGGAGATGTGCTTTCATACTGAACAATAATATGTGTTTTTCCATCTTACACTACCCAAATACAGTGACTAGGTTCAAAATGGTTACAATATGTGTGACACCTGCACAATCTAATGAGATTCATGCACTTTGCAAGAAAGTTATAAAGGTTACAGAACTATCAGACACGTCCCCTCAATATGAAGCGGGACACTATAAATAAAAAAATATTAAATTAATTGTTAAACTGCATTTATTATGTTTGTAAAAGCAGAATTTCCTTTGAAGGTCTTGGCGTGCCTAATAAAGTGTATTATCTGATTTGTTCGGTTGAGTGTGTACCAGGAGAAAATGACCAAACAGGTTTGTGGCAAAAACTTCCTGCAGACCGTCAGAGTTGAGGTGATCCTGCTGTGTTAAAAGACCCTCCGCTGTTGCAAACATGCTGATGACGTTTCTGTTGAGAGAGACATATTACATCACTACACAGACTGTCAAAAAAATGGCCCTGTAGCTTGAACAAATGAGATTAGTAAT
Source organism: Hippocampus comes (assembly GCF_001891065.2). Taxonomy (NCBI): domain Eukaryota; kingdom Metazoa; phylum Chordata; class Actinopteri; order Syngnathiformes; family Syngnathidae; genus Hippocampus; species Hippocampus comes. The sequence goes on from NW_017805540.1 coordinate 623,419, forward strand.
AAAACTGGACTATTACCTTGAGAACAAACCTTTGAAGAAAGCTTTTATATCCACTTGTGGATTGGGCATTATTCCTGCATTTAGATACAAAAAGTCAATTCTTTTGTACCTGTGGTGGGAAAAAAAAAACATCTAAAATTAATCGATCAAGTGTGTCAAATGAGGTCCAGTATCTGCCATGTCAGTGTCACGAAGAAATGTTTCGACCTGGCTTTGAGTTCTCGGGCAGCAGCGAGCACTGACTGCACAGAACCCACATCAAGCTGCAGTAAGTCCACACGGGCCTCGGAGTGAGACGCCAAAAGGGCAGAGCGGGCAGCTCTGGCCCGCTGCATGTTTCTGCATGCCAGACACAAACGGACCTGGATGTGCTCAGCCAGAAGCCTTTCACATAAGGCAAGACCAATACCACTATAAAAAGAACACACACGACAATGAGAGATACAAAGACTTGCAGATAATGTTGATAACAGTAGCGGTCAGCGCTTTTGGCACCCGGGCCTTCATCAGTTGTAGAAGAATGCCCACATATCTAAAGTGATCACTGGGGGGTAGGCAGCTACATTTGCAGTTTGAGAGGTGTCAGTTTATGGTCGTTTGCCATAAAGGCAGTGTTTTGTTTAAATGCACATTATTATCGTATCGTGCACTGTTCAAATACAGTACTTATGCAAAAAAACCTGTTGACGTTTTAAATGACTGTCACTCGTTTCGAGACGCTTACGCCAACTCAATTAGTCGGCTACAAGTTTGGTTGTGATGACAAACGCCCAATGACTGCTCTTTGAAATAACGCGTGTACGATGAAGTTACCTGTTCGCGCCGGTTACAATGACGTCAAAAAAATGGCCCTGTAGCTTGAACAAATGAGATTAGTAATAAAACTGGACTATTACCTTGAGAACAAACCTTTGAAGAAAGCTTTTATATCCACTTGTGGATTGGGCATTATTCCTGCATTTAGATACAAAAAGTCAATTCTTTTGTACCTGTGGTGGGAAAAAAAAAACATCTAAAATTAATCGATCAAGTGTGTCAAATGAGGTCCAGTATCTGCCATGTCAGTGTCACGAAGAAATGTTTCGACCTGGCTTTGAGTTCTCGGGCAGCAGCGAGCACTGACTGCACAGAACCCACATCAAGCTGCAGTAAGTCCACACGGGCCTCGGAGTGAGACGCCAAAAGGGCAGAGCGGGCAGCTCTGGCCCGCTGCATGTTTCTGCATGCCAGACACAAACGGACCTGGATGTGCTCAGCCAGAAGCCTTTCACATAAGGCAAGACCAATACCACTATAAAAAGAACACACACGACAATGAGAGATACAAAGACTTGCAGATAATGTTGATAACAGTAGCGGTCAGCGCTTTTGGCACCCGGGCCTTCATCAGTTGTAGAAGAATGCCCACATATCTAAAGTGATCACTGGGGGGTAGGCAGCTACATTTGGAGTTTGAGAGGTGTCAGTTTATGGTCGTTTGCCATAAAGGTAGTGTTTTGTTTAAATGCACATTATTATCGTATCGTGCACTGTTCAAATACAGTACTTATGCAAAAAAACCTGTTGACGTTTTAAATGACTGTCACTCGTTTCGAGACGCTTACGCCAACTCAATTAGTCGGCTACAAGTTTGGTTGTGATGACAAACGCCCAATGACTGCTCTTTGAAATAACGCGTGTACGATGAAGTTACCTGTTCGCGCCGGTTACAATGACAACTTTCTCCATGTCTGCTGAAGTTTGTTTCCGTTCGACGGGCAACAGTTTACGCCGGGATGAGGCGGAGAGAATCCGCTTGAGTGGGAGGTCCAGTTCTCGTGGTGCCATGGTTCGATTCCGATGTAAACAAAAGAGCCAATCCACGTGCACGAGGCGAAACATGGTACGAAAAGCTGGCCAATCAGCTTCTAACTACGGCGAAGGACGAGAGACAAAATAAAAGTCATTGCGCAATACTCGATTTAAAAAAAAAACACATTGATTTGTATTTTTTTATGGCTCTTTGCTGGCCACATGTCTGCTCTGCTTACATTAAAAAACGAGCATGTGTTCATGCGGCCGTCAAGAGGTGGGGCAATTTTAGGAAATGTATGTACAGGCGTTTCAAATTTTGTTGTAACCCTAAATGGATCAAATTCGTTGTCTCAATTGGGTACTATCCAGTTAAAGTTCCTTTGGCCTCCTTGGCATTATCAGTCAGGGCTCACGAAATTGTAGAAGAATAACGAAACTGTTTTTTATAAGAGACTAAACCTTTGCACACACAATAGTACAATGATCAGTATCTTAAATTGTATATCTTCTGAATGATCGTGATTTGGTATTTCCCCATATGTGTATAAATGGTTAACAAAAAAAAAAAAATGTTGGCAAGTTATTTAATAAAACAAGCCCAAAATGGCTAAAAGCGACAAAGGCCTGAGCATTGACCAAAATATAACAAACAAATCTGAGAATAGCATGCAGACAGACAAACGAAAACTACTCTTTCATTGGCGTTCAGTAGATTAAGCAAGTCAAAATGTCCCAAAGTGTCACACGAGTGTCCTTTATTGTGAGAACTTTAATATTTTTTATACTTTATTTATTCCTGCAAAGTAACAAATACTGAAACTTTGTATGTTGCTTCATGTTCCAATCATAACCTATCAGAATTATAAAGCCAACATATGGCTCTTTGCTGGCCACATGTCTGCTCTGCTTACATTAAAAAACGAGCATGTGTTCATGCGGCCGTTAAGAGGTGGGGCAATTTTAGGAAATATACGTACAGGCGTTTCAAAATTTGTTGTCACCCCAAATGGATCAAATTCGTTGTCTCAATTGGGTACCATCAAGTTAAAGTACCTTTGGCCTCCTTGGCATTATCAATCAGGGCTCACGAAATTGTAGAAGAATAACGAAACTGTTTTTTTATAAGAGACTAAACCTTTGCACACACAATTGTACAATGATCAGTATCTTAAATTGTATTTCTTCTGAATGATCGTGATTTGGTATTTCCCCCATGTGTGTATAAATGGTTAACAAAAAAAAACTGTTGGCAGCAAGTTATTTAATAAAACAAGCCCAAAATGGCTAAAAGCGACAAAGGCCTGAGCATTGACCAAAATATAACAAACAAATCTGAGAATAGCATGCAGACAGACAAACGAAAACTACTCTTTCATTGGCGTTCAGTAGATTAAGCAAGTCAAAATGTCCCAAAGTGTCACACGAGTGTCCTTTATTGTGAGAACTTTAATATTTTTTATACTTTATTTATTCCTGCAAAGTAACAAATACTGAAACTTTGTATGTTGCTTCATGTTCCAATCATAGTTTAATATTTTTATACTTCATTTATTCCTGCAAAGTAACAAATCCTGAAACTTTGTATGTTGCTTCATGTTCCAATCATAACCTATCAGAATTATAAAGCCAACATTCCAATGCTGTTTTATAAAGGTCTCACAACTACGCTTACCTTTTCAAAAAAAAATAAAATAATAAAATAAAATAAAATTGCACACCATTCAAGGGTTGTATGAAAATACAATCTAAAAAAAATAAAATAATAAAATAAATTGCACACCATTCAAGGGTTGTATGAAAATACAAAGCTGCACAAATGTGTTTCAAACCCCAATAATAATAACTCAAACCTATAAATAGACAATAAAAACATTATAAATACAGTGAGTAATTCAATATGACAATAGTACTGTATAAAAGGTATATTCAGTTGCACGTCACACATATATATACAGTCCCTTTGTCGCAAAGTAGTTTAAAACAACTGGATAACATTTGCAGGGTTGACTGTGACTCAACATTTATACAGAACAATTTGCGAGCGGGCAGGCTGTGCTTAGCAGACACAAGCGATATGTCCTGTGGGTTACGCCAGGTGCTCCACCAACTGACTGTGTATGTCCTGAAAGCTCGGCCTGTGTTTGGCATTTCTCCTCCAGCAACTCAACATCAACTCGTAGATGGTATCGGGGCAACGAGGTGGTTGGGGCAGGTACACCTTGAAAAATGCAAAAATGAAATTGAAAACATTGAAAACAAATTGCATTCAAACATACAGAATTTCTGATCAATCTTACATCCACAGTGTTGCCACAGTTAGCTTGAAAAAAAAGGATGACTTGCTTTAAAAAGTAACTAAGTCCGATTACATGTTATTTTAATAGTTAGATTCAGCACATACATTTTATTTACCGGTATTAATTTTTTTACACAGTGTTATTGAAGCTAGATAACACTCTGTTGATGACAGTGTGCTGTTGTTTTTAGCTCACACAAACTCAAAATAGTGACTGTATTTCTAGCTTGAAAACGTAAATCACTCTATTTCCTCAATTGCTGCTTACGTCAAATGCCGAAGACGTGACACGACACATACGTCATGTAATTTCCTCAGACAGGAAGTTGAATTTTTCAAGTTGTAAATATTGGAGTTTCTCTTTCTTACATGTTCCACAACGTGCAGTTATTTGTAAAGTGCCTTCAGTGAGTACTATGGTGTTAGGAATCAAGTGAATATTTGATTTGCCGCATGCCCAATATGTGCATCAGAAGTATGTGCTATTTATTTCAGTCTCAATGGTGTAACCCTAACCTCAGTCGTTGTGCACATTTTGGCGTAACGCGTTACCAACATCACTGCATGTAAGTTTGGGTAACAAAATTCTATAAGGTGTACAAAGGTATGCCGCTCACCTGTTTGCCTTGGTCCCGGAAGAACTCGCCTGTGTTTTCAATGACCTGCTCATCAGAGAGGTGGGCGTACGGCTGCTTCTTGCAAAGAGTCAAAATCTCCCACAAAGTCACCCCGAATGCCCACACGTCACTAGCCATGGTGAATTTACCCTGGAAATCAGATGCGTAATCATAATAAATCAAATGAAGGATATATTGAGAGCATTTTTTTAAGCACACATGTACAGTCATGATATTTCGCTGCCTCATAGTCAGGTTGCGCTATTGTCACCACTGCACTTATTGACTTGTCATGACATCCTACTATTGGAGGAAGTCCCAAATTGAAGTCAGGTAAAAGGGAAGAAAAGTGGTGACCGAGTGGTTGTGAAATGTTTTTTCATTGTCTGGAGGTGGACTGAGCCGCTCTTGTTTTATTTAAACTGGTTCCTCACCAGCAGAATGCTTTCCCAAGACATCCAGCGGATTGGCAGCACAGCTCGGCCCTGGATCCGAAAGTAGTCCCCGCGGTACAGATTGCGACTCATGCCGAAATCTGCGATCTTTATGGTGTAGTTCTTCCCCACCAAGCAGTTCCGTGTGGCCAGGTCACGATGGACGAAGTTGAGAGAGTTCAAGTACTTCATACCGGAGGCTATCTGCACGGCCATGTCTATCAGTTTGCTGTAGCTTAAGAGTAAAGATTAGAAAGAGAAAACCGGCATGGATTTGTGCATGGAATCGATGTTTTCCGGTCACTCTAAAGGTACAACAATCAGTCGATTAATCGACAAGTAAACAATTATCAATATTCATTTTTGATCATTGATTTATTGTTTCAATGCCTTTTTTGATGAAATAGACTCCAAATATCTCTAGGTTTCAATTTAGTACATTCAGTTAATGTTTTCTACACTGTTAATGTGAAACAATGTCCTGTTTTTGTTGAAAGCGACAGAATTTAAAATGTGTGTTTAAAAAAAAAAAAATCCGATTCATTGATTCGTCAACCAAATAATCGACATAGTAATCGATTGTCAAAAACAATCGCTAGTTACAGTTCAAATTAAAGCCCTCCATTCAAGAAATGCTCATGGAATATATACTCAGTAAAGTTCTGAGGTCAGCAGACTTGGGTCGGTTAGCGGAGACCAGAGTTCAAAGAAAACACGGTGCATCAGCATCAGGCTGTCGTGCTGCACGCAAATGGAATAAGTGTTTCAACGCTGCATTTTTTTTTTTTTTTTTTTAATTTCATAATGTAAAAATCTTTCAACTTGGACAATTTCTGATACAGCACCGAAATGTCTGCTGTCACAATAAACATGGAAGGATATGGCATCTACCTGACCATCCTCCTGTCTTCTTTCTCCTCCTGTCCTGCTTCACAGTCCTCATCATCAACCTCCTTTAGTCTGAGATGGCAAAGGAACTGGTTGAGGTCTCCGTTCTCCATGTACTCCGTAATCATACAAAGAGGGTCTGTGTCCACGCATACAGCCAGCAGACGGACAATGTTGGGGTCCATCAGGCGAGACATGATTCGGATCTCCTCCAGGAAATCCTTCCTAAGGTGTGGCACACAAAAATATGAATTGGATCCATACACTTGACTTGTATGCACTGTTGGGAAGTAATGAAGCATAAATATGAATTTTTGGCTATCTGATGACTTTTTCCATGATCCATCCATTTTCAACACCGCGTATCCTGAACAGGGTCACGGAGTTGCTGGAGCCTGTCCCAGCTGATTTTGGGCGGAAGGCGGACGACACGCCAGTCAGTCACAGGGCACACGTAGGGACCAACAACTATTCACACTCACATCCACACCGTCACTGAGTGGGAACCGATCCCACACTGCCCGCACACAAGTCAGGCACCATGACACCATTAGCGACTGACTTTTTTATTTTATTCATTAATTTTTACTTTTGCACTTACCGGTAAGTACATTCCAGAGTTTTTTTTTTTTTTTAACTTTTCCTCAAATGAATAATTTGAATCAGTACTTTTACTTTTAAAGCCTTTTTTTTTTTGTTGTTGTACATGTGAGTACTTACAGCCCTGCTTGAATGAAAGGGAATTGGCTGGCTGCGCAGAAATGTTGGATGACTTTACTCAATTTTTATTTTTTAGCTCAGTAGTTGCACAAAATAAAATCATCTGGAGCCAGATACACTTTTCAAGTAGGTGTATAGTTTACTGAAAGATTTACTTGGATTCAAATAATAATAAACATACATTTTATTTATAAGTGCCTTTCAAAACACTCAAGGACACTTAACTATCAGGAACAAGAACAATAAAACCACAGATAACATTATAAATGAGTTTATTTCATCCACTTGATGAAATAAAATGGAGTAAATTCAGCATGTTTTTTTTTTTTCTTTTGTTAAGTGTTGTTACCTTGCATTCTTGTTGGCATCTTCTCGCAGTGTTTTAACAGCTACTAGTAAGGGTGCTCGGTTCGTCCCTTCTCCAGATGAGTCATCATCTAAAAAGGCCTGCATGCCTTCTGCTTCACACAAGTGCACCTAAAAAAAAAAAAAAAACATTCTGAATGTCGCTGCATTTCCAAACACAAAGCGGCACAGATGCGCAAACGCACCTCTCCAAACTGTCCCTCTCCCAGTTTCTCTTTGAACGTGAGTTTGTCTCTGGGAAACTCTCTCATGGATGAATCTGCGCCAGCCAAGATATTGAGGCTGACAGCTGTGACAGAGTGGCCGTTGCTGTCGGACCCCTGCAGGCTGATGATGTCGGCCTCTGCATAGGGGGGGCCGCCATCCGAACCACCGGCTGCAAGAGTCCTGTAGGAGCTGCTTGGTCCTAATGCGGAAGACACATGCAAAGGCGTCATTATGGTGGGGGCAGGTTGAGAAAAGCAGAATGGATTCAGTGACGAAGGTTGCAAACTTTTGGGAATTTTCCAAAGTTGGAGAATTTCCATTTGAAGTCGTAGGAATGTTTGCAAATAAATTGTCATTTTGTGGAGGGGGGGCAGGAAAAAAATATTTACAAAATTAAAGGTTGGCTCTTACAACAGAACTTTATTAGAAGTGAGGAAATTATATTATTTTATAATCCTGATTAAAACAACTTGACTCACAACCATTGCCCAAAAGGGTAGAGAAAGAACTTCATTGGCTCTTTCCGTTTAAAATTTTGAAGGGGACTTTGTTGGTGTTTTTGAGTAGAGATTTTGTCACTCTGTAAAGCTTTGGGTTGACAGGTGGGTCATGTTTACCTCAACATTAATAGTTTCTTTTCTGCTTTTTTCAGACAAAACAAAATGTTTACAGTATATCTATGCTTAAATGGGATACACACTCAAAAACCCTGAGTTGTTTTCTTCACTCATTCACTTGGTAGCTGTGGATTTTGAGCAGATTGGGTTATTTTTACCAAAAGTCGGGTTAAATCTTTTGACCCAGCAGACTGGGGTAAAGGCTGGATTTAGGTGGGCTAAAGAGCTGAAGCTGGACGCATTTTTTGGACCATTTTGTTGTCGAATTTGGACACTTGGATGGTTCTGGGTTGGTCCCGTCAGGAAGGGCATCAGCTGTGGAAACTGTCAAGCATATCATGGAGGTGATTTGCTGGCAGAAGAAAGTTAATTGTTCTTCCGAGAAAATGTTGCTCAGAAAATAAGTATTTTTAACCACAGCTATCCCTGAAAAATCATTTCTTGGTAGCTTTACATCATCATTATAACCCAATGTGCTGGGTCGAAATAACCCAGCATTGGGTTGGTCCCTTTTGGACCCAACGCTGGGCAAGCGATTTCACCCAGCTTGGGTACTTCTAACTCAGCAGTTTTAAAAGTGTACCTTTCAATTAAATTGTCCCTCAATTCCCAGAAATTCCCATGGAAATTTTCCAATCTGGAATATTTTTAACATTCGCCACCTTCCGATAATTTCCTGGAAGATTTTGATTCCTCAAGCAACCGTGTGTGACCTCACCCAGGTGTTCCGGGAAATGTGCAAACTCGGGTAGTCTCCGGATGAGGCGGGACGGCTCCTGGTAGTCGGAGCAAAGGGGGAAGATCCTCTCATAGGTGGAGTTGGAGGTGGAGAGAGAAGAGGAGAGAGAAGAGCGCTGGAAGGAAAAGGCCCGAGTCTGAAGCGCGAGACGGGCTGTGAGTTCCTCATCCAGAATTCGCCGTGATGCCTTTAGCATTAAAACAGGTAATAGTTGCCACTTTTAGCTATTGGCAAATGCATACATGGAAAATGATTGCACTCAAATGACCGTTTTCGCACCTTTTCAAGCATTTTTTGCCACACCTGCCGCCACAAGATGATAACTATGATGGTCAAAAGGATAGCGATAATAGCCACCAAGCAGCCAATCAGGATCCTTGTATTGCTGTCATCCACTTTGTGAGTTGGATCATCCCCTACATCGGATGGGAAATGAGATTTAAATGACTTGAACACAACTCGATTCACGGTTAAGGTTTAATCTGAAAAGCTACCAGCAGGGGGCACTGTCTGCATACACAGAAAACGAGGTAACCCGTTTCAGCTTCTTTATTCAATTAACTGCCCTTGAGGATTGAATCGATCATGGTGGACCAGATCGAGATGTTTTGCACCAATTCTATTGAAGCACTGAACTGTAGAATTTTGTCAACACACGTAATACATCCAGTCAGTAAACATCTATTGTCTGCTGGGCCTTCTTTAGAAGTCAGTGAGCTAACCAAACCTAACCTGGCAGCCCATTTGTTGGGTGTCCATGTTTTCGAGGAGTCAAAGATGTGTTGTACACCGCTGAGCCTGACAGTGGGGAAAAACAAGGGAGAAGATAAAGATAAATATTGGCAAAATCAAATACGAAAGGAAAGAAACACTGAATGCACCTGATTGGAAAGCGACTTCGCTGAACAGCATCCAGAGGTCATTGAAGTGAAAGCGGCATTTGATGGCGATGGCGGTATGGTCCCCGAGGGGCACGGTGACAAAACGGGCACTTTGGCTCACGGAGTCGACAGGTGGCCTGAAGGTCACCGGGTCGGATTCCCAGTTTGAGCCCGACCGGAAATAACAAGTGGCCTGCCTGAACATCCGGACCCCTCGACTGAACATATTGTTACAGTGAACCTGCGGATGACAACTAGGAAATATGAAGCTAAAGCAGTTTTTTTTTGTTTCTTTCAAACTTTAATTTCTACATTTTGTCTTGTTACCTTCACTGAGGTGAAATTTCGGATGTGGTCGAACTCAAAAGTCATTTCCACGTAACCTTTGGGGGAGCTCCGGTTGCTCCATCCCACGTAGTCGTACCCCGGCCACATACCATACATGCGACTATGGAGAAAATCATCCAGACCCCAAGTTCCATCGGTCAGCTGGCCCAGACCCTTCGTCATTCTAGTCAGGAAAAAAATATGTAAACATACATGCAATATCTCACCACAGGAGAGTCAACTCCTCACATTTCTGTAAATATTTTATGATATCATTTCATCAGAATCATTTGCAACAGAAGTGAGTAAGCCCTTGTGTGAAAATGTTCAATTAGTCATTTTCCCTGCCGGGTGTCATGTGACTTGTTAGCTTCAATAATTTATGTGGCCACCATTATTTCCCGGCCTTCACACTCAACTGATTTCTGTTTTTATTTTATTTTAAATGTGAAATGTTGGGCAGGCCCATGAGATAGTGGTTTTCTCCACACTTCATCCGACAAACATGCTTTCTTACTCAATATCCGGCAGGTGTGAACATTAGTGTGATACTTTGTCTTGTGGCTTTTTGGCTCTTACCCATGCTGACCCAAATGGAAATTATCTTGGGCATATATATATATATATATATATATAGTACAGCTCGCATAAGTGTAAATGCATTTGTATACTTGAGTACGTCTACATGTTGACTTTATTCCTTTTCTTTTCAGAGTGAGATATACTCAATGAATGATCATTAAAACTCACAAAGAACAAGGGGTAGGGCTAGATAAGTTTGTTACTTCTTCCTACTTCCTTTGAACATGTAAATTGTGCTGAATGATGACTATTTGTTTTTTTCTTCAGCTTTTAAAAAAAAATACCTCCCTTTACTTCCTGACAAAATGTCTATTATCTGTTTATATGTTCAACAAACAAACAATGATCGCTGTTAAAATCTACACGTGATAACTGTGAAACTGGGTGCTATATCTAGTAGTTCCCAGCACAGCAGATAAAGTTCCCCCGTGTCATGCTACTGAAATTAGCAACTGAATGACATCTTTTTTTTTTTTTTTCTGATCCTCCCTAGGGGCGTGCGG
>NW_017805540.1:647451-651414 GCF_001891065.2 Hippocampus comes
AGTGTTACGTAGCTCATAAATTTGATCTCTAAGACACAAAAAGAAAGCACATACCCAAATCGGGCTCTGCCAGTAACCGGCACCGGAAGGAATTGCTTCGTTTTGTTCTGCTGAATGCCTAAGTCACTTTTCCCATTAAATGTGTCATGTTGAAACATTTAATTTATCGCATAATGGGAAATTTGTCACGTTCCAAACATGAAATACATCATGTTACAATGTGAATTTTTCTTTTTTTTTTCCGCTGTAGCAGTACGGTGCTGTGATGATTGTTGGTATGGAAACAAGATACTTGTCACATCTGTTAAAAAGGAAGGCAATTTATGAATTTGGTGCACATTTCCCTGTCAAAATGAAATTAATTCATTTAGAAAGAAACAAGAGGTAGACACACTTGAGTTGCTTTCATGGGCCACATAAAATAATGTGGGTGGTCAAATTTTTCCCGTGTATTAGATTGACCGAAGACCAGTTCGGGGTGTCGTCAACCTTTTTTTTGTTTTGCTCAACTGTGATAGGCTCCACCTCCACTGAGACCCTCAGCAGGATAATGGAAACACATTTTACTTTCCAGTCATATCTGTTAAAAAAAATAAATAAAAATGAAACAAGACAATCGATTGACGTCCTTGAATTAGAGGCCTGAGATACCTTGATCGTGACTTCTGTGCAGAATAGTCTCCTATCGATTCACAAATTCTGCAGGGGTTTATCTGCAGTTTGATCTTGTAACATGTTGACGAACATCTTTTTTTTTTTTTTTAAGATCTGGATTACGATTGAAGACAACAGTCTTCCTTCTCATCTTCTGTCAGCTGAGAGTAAATATCGAGCGAACCAAGTTACCCTGATGTGGGCAGATGTTTCAATGCGCCAAAACAAACATGACAAAGACATGTGGTGGTCATACACACTCACCAGCCCGTTCTTCTTGAGGTCAGCCCACATGCTCGTTCCATCCCCTCCTCTCATCAGGACGTGGTAGGTGAAGTAGTAGATGCCGGGCAGAGGGCAGGTGAACTTGCCCGTAGTGGGCTCATAGTAGTTCCCCACATTGGTCACCACGTCATCAAACTTCAGAACCTCACTCCCTTCGTGTTGTTTCCGCAGGCCGGCATAGAATGCGATCTTGGGGGTGTACAAGGAAGGGCCGTAGCCACCAGGCCCAGGTCCCGGCGGCCCAGGTGGACCGGGTTTCCCAGGCTCTCCGGGGGGACCTTTAGGGCCCGGGGGACCAGGAAGTCCTGGGTTTCCTCTAAAACCCTGTTTGCCCCTACGGTTTGCCAAGTCTGGGGGTTGAGGGGAGGAGCCTGTCAGCTCTCCTTGAGGTGGGGTGAAAGTGTCGCACACCATCTTGCAGCTCCCCAGCATCTCGTAATGCGTGCCCCCTCCGGATGCGCCACCTTTGGTGGTGTGGACCAGTAGGGGGATGGCCACCAGCAGTACCAGGACCATGGCCACGCCGACTCCAGCCCCAATCACGCGCTTCTTGCGGCTGAGGCGGGAGGCGGCCAGCGTGAGGAAGTCCTCCTCCCCCTTGGCCGGAATGGTTGTGCCGGCCAGGCTGAACTCTGGGAGGAACGTCACCAAAGCAATATTGCAAGCGTGTGTGCTTGTGTGCGGGACTGGTAATGTCGAGGCAGACCTTTGCTTGCGTCAGTACATTTACTGTCAATCTTTTCCTCTTTATGAGACAATGTATGAGCAGTTTCAACTTCGGCACTGACAAGAGTTCCTGAATGGTTGGTGTTTTGTTCCACGGCACGACGCTCTTGTGTGCTGAGGCAGAGAGCTGTCAGGTAGGGTCTACAGTATTCCCACTGGGGTTCATCTCACCCACCACATTTGGGGGATGGCGCTCACTTGGCTGTCCACTTGAAACTGACAAATGTGCTCGTTTATTCCACCCAAATTGTTTTCTTTTTAGTTTGACTGTCTGTCACCGTTGTATGAGATCAGTCTACTATGTTGTCCTCTAGTTTTTCTTTTCAAATGGGAATCTCTTACAGTTCAGAAACACACAGATTCTGCATAACGAGGCAGCGCACGGGAAGATTTTAGTTTTAAAGACATTTTGGACATCACAGCACAGATGGTCTTCACAATCTGCAGGGGAAAAACAACAATTAAACACACATTAATACAAAGCAATAAAATGATCACTTTATATTCCAATCATTGCATATATCATATTTGTACAGGCAAGATATTTCTTGGATGTTATATTTTTTGTGACTAAACGTTTAGATTTCACCTTGAAAATGTACTCATAATCACATGAGTTGTATTTTATGTGATACTAAACAGAGAACAAAATACATTTCTTTATTATTATACATATAGAATCAATGTATTTGGATATTTCGGGGTCTTCATTCACCTCAACAATTACACTCGACAAACTCAGCTCGCAAAATCTCGAAATTCAATACGAAGTGTTGTCATTTTCATAAAATTAGTCTCATTTGGATCGTGCGCTCCAATAAAGTAAAAGTAGCAGAGTTATAATGCCAAGTAAAGATAAACTCACCGTCAATGCGTCTTTGGTTTGCTTCCTCATGCTGCAGAAAGAAAAAACATCCAAAGACGATGCAAACTTATTTTCTTGCCAGTTAAAAAAAAAAGAAAAACACACTCATACATACTCAAAGACAAAAAGAAACACGACGGAAATGATGAGAAGAGTGTCACTTTAATGACACCAAGTCGCACGGAAGCGACAAGTCTTAAATTCTGACAAGTGAACTTGACGAGACTTCCGCCGCAGAGCGAGCCTGCGCCCAGAGCAACAGTTTCCTCACTTGTTGTATTTTGTGCGCGGCTCCTCTCTGCTCCCCGCAAAGCCGGCTACGACTCCCTCACTTCTTCCTCCGTACCTCCCTTCTTCTCCGCCATCACTCACACGCACGCGCGCGAGCGCACACATGCCCGCGCATACCCCCCCCACATGTGACCTTTTCCCGATTCCGGAAAGCTTAATTAGAGCTCGTCTTGACAAATAAATATGTAAAATAGTGTGACAAAAAATGCAGACTTTTTTTGATATCTTTCGCATTGTTTTTTTTTTTTTTTTTTTTTGTAATTTCATAATGTAAAAATCTTTCAACTTGGACAATTTCTGATACAGCACCGAAATGTCTGCTGTCACAATAAACATGGAAGGATATGGCATCTACCTGACCATCCTCCTGTCTTCTTTCTCCTCCTGTCCTGCTTCACAGTCCTCATCATCAACCTCCTTTAGTCTGAGATGGCAAAGGAACTGGTTGAGGTCTCCGTTCTCCATGTACTCCGTAATCATACAAAGAGGGTCTGTGTCCACGCATACAGCCAGCAGACGGACAATGTTGGGGTCCATCAGGCGAGACATGATTCGGATCTCCTCCAGGAAATCCTTCCTAAGGTGTGGCACACAAAAATATGAATTGGATCCATACACTTGACTTGTATGCACTGTTGGGAAGTAATGAAGCATAAATATGAATTTTTGGCTATCTGATGACTTTTTCCATGATCCATCCATTTTCAACACCGCGTATCCTGAACAGGGTCACGGAGTTGCTGGAGCCTGTCCCAGCTGATTTTGGGCGGAAGGCGGACGACACGCCAGTCAGTCACAGGGCACACGTAGGGACCAACAACTATTCACACTCACATCCACACCGTCACTGAGTGGGAACCGATCCCACACTGCCCGCACACAAGTCAGGCACCATGACACCATTAGCGACTGACTTTTTTATTTTATTCATTAATTTTTACTTTTGCACTTACCGGTAAGTACATTCCAGAGTTTTTTTTTTTTTTTAACTTTTCCTCAAATGAATAATTTGAATCAGTACTTTTACTTTTAAAGCCTTTTTTTTTTTGTTGTTGTACATGTGAGTACTTTCAGCCCTGCTTGAATGAAAGGGAATTGGCTGGCTGCGCAGAAATGTTGGATGACTTTACTAAATTTTTATT
>NW_017805540.1:651823-661216 GCF_001891065.2 Hippocampus comes
ACCTAAAAAAAAAAAAAAAAAACATTCTGAATGTCGCTGCATTTCCAAACACAAAGCGGCACAGATGCGCAAACGCACCTCTCCAAACTGTCCCTCTCCCAGTTTCTCTTTGAACGTGAGTTTGTCTCTGGGAAACTCTCTCATGGATGAATCTGCGCCAGCCAAGATATTGAGGCTGACAGCTGTGACAGAGTGGCCGTTGCTGTCGGACCCCTGCAGGCTGATGATGTCGGCCTCTGCATAGTGGGGGGCGCCATCCGAACCACCGGCTGCAAGAGTCCTGTAGGAGCTGCTTGGTCCTAATGCGGAAGACACATGCAAAGGCGTCATTATGGTGGGGGCAGGTTGAGAAAAGCAGAATGGATTCAGTGACGAAGGTTGCAAACTTTTGGGAATTTTCCAAAGTTGGAGAATTTCCATTTGAAGTCGTAGGAATGTTTGCAAATAAATTGTCATTTTGTGGAGGGGGGGCAGGAAAAAAATATTTACAAAATTAAAGGTTGGCTCTTACAACAGAACTTTATTAGAAGTGAGGAAATTATATTATTTTATAATCCTGATTAAAACAACTTGACTCACAACCATTGCCCAAAAGGGTAGAGAAAGAACTTCATTGGATCTTTCCGTTTAAAATTTTGAAGGGGACTTTGTTGGTGTTTTTGAGTAGAGATTTTGTCACTCTGTAAAGCTTTGGGTTGACAGGTGGGTCATGTTTACCTCAACATTAATAGTTTCTTTTCTGCTTTTTTCAGACAAAACAAAATGTTTACAGTATATCTATGCTTAAATGGGATACACACTCAAAAACCCTGAGTTGTTTTCTTCACTCATTCACTTGGTAGCTGTGGATTTTGAGCAGATTGGGTTATTTTTACCAAAAGTCGGGTTAAATCTTTTGACCCAGCAGACTGGGGTAAAGGCTGGATTTAGGTGGGCTAAAGAGCTGAAGCTGGACGCATTTTTTGGACCATTTTGTTGTCGAATTTGGACACTTGGATGGTTCTGGGTTGGTCCCGTCAGGAAGGGCATCAGCTGTGGAAACTGTCAAGCATATCATGGAGGTGATTTGCTGGCAGAAGAAAGTTAATTGTTCTTCCGAGAAAATGTTGCTCAGAAAATAAGTATTTTTAACCACAGCTATCCCTGAAAAATCATTTCTTGGTAGCTTTACATCATCATTATAACCCAATGTGCTGGGTCGAAATAACCCAGCATTGGGTTGGTCCCTTTTGGACCCAACGCTGGGCAAGCGATTTCACCCAGCTTGGGTACTTCTAACTCAGCAGTTTTAAAAGTGTACCTTTCAATTAAATTGTCCCTCAATTCCCAGAAATTCCCATGGAAATTTTCCAATCTGGAATATTTTTAACATTCGCCACCTTCCGATAATTTCCTGGAAGATTTTGATTCCTCAAGCAACCGTGTGTGACCTCACCCAGGTGTTCCGGGAAATGTGCAAACTCGGGTAGTCTCCGGATGAGGCGGGACGGCTCCTGGTAGTCGGAGCAAAGGGGGAAGATCCTCTCATAGGTGGAGTTGGAGGTGGAGAGAGAAGAGGAGAGAGAAGAGCGCTGGAAGGAAAAGGCCCGAGTCTGAAGCGCGAGACGGGCTGTGAGTTCCTCATCCAGAATTCGCCGTGATGCCTTTAGCATTAAAACAGGTAATAGTTGCCACTTTTAGCTATTGGCAAATGCATACATGGAAAATGATTGCACTCAAATGACCGTTTTCGCACCTTTTCAAGCATTTTTTGCCACACCTGCCGCCACAAGATGATAACTATGATGGTCAAAAGGATAGCGATAATAGCCACCAAGCAGCCAATCAGGATCCTTGTATTGCTGTCATCCACTTTGTGAGTTGGATCATCCCCTACATCGGATGGGAAATGAGATTTAAATGACTTGAACACAACTCGATTCACGGTTAAGGTTTAATCTGAAAAGCTACCAGCAGGGGGCACTGTCTGCATACACAGAAAACGAGGTAACCCGTTTCAGCTTCTTTATTCAATTAACTGCCCTTGAGGATTGAATCGATCATGGTGGACCAGATCGAGATGTTTTGCACCAATTCTATTGAAGCACTGAACTGTAGAATTTTGTCAACACACGTAATACATCCAGTCAGTAAACATCTATTGTCTGCTGGGCCTTCTTTAGAAGTCAGTGAGCTAACCAAACCTAACCTGGCAGCCCATTTGTTGGGTGTCCATGTTTTCGAGGAGTCAAAGATGTGTTGTACACCGCTGAGCCTGACAGTGGGGAAAAACAAGGGAGAAGATAAAGATAAATATTGGCAAAATCAAATACGAAAGGAAAGAAACACTGAATGCACCTGATTGGAAAGCGACTTCGCTGAACAGCATCCAGAGGTCATTGAAGTGAAAGCGGCATTTGATGGCGATGGCGGTATGGTCCCCGAGGGGCACGGTGACAAAACGGGCACTTTGGCTCACGGAGTCGACAGGTGGCCTGAAGGTCACCGGGTCGGATTCCCAGTTTGAGCCCGACCGGAAATAACAAGTGGCCTGCCTGAACATCCGGACCCCTCGACTGAACATATTGTTACAGTGAACCTGCGGATGACAACTAGGAAATATGAAGCTAAAGCAGTTTTTTTTTGTTTCTTTCAAACTTTAATTTCTACATTTTGTCTTGTTACCTTCACTGAGGTGAAATTTCGGATGTGGTCGAACTCAAAAGTCATTTCCACGTAACCTTTGGGGGAGCTCCGGTTGCTCCATCCCACGTAGTCGTACCCCGGCCACATACCATACATGCGACTATGGAGAAAATCATCCAGACCCCAAGTTCCATCGGTCAGCTGGCCCAGACCCTTCGTCATTCTAGTCAGGAAAAAAATATGTAAACATACATGCAATATCTCACCACAGGAGAGTCAACTCCTCACATTTCTGTAAATATTTTATGATATCATTTCATCAGAATCATTTGCAACAGAAGTGAGTAAGCCCTTGTGTGAAAATGTTCAATTAGTCATTTTCCCTGCCGGGTGTCATGTGACTTGTTAGCTTCAATAATTTATGTGGCCACCATTATTTCCCGGCCTTCACACTCAACTGATTTCTGTTTTTATTTTATTTTAAATGTGAAATGTTGGGCAGGCCCATGAGATAGTGGTTTTCTCCACACTTCATCCGACAAACATGCTTTCTTACTCAATATCCGGCAGGTGTGAACATTAGTGTGATACTTTGTCTTGTGGCTTTTTGGCTCTTACCCATGCTGACCCAAATGGAAATTATCTTGGGCATATATATATATATATATATATATATGTAAAAAAAAAATAATGGCGCATTACGAGTGGTAGCTCAAGACTTTTGTCCATGTGACGTGTGTGGAATGTCCTCACTTCTCAGCTGATGCTCCGTCATACACAGAGTCATTCAAGTAGACATCCAGTCCTCGATGGACCATTTGGTGCCCCACTGGGATGCTGTAAGACATCAGACCATCTAAAAGCAAAACAGAGATAGTGTAACGCTTGGCAATTCATCAGCTGGATTCATCAAAATGTCAAACTGACACTGGCGAGTGAAAAGCTTCTGACTAACCAAGCCATTCGCAGCCGTAGAGCTCAACTCTCATGCACACAATCAAAGAGTTGTCAGTCACTGGCATGAAGCGCACATATCGAGCGATAATAGGAGGCTCCAGATCCTTCAGCACCACATCGTATGCGTTCCTGTTTCCCTCAATGACCTAGTGGAGGACAGGCAGATTAAGACTGAACACAGCGTAGGTGGAAATGACTTCCTCAGCATTATTGACACTTACCAAAGTATACCTCTCTTCAAATAATATTGAATAGGTTTTCTGAAATATTGTCTCAGTGGATTGGTGAGGTCTCGTCTGATGCTCTTGACTTGTTTTTGTCCAGACATAGAACCCTTTTTTTTTTTGTTTTGTGCCCAGCGCAAGTCGAATGCAAAGTGCAGCGCAACTGTGTGCATAGGCAGAGTTTTGTTTCTTTGGGTATTTTCGTAGACAAGCGCAGTTCGAAATGGGAGTTTGTGCCGTTGTGGGAGTGACCACAGTTGACTTGATTCCTGGCCAATTGAAAAGGCTTCCGTCATTCCCATTAAATTCAGCGCAGGAAAGGCGTGCGGTCTACGTGGTGGGGAAGAAGAAGCCTTTTCTCTTCTCCGCTAAGAGCAACCCCCGTGTACAAAGTATTTGCGGCACAAACCAAAGCATTTGAGACATGCGGGACGACGTGATAGCTCATGTTTGGTCTGGATCTAGCATAACAGACTCGTTGGAGTCCGTGCAGGAGATCGGTGCACGCAAAGTACGTTTATAAGGAACAGCAAGATCTCCACTTGCGGATCATGTGAAGTTAGCTTCAAAGTGAGCACTTTGATTCTTCCATCGTTTTAGCAATATAGTAAAGATGATTAAAATGAAAATAATGCATTCATTGAATGCATTATTGTTGTTGTAATCATCTTTACTTTATCTTTGAATTAAATGCTGCCGTGATTCAGAAAGTTTGATCAGTGTGATGTCATATTAATGAATGAAATAAAGCACAGGTGTCAAACTCAAGGCCTGGGGGCCAGACATGGCCCACCACATCATTTTATGTGGCCCGCAAAAGCAAATCAAGCATGTCAAATTCCAAAATGCTTGCTAAAGTCTGAACCAAAATTCCAAATTGTCATATGTAATCCACCATAACAGTCATTATTCTTGACTTCTGATTTTAAAATTAGTTATTCATCAATTTGTGGTGCGCTGTGCATGTAATATGTGGAGGTGATTAAACATGTATATGGTTTCCCAAATTCATAACGGCCCTCCAAGGCAAACAGTAACTACAATGTGGCCTGCGACAAAAAGGAGTTTGACACCCCTCAAATAGAATGACATCCACAACACAGAGCGGAGTACAGAATCTGTCTGCATGTGCCTGGATCAAGACCACCAAAATCACATTACACCACCTAAGCCACAACTTGGGCCTGCTTTTATTGGGGTTAAACTGTAGTCTGCTTTCTGTCACCAAATTGTCAGGTGCTCCGAGGGTGTGTGATAAAAAAATGCTCTCAGTCCAGTGTAACGCCCAGTAAGGCTAAATTCCCAAACACGCTAAACTAGACTTGCCCCCTTATGAAAAATGGGGCGCTCACCTGGTGGCCTTTCCGATTACTCCAGCCCACCCATTTGCTGCCATCACGGCTGTAGTTGATCCTGTATCGCTGGGCAAATTCATTCCCCATGCCGTCAGCGTGGCGCCCTTGTGTGCCCACCAACGTAATGAAATGCAGCGATCGTAGGTCCACCTGCAGATATTCTTTATGGCCGTCAGATTCGGATAAAACGTCGGGGCACCAGGCGCCATCTCCGTCCCCGTTGTCAAAATCAAGTCTGTCGCAGAGAAAAGACGATCGGTTTGAGAAAGACAAATAACAAAAAGGACGGACACAAAAGCCAGCCTTCCAAGACTACGGTGGCTACGGATACAAGGTGGCTTTCAGGATTGAAAAATGACACTTCGATAAAATAAACAAGAACGTGCCTCCCGAATTTTGCAGCAGTTGACTCAGACCACTGACTGGAAGCGGAAATGTCCTCATCCTGAATCTGCCCACCGGTCATACCAAGAGGATAGCGACACATTTCTACAAACACACAAGGCATCCTTGATACATGAATACATTCGCATACCATATGGATTTGTATATACAGTCTACGTATTTACAAGTGAAGTGCGGAGGTGAGTTGTGTGTGTGACTGTGTGCCCGTGTGCGTGTGTGTTTTCCCTTCCTGTAGCCCTGCAAGGCCTCTCGAGCGAAACAGAGGCGTCACTGTGTTAAGTGCCAGTCTTAGGGCGCTTGCTCTTCACTGTTGGTTTCCTTTTTCCAGAGTTCCACCACATCCACGTAAGGCACATGTTGAAACTTGTAATGTCAAGTTTTTAATTTTAATTGGAACAAAATCAGAACGCAGCCTCGCCGTTCTGTACCTGCGCTACTGCTGGTTCCTACCTGATAATTAAGGCAAGCTGTCCATTTCCCCACTCAAACGTCTGTTTAATTTGAGCGGCGGGACAAATCCACCTTATGCTGTGAAAGTATTCAAAGTGGGGAGCGTCTGTGTGCTGCCCACGACTACGCCTAAAAACCGCTTGTGAAAGGTCTGACTGTTTGGGTGTTATTTGCCGTCTTCCATCGGGTAAACCACACACACGCACACACTCGTCTCCACTTTAAGCCCACCCACCTGATATTGCTTTCTTTATCCCTCCTGCCATTATATCTCGATATGAAAAAGTTATTTCCACCTCACACGAGCCTCATCTACACTGGGTGGTTTGATCACATAAGAATGTAAGCTCACCTATTACTTTTACAACTTGTCAACCTGCCACTGCTGAAATGTACCTCTTGCAAATTTCTCTTAAGGACGCACACACACACAAACACACACACACGCACACACATGCGTGCATAAATATCTACCTGGGTTAACTTGACAACGTATGGCGGCAGCCAGCAGGATGAAAACAACACGGCGTGCGTTCTCTTTCACCGCCATGACTATTGTCGCTTCCCGGGCGGCTGCACACCTGCAGCAACCCAGAAATATGTGGAGAAAATCCATGCAAACAACATTTAGGGCAGCCAACAACTACTACTTTATTGAATGAGCACATTTCCTACACAAGGCAACTCAATGTGCTTCATACAATCAAAGGCGCAGCACATACAAGCATAGAGAAAAGCTTTTTCAAATGACTAAAAGAATATACACTGACAACATTTAAACACATTTACAAGTAAAAGAAGGAAGGAAATTAAAAGTAGCTTTTTAAAATGACAAAAAAAGTGATTTTAAAAATACTTAAAAGATTTTAATGAAAGGAATGTGGAAAAAAAAGCTCAAAATCCACAGTTCTCTGGGCAACCTTCTTTCATTTGCTAAATACCACTTTAAGAACACATTTCAATTGCATTGGTCAACAATTTTTTACATTTTTTAAAAATCAGAGATGCCAGTAAACTTCTTTTGATATTATTTTTATTTTTTGCATTGATTCTGAATTTGTTCACACATTTTTCTCTAGCACATCAAGTTTTAAAAATAATAATAATAATAATAATAATAATAATAATGATAATAATATGCAATATAGTAATGTACTTTGTAATATTTATAAATTAAGGTTTAGGTTCAGCAACAGGTGGGTTATTTTTTGTTTCCAGAAACACCATAGCTAATAAATTACAATTCATTATAAAATCCGTATTGCACAACCTTTGATGGGTAAAACAAACCATGACATGAAAATGAAAATCTCATGATGGAAAAAAAAAAACAAAACAAACCCCAACATAAAAGACATTCTTGAAATCAGTGTCAAAATGATGTTTGCGGACATATCAAGCCATCTCTGCTTCCAATTTGCTGTTGACCAATGTTATTAGTTCTATCTCTGAAATCACTGCAGAGAAACAAAAAGAAGATACGATTTTCCAATGTAACGATTGGATGAGCTGGCCTGGCCTCCTGTGAGCCGACTTCCTCTCACGTGTTATCCTGCATGATGCAACTTGGTGCACACACAGTGTCTTCATACAATGCAAGCCAACTTACACTTTGAAAATTAACATGGCTACTGGTATTAAAAGGATGCTCTCCAAAATACGAATTCGACTTACTTGTGTTTGCCTTTGCTGCTAGGAAGCCATCAGTCTCGGCAAATAGTCCTCATCTGGACTCTTCTTGACTTTATGGGAGTGGAAAGAAGTGAGAAAAAGAGAGAGAGAGAGACAGAGAGAGAGAGAGAGAGAGAGAGAGAGAGAGAGAGAGAGAGAGAGGAAACGAAGGCTGGTGGAAAGAAACAGAGAAAATAACACACTTTGGGGTTTTGAGGGGGAGGCCAACCTCCCAGAATTCCACCTGATTCACAAACGGTTGAAATTATGGTCTGCAGAGGCAGAGAAGTGGGTCTGCTGAATCTCGGATCCGGATCCCTCCCACATCCCAAAACACATGCACGTTCGGTTCAATGAAGAGTCTGTAACAAACTGGAGTGAAAGGGCACATGTGTTGATATTGCTTCAGTTTCACCCTCATGTGTATTTAATATGAGACGGAGCGCTTTCTAGCTGTCATTTATTTTTTTAACACGCTGCCCCCGCATGCCAATGAGCATAAATTCCATGTTTCTCCTATTTGTCATATTTCCATGATTGCCCTGCTAATACAGCATTACTCTCAAAAGTTTCCGTCATACCAGCAAAAAAAATAAAAAATAAAAAATCAGGCAACTAAGAGGATATACTGTATCCTCTTTGGACCATAATGTGGAACATTTTGAGCAAATCCATTTGCATATATTATCTGTGCCAGCCGGGTGATTTTTGAGATATTTCACTTCAAAAGAAAAAATGTTGCTCTAATGCTCTAAAGTGCAATACCGAGCGGATGATTTGACTCAAGGTTATCCTCTGAACCGGAACAGCGGAAGCGAAGAGCCGCTCCGCCGTTGTGGCCAAAGAGAAACATCACTGTGTGAGGAGGTGGCTTTGTTTTAACATCAAATGAAAGTAGGCGTCAGCTCCTGAGGGTCCACCCACTCTCACTATCAAGTGTCAGCAGTTACGCCGCAGGGGAGCTGCCCGCAGCCAAGGCAATGACTGATTTTTCACACTTCCCTAGCCAATCTGCAGTCTTAGCTCAGTGCTACATCAAGTTTGCGCACTTGGGAGTTCTTGGCTGGCATCCTTCTATGGGGCCGTCACGAACAGAAGTCAGGAGTACCTCGGACGCAAACATTTTCGAAGGCTCTCATACTCACTCCTGACATATTTCTCAAACGACTAAAACGTATATCTCGGTCAACGGTAGCTATCATTTGAATGGATTTCCGTGAGATGTGTTAAAGGATTTCAGTGGTGTGCGTGTGGGTGCGCCAGAATCGTGTAGTGCTTCTCAAAATGCGGTACCTCTTGCTCAAACCGTACATGAAGGAATCACTGTAATACCGTATTGGTCCGAATATAAGATGACCCTGATTATAAGACGACCCCCTCTTTTTCAAGAGACGGTAGCTATCATTTGAATGGATTTCCGTGCGATGTGTGAAAGGATTTCAGTGGTGTGCGTGTGGGTGCGCCAGTATCGTGCAAGGCTTCTCAAAATGCAGTACCACTTGCTCAAACGGTACATGAAAGAATCACTGTAATACCGTATTGGCCTGAATATAAGATGGCCCTGATTATAAGACGACCCCCTCTTTTTCAAGACTCAAGTTTGAAAAGACTTTTTGAACATCAAATTAATTTTTATACAGAAAATAATTACAGTACATCTGAAACAAATGATTATAACAATATATTTGAGAGAAAAAGCATGTTAT
>NW_017805540.1:661484-669103 GCF_001891065.2 Hippocampus comes
CGGCAGGGGTGCGCTTTGGCCTGGGGAGTCAAGTTCAGCATTCGCTTCAATGATATCTGGCGCCATCTAGCGTCGTGAATGGGTATAATGTCTAGACCCCGAATATAAGACGACACCCACTTTTTCAGTCTTATTTCAATGCAAAAAAACACTGTCTTATGTTCGGGCCAATACGGTAATTTTGTGTTTTAACTTTGTATAACAATACAGAGGCTTGAATTTTTCTTGAATCAACTCCAGTCCATTTAATAGGTAGAGTTCAGTTGTGTTTAACTTTGTGATTTTTCCCTTTTTTTGCGGTGGCAGTCCTGTACCAATTAACCGCAAAAAAAAAAAAAAAAAAAAAAAGTAATTTCTGTAATGGGAACGCTATTAGCTAATCTAAATTAACATTGCAGCTCTGCTTAGCTTTTGGCTTGGACATTATAGTCGCCTTTGCATAGTGCATTGACTGGAAGGCCGCAAATCTTTGCACAGCCTAGCTTCCATGTCATGCACAGAGCAACTTGGAGTGCAAAGAGATCATTTTCCGCAATGTGTTATGTCATGTCAATAAGTTGCACTGAATGTAGCGCTTGACTTTTTATATTTTGCGAAACGTGTGGTCCTCATGGCAACATGTCAATAATACGGATAAATACTATACACACCAAACTGCAAAAAACCCCCCCAAAAAACAACATACCATCAAACAACAGAACACATACAAGGAAGGATATTTAATTCCACAAGGCGAAACATTTACGGCGTGTTTGTAAGTGCACTTTCATTTTTCACTGCACTTGATGTAGAGAGATGGGAACCGAGATGTGTGTGCGTGAGGGCTCACGTAATGGAATATCATGGGAAATGGCAAAGAAAGATAGAGCGGATCTAGAGAGAAGAGGATATGGATGCATTAGGCGAAGAACTAAATGATGCATCCACAATTTAGTCATTGAAAGTTGGCTTGCAGTCACGCATGCCAAAAGTGGAGTGACAGTTGGCCAGACGTATTGGAAGGCACAGATTTGTTTGATATGCCTCTTCAAAGCTGTCCCCTGTGGGGCGCAACAGAAGCCCGGCGGCAATATGGCGTTCATAAATAATGCTGGACATGGAGGCTACACAGAAGACACAAAATGTGATGTTGCATCCATTAATATTCAACTAATTTCACATAAATAAACAAGACAAACATTACTGCGAATAAACTAAGGCCCCAAAAATGGTTATGTCTTTGCTGGCTGTGTCAACATGTATTACCACAATTATAACCACAGTATGGTTGGTATGGCAACAAGCGTGGAGCGCCGTGATGTCGCCAAGACGGGGAAGCCAACCGGTTCACAATCTTGAATATACGCACACACATACGTTACTGAACACACAGCAGAAGGACGCTGTGGCACAATTTGCGCTTTGCAATGCATGCTGACGCCGGAATTGTTTTTGCACGAGGAGCTGCGGGGATACGTTTGGGAATGCGGAAGCTTTGGTTTTCAGGAATTACAGTTTGTAACTATGATCTCTTTTTGAAAATGCTATAAATGTTTTGAGAAAAAAAAGGGGCCTCTCTTTGTCTCTTCAGAAAACAAATTAATGAATTAATAAATAGGCGAAGCCACTCAGAAGCAGCGATTAGCTGGACTATGTCGACCGTAAAAAATATAATTTGTACAAATAAAGGGCTCCCTAATCATACATGTGAGACAAGCCAGACAATATGAAGAATTACAGTACCAAGTAAAGAAGTGTGGATACTTCTTCTCATTGACAGCCTGTGCAAATTTTCTTTATCCCCCTCCCCCCCACCCACACAGATGCTTATATGGAACTGTCTGGCAGCAGAGAGCAAAGACAATCCTTTAATGTTTCAGCCAAAAAACCTTGCTTAAAACAAAGAAAGAACTTTTTTTTTTTTTTTTTTGCATTAGCATTTTTGCCGAGGTTTGGACATTATCGTTCTTGCTACAACATTTATTATTCAACATGCATGAGTTAGAAATGTGATTTCAAGCCTGATTTGCCATCACGTTCACAATTTCAGACATTTCGTTAGTCACTAAAAGCAATGCCATCTTTCTGCTTCACCAAATGTGAAATATCAGAATTTGACTTTCAGCATCAAGTGCAAGGAGCGCTGACCGGCTGGCTGGACCGAAACGGTCTGAAAATTGGGCGATGCAGTTTATTATGATTTTCACATCTGCAGGATGACGCGTGTGTGCAGTGTTGGTGCCTCCCCCTTCTACACAGCCATCTCGTCTCCTAAACAGTCGGGCAAACTCTCCGTATTCAACACATGGAAAAGTCGAGTGGCAGCGTCCAGTCCGGCCCCCTCCCCGTGCCCCCAACTGTCCCGATCATCACTTTCATCTGTGTTGGATTCATACTCCGATCCGATTCCCGACTCCCTAAACCGTAGCAGCTCCAGAGCCCCCAGCACCTGCTCGCCCATCGGCGAGCTGTCATCGAGAGCCTCGTCGCTGGGCGTGTCGCCCGTCCCACCCGTCGCTCGCCCTTGCTCCTGGCCGTCGGGACCTCGCGAGGAGAACCGGAAACACTCCAGACGGACTGCGTTGCCGCCGAGGTTGCTTTCTGCACCTGCGGTGCTTGAGGGGCAGGACCCCGGGAGGAAGGGGAGCCAAGCGCCGTCGCTGATCTGCTGCTGGGATGCAGAAGCTAAGGGGCCTGTCGAGGGAGATGGTGTGAGTGGCTCGCTGGGCGTGCTGGGGGGTCGTGCACGAAAAGTGATCTCCAGAAGACTGTCCTGGGAGCCCACTGAGGACACACATGAAAGGACATTTCATGAGCAAACAGCAAGAGCAAGCAAATGTGCCGTGACTGGGCTAAGAATACGGAACGACTTGACAACGACTCGCTTGGGCACGCACAGACAGGAGAGACACGCATAGTGATGAAATAAACAAAGGAGATGATTGAGTAAGTTGTGCATTTGTGTGTTTGGCTGCTTGTCTTTCAAACAAAACAGAAAGACATGCATCAGTGAGCGGTGACATATTTGACTCCCGTGTGTACGTCAGATTTTGGCTCGCAACACGTCCATCCATCCATTTTCCAATGCACTTGTCCTCAAAAGGGTTGCTGCGGGTGCTGGAGCCGATCCCAGCCATCTTCGGGGAGTAGGCGGGGTACACCCTGAACTGGCCAATCGCAGGGCACACAGAGATGAACAACCATCTGCGCTCACACTCACATCTAGGGACAATTTGGTTGTTTTTGGAACATGGGAGGAAACCGGAGTACCCGGAGAAAACCCACGCAGGCCCAGGAAGAACATGCAAACTCCACACAGGGAGGCGGGAGCTGGAATTGAACCCGGTACCTCTGCACTGTGAGGCCGACGCACTAACCACTGGACCACACCGAGCCACCCACTCACAACACAAAGCAAAAAAAAAAAAAAAAAATACAATTCACCTTAAGTAACAACTTGTACCTCCAAAAAAAAAAAAAAAAAAATTCTAAGTTGGGGCACGCACAAGTCAAGGTACGAGTAGTGTGTTGCACTCACTAGATGTTAAATGTCCAGCAGCTTTAAGCTCCAGTTCCTGGATCTGTTTGACCAGAAGGGAAATGTGTTGCAGCAAATCAGTGTTCTGCTGCAGCAGCCTCTGAACTCTCGTCTGGGCCTCGCTTCGAGCACAAACCTCCACATTCAGCTGGCCCCGAAGCACATGGACCTGATCCGAGCCAGAAAAAAATCACGAGTCAATAAAAAGGACCGGTGTAGTTTATGACTACACTATTAGTATCGATATTTGGCTTTCGCATTAAAATCCCAAGACGAGTCGAAGAAGAACTATAAGCGGTGGTGGCTGGTCAAAAAATAAAAAATACAGCGGAACCTCAAGTTAAGAGCTGAATTGGTTCCGTGAGCCTGTCTGAGATCATTTTTCCCGCTGTAATGAATGAAAATGCTAAATTCCACCAGCCCTCCACTACTGACTGTTCAGAATGCATGTCGACCAATAAATTAACGAATAGCCTGGAAGAGTCACAGAAAGGCATGTAAGTGGACACCTTTTCAAATTTACTTGATCGTAAAACGCCCCTGGGTGAATTTTGCCGTTCGGCTTTTCGTTCTCTCTACTACAACAGCAAGCTGCGAAAAAAGTACTGAAACGGCAAACAGTTGGAAGTGTTGAACAGTTTAGAGAAGGACAAATATGGCGGGGTTTTTATTTGGCTCATTCAGAAAGCCAAATATCAGTGATAGGACTTTTTGTGAGCATATATGGAATTAGCGGCACACGATTTCTAAAGTTGATCGGTCCACCCATGCATCCATTCATTATGCGTGAAACCTTTTCTCTGAATCGTCGACATCAAATGCACGCCAACGACCATTGAAACAAACATCTCCGGTACCTGAGCCGAAGCCGCCAGTGCCTGTTGCTCCTGCTGCTGTAACTGTTTCTGCAACAGTTGTAGCTGGTGTTCTGAACCGCAGGGTGCATCTGCAGCCGGCTCGCCCGCTCCAGAAGCTTTCCTGGCCGGGGAGTTGAGGAGAAGAGAGCCACCTTTGGAGCCCTGAAGCCGAGAGGAGAAGAGCAAACAGACTGCGCTTTACCAACAGCGAGGATGGAGAGCCATCCATCTGAGGCCTATTTTTTTTTTTTTTTTTGGTGGGGGGGATTCTCATCAGATTCTCCAGGCATCCCAAATAAAAAATCTGCTGCATGTAAATTGTCTGAAAGCATCCATAAATGTCACTTGGAAGTGGGCGCCGCCATCTGTCGTCTCCTGTTTGTTTGAATGGAATAACAATGAGTGGCACTAAAATAATCAAGTATAATTTACGGTCTGTACCTTCCCATTATTACCAAGGACCTTTTTGTTCCTCTCCGGGTCTGATGAAGTGTTGCACTCGATACTCTCCTCTGTTGTGGCTTCAAGGTCGGTCTCCTCTGACGATGCAAACCTCTTGTTGGCTGCACAGAACGCAGACACATATGAGGGACCTTTAATGCTCTGTTCTTTTTTTTTTTTCTGAGCTTGACAGCATGCAACTCATCCATAGAGGCGAGGTGGTGTGTCGAATCCACAAGAGCAAATGATTTAATCAATGACTCAAACTACTCGCCAGCACGAGAGTGCAGCCGCAGCACCGCCAGCTATAATGAACACGATCATTCGGCGACAGCGGCAGATATTCTCTGCCTTTTTTTTTTTTCCCCTTCCAGCAGGTGCTTGAAGAAGCAAGAAGGGGGAAGTTGGTGTGCCAAGTGGCAGGTAAGGGCGATTTGTGACAGGAGGAAAGGAACAGTTTGTGATGTTTGGCACCTGGCGTGGCATCAGGCTCCTCCTCCTTCCCCTCGTCATCCTCCTGGTCATCTGTTTGAGTCTGCAAGGTCAGCTGGTGACACACGTCGAACGCTTGACCTACTGTCCGCACAATCCGCATGGCCTGAGACTGGGGAGGGAGACGAGAGTGCGTGTGAGACAAATAGCTGGTCGGGATCAAGCTGCGAGGGAGGATGGAAAGATGAAGGGAGCCGGCGGGACGAAAAGGAGGTGGAATAGGAGAAAGGATTGCTGCGGGGGAAGTATATGGAAGAGGGGGAAGCTTCCACTGCTCTGTATTGATTCTGCTGCTATAGTGACTGATTGGTCAGCTCAGATTGAAGGAATTACGTCGTAAAGGCAAAATTGGAAGGTAAATGTTTCAGGAGTCATTTGAGATTATTTGACCCCCCCCCAAATTTAAAACAGATATCAGGTGCTTTCAGGTTTGAGAAGGATAGGGAGGCTCTGGTTCAAGCTAGGACGTTAAATAGGTAAGCAAGCAACTTCTATGGGGTAAAATTTGGCGTAGCTTCATTTTCATGCCGGGGCAAATCTATTTTGCCTTGTTTGGAAATTCGGCAGATTGCGTTGCACCTTCCTGTGCGTTCTGAGGGTGTTTTCTATTACACGCCTCGTAGTGCGTGACAATTTGGTGACAGAAGGCAGACTAGATTTTCGACTCGCTAAAAGGAGGTCTAAGTTGTGGCGCAGGTGGTATTTTGGTGGATTTCATCCAGGCGCAGGCAGAGACAAAATGGTTCATACCGCAGGCTGCAGCCAACAGAGATTGGTTAAGTTCTTGTTGTCGGTTTCACAGACATTTTTATAGAATTTTGAGACTTTCAATTTGATAGGAAAAGTCAAACAGAATAACAAAGTCGCAAAAAATAGCTCATGTAATCGTTCATATATTGCCCCATCAACCCTACTTCACCGGTATTGTCAAATAAAGCAGCTGGTGCTCCCCAGACTGAAGCTAAAAGCTTCATATAGATGACGTGAGAAGAAATCTAATTTGCTCGTATCAGCTGCTCCATCTCCTCCTGCTCAGTTACATGCATGGTATACAGCAGCCACCAAAAAAACAAAAAAAAAAAACCCCACTCAGGCCATTCTCCAGACAATGAGGTGACGTTATTCAGCAGCGCTGTCTTTCAGAGCGGAGAAACACGCACACGCATGCACACACAATCCTCATTTCTCTCCCAACTAGGATGATTAATATGAAGTGTCATCTAAGTCACTCTCTGTCTCGTCTCCATGAGAAAGGGATCACCGAGGAATTATCTTTGTCTTGGAGGAGAATATGCAGATATTTTCTTTTCCATCAACCCATCACCACATCAGCACCGACCGGCCTGCTGGACGGGCTACCGATTGGTTTGAAGTCCTTGTGAAACTACGAACGCGTGGTCATTCATGACATCGTCGGGTTTCGCGGGGATGTTTCTCTTGCCTTCCTCTTGGACTTGAAGACATTGCAGCGGAAGCTATTGCTTTCTCCATCTCTTGCGATGTAACTGAAGATCTTCAGGTCTTGTGCATCATGGGAAACGTAAAAAATCCTGGTGGCAGAAAAAAAAAGAGTGTGTGGGCTTTCGTTCACGTCTTAAAGGGGTAGTCAAGTTAAAAAAATGATCTTTACAAATAATATGTTCTATGTAGCCCCACTAGTATTCTGATTAATACCGTACTGTGTTTCTGGAATATGAATTGAGCAGCAAAATCCACCCGTTTTTATCCATCCAAGGCGGTGGCCATTTTGTCATTTGCTGTTGATTGATGTAGATCAGAGTTGCACAGTTGCTCAGGGCTAAGGTAACGGCCAATCACAGCTCAGCTTGCAATCATCACAAGACCAAATTCAGAAAACAGGTGTCATAATTTGCCGATTCATCTATGACAGCAAACACAATATCGCTCAATCTTGTAACGATCTCTGACGCCAGTGTTAATTATACAAAAATTAACGGCATATATGGTCAGATTTTTTATTTTCATTTTTTTTGTGTGATATGAATGTTTCTCAGCATTTTGGGGCAAATTCCTAGGGTATAATTACATATCCATTTTCCGAGCCACTTTTATCCTCAGAAGGCTCGCTGGCGTGCTGGAGCCTATCCCAGCTGTCTTCGGCGCCTTTCAATTCAGGCGGGGGACACCCTGACCGGTTGCCAGCCAATTGCAGGGCACCCAGAGACGAACAATCATCCGCGCTCACGCTCACACTCACACAGAGGGATAATTTAGAGTATTCCATTAACCTGCCACGCATGTTTTGGGAATGTGGGAGGAAACCGGAGTACCCGGAGAAAACCCACGCAGGC
>NW_017805540.1:684505-699266 GCF_001891065.2 Hippocampus comes
AGGCCACCTTTGGAGCCCTGAAGCCGAGAGGAGAAGAGCAAACAGACTGCGCTTACCAACAGCGAGGATGGAGAGCCATCCATCTGAGGCCTATTTTTTTTTTTTTTTTGGGGGGGGGGATTCTCATCAGATTCTCCAGGCATCCCAAATAAAAAATCTGCTGCATGTAAATTGTCTGAAAGCATCCATAAATGTCACTTGGAAGTGGGCGCCGCCATCTGTCGTCTCCTGTTTGTTTGAATGGAATAACAATGAGTGGCACTAAAATAATCAAGTATAATTTACGGTCTGTACCTTCCCATTATTACCAAGGACCTTTTTGTTCCTCTCCGGGTCTGATGAAGTGTTGCACTCGATACTCTCCTCTGTTGTGGCTTCAAGGTCGGTCTCCTCTGACGATGCAAACCTCTTGTTGGCTGCACAGAACGCAGACACATATGAGGGACCTTTAATGCTCTGTTCTTTTTTTTTTTTCTGAGCTTGACAGCATGCAACTCATCCATAGAGGCGAGGTGGTGTGTCGAATCCACAAGAGCAAATGATTTAATCAATGACTCAAACTACTCGCCAGCACGAGAGTGCAGCCGCAGCACCGCCAGCTATAATGAACACGATCATTCGGCGACAGCGGCAGATATTCTCTGCCTTTTTTTTTTTTCCCCTTCCAGCAGGTGCTTGAAGAAGCAAGAAGGGGGAAGTTGGTGTGCCAAGTGGCAGGTAAGGGCGATTTGTGACAGGAGGAAAGGAACAGTTTGTGATGTTTGGCACCTGGCGTGGCATCAGGCTCCTCCTCCTTCCCCTCGTCATCCTCCTGGTCATCTGTTTGAGTCTGCAAGGTCAGCTGGTGACACACGTCGAACGCTTGACCTACTGTCCGCACAATCCGCATGGCCTGAGACTGGGGAGGGAGACGAGAGTGCGTGTGAGACAAATAGCTGGTCGGGATCAAGCTGCGAGGGAGGATGGAAAGATGAAGGGAGCCGGCGGGACGAAAAGGAGGTGGAATAGGAGAAAGGATTGCTGCGGGGGAAGTATATGGAAGAGGGGGAAGCTTCCACTGCTCTGTATTGATTCTGCTGCTATAGTGACTGATTGGTCAGCTCAGATTGAAGGAATTACGTCGTAAAGGCAAAATTCTATGATAGGAAGTTAAATGTTTCAGGAGTCATTTGAGATTATTTGACCCCCCCCCAAATTTAAAACAGATATCAGGTGCTTTCATGACATGCTTGCAGGTTTGAGAAGGATAGGGAGGCTCTGGTTCAAGCTAGGACGTTAAATAGGTAAGCAAGCAACTTCTATGGGGTAAAATTTGGCGTAGCTTCATTTTCATGCCGGGGCAAATCTATTTTGCCTTGTTTGGAAATTCGGCAGATTGCGTTGCACCTTCCTGTGCGTTCTGAGGGTGTTTTCTATTACACACCTCGTAGTGCGTGACAATTTGGTGACAGAAGGCAGACTAGATTTTCGACTCGCTAAAAGGAGGTCTAAGTTGTGGCGCAGGTGGTATTTTGGTGGATTTCATCCAGGCGCAGGCAGAGACAAAATGGTTCATACCGCAGGCTGCAGCCAACAGAGATTGGTTAAGTTCTTGTTGTCGGTTTCACAGACATTTTTATAGAATTTTGAGACTTTCAATTTGATAGGAAAAGTCAAACAGAATAACAAAGTCGCAAAAAATAGCTCATGTAATCGTTCATATATTGCCCCATCAACCCTACTTCACCGGTATTGTCAAATAAAGCAGCTGGTGCTCCCCAGACTGAAGCTAAAAGCTTCATATAGATGACGTGAGAAGAAATCTAATTTGCTCGTATCAGCTGCTCCATCTCCTCCTGCTCAGTTACATGCATGGTATACAGCAGCCACCAAAAAAACAAAAAAAAAAAACCCCACTCAGGCCATTCTCCAGACAATGAGGTGACGTTATTCAGCAGCGCTGTCTTTCAGAGCGGAGAAACACGCACACGCATGCACACACAATCCTCATTTCTCTCCCAACTAGGATGATTAATATGAAGTGTCATCTAAGTCACTCTCTGTCTCGTCTCCATGAGAAAGGGATCACCGAGGAATTATCTTTGTCTTGGAGGAGAATATGCAGATATTTTCTTTTCCATCAACCCATCACCACATCAGCACCGACCGGCCTGCTGGACGGGCTACCGATTGGTTTGAAGTCCTTGTGAAACTACGAACGCGTGGTCATTCATGACATCGTCGGGTTTCGCGGGGATGTTTCTCTTGCCTTCCTCTTGGACTTGAAGACATTGCAGCGGAAGCTATTGCTTTCTCCATCTCTTGCGATGTAACTGAAGATCTTCAGGTCTTGTGCATCATGGGAAACGTAAAAAATCCTGGTGGCAGAAAAAAAAAGAGTGTGTGGGCTTTCGTTCACGTCTTAAAGGGGTAGTCAAGTTAAAAAAATGATCTTTACAAATAATATGTTCTATGTAGCCCCACTAGTATTCTGATTAATACCGTACTGTGTTTCTGGAATATGAATTGAGCAGCAAAATCCACCCGTTTTTATCCATCCAAGGCGGTGGCCATTTTGTCATTTGCTGTTGATTGATGTAGATCAGAGTTGCACAGTTGCTCAGGGCTAAGGTAACGGCCAATCACAGCTCAGCTTGCAATCATCACAAGACCAAATTCAGAAAACAGGTGTCATAATTTGCCGATTCATCTATGACAGCAAACACAATATCGCTCAATCTGGGAACGATCTCTGACGCCATTGTTAATTATACAAAAATTAACGGCATATATGGTCAGATTTTTTATTTTCATTTTTTTTGTGTGATATGAATGTTTCTCAGCATTTTGGGGCAAATTCCTAGGGTATAATTACATATCCATTTTCCGAGCCACTTTTATCCTCAGAAGGCTCGCTGGCGTGCTGGAGCCTATCCCAGCTGTCTTCGGCGCCTTTCAATTCAGGCGGGGGACACCCTGACCGGTTGCCAGCCAATTGCAGGGCACCCAGAGACGAACAATCATCCGCGCTCACGCTCACACTCACACAGAGGGATAATTTAGAGTATTCCATTAACCTGCCACGCATGTTTTGGGAATGTGGGAGGAAACCGGAGTACCCGGAGAAAACCCACGCAGGCACGGGGAGAACATGCAAACTCCACACAGGGAGGCGAATCGAATCCTGCACCTCTTCACTGTGAGGTCGACACGCTAACCACTGGACCCAGGGTATAAATAATATTCTTTTTTTCACCCCAATGCATTTCAATGGGTGCCAATTATACACAAATTTTGGTTTATTTGTGGGCTAGGCAACTCCCAATTTTTGTACAGTGACTATTGAGTAAATAAACAAGTTATTTTAATAGATTGGATCGATGGGTCCAAATTCTGATCGGATTAGTGATCGGTCATATTTTTTAAATTTGCTATCTATCTATCGATCTATCTATCTATGATAAATACTAAAACTAATAAAAACAAACTAAAAGTAAGTGAATTTGGGAAAGAAAAGTGAAGATGAAATAAAATCTAATAGTAATGGAAATGGAAAAGTATGAAAGGCTTGTCCCCACCTGAATATGGGATCCTGCGTCACCAAGATTGTACTCTCATCCCAAGACCAGCCTTTTCGCTGTCGGGACATATAAAAAGTGAGACGCTGAGTTAGCCTTTGCTGTAGTAATAAAATGACATTTTATGGGACTGACCTTCTTTTTTCTTAGTATGACTTTGACAAAGTCCGTGGAAACAACAATGTTGACCTTCTTTTTCTTGACGTTCTTCAGCTTGAATTCGTACTGTGAAAAGCAAAACAAACGTGTAAGCATTTCAAGGTGACTTGAAACAAATTCAAAAAGAGGTTGAAAAACACGCTGGTGGAGAGAATGATGAATACTGCACACTCCGACTGAGACGGCTCTCTTTACACGGTGACAGATGATGAATTGGAAAAGAGGGACAGCGTCGTCTAAATAGCTGGACGGTTTTGATTATCGTCCTCTCTGAGGAAATACAAGCTTGAGTAAACACGCTGGCGCTTTCAGTTTCTCCTTTCAGAATCCGTTTACGATTTCAAATTCAGCCATCACAGCGGGTGGTTGAGATATTTGGCACACTTTTCATCCCTCTTCGTGATTAACGATTGAGTTTCCTGCTGTAGACATCTCGGCCCAGAGAGCTCGCTGCGGCCGTAATGTATTTGAAATCACGCACATCGTGTCTGAAAACATCTGATGATGAAGTGATCACGACGAGCACTTCGAGTCGATTGAGGATACGTCGTATTTTGTTTGTCCTCATGTTGACAAGCCTTTTCACTCACCTCCGACTCGTCCTTCCATTCGTCCTAACTAGTGCTGTCAGTTTAACGCGTTATTATCGGCATTAATTTAAATAAATTTGAACAGGATTCATTTTTTTATCGGAAGATTAATGGGGCATCACGTCACAGCGGATGTTACGTGGCTCTAAATAATAAAATGTGCTCCGAGTTTGAATAACTGCTCCAAGTGAAAAATCGACATTGTTGTTTGAGTAAATATTTGCATTTGGCACCAAAAAAAATGATCCACCATTCCACGTTGATGAGAGCATTAAAATGGGAAAAAATAGGACAAAAAGAAAGCAAAGGAAATTTAGAATAGATAAAAATGTGGGATTAATTGCGATTAATTATGAGTTAACTATGACATTGATACATTCGAGCACGATGAAATATTTTAATCGTTTGACAGCACTAGTCCTAACACATAAGATTGAAATCCATCCATCTGGATTTCAAATTAAGACTTTGTTATTTATAGTCAAGCGGCAAGTAGCCATGACGTTTATGGCAACGAATCAGCAAGCGGTTTATCTACTAACCAGCGATGAGCGTGCGTAACAGCCACACGATTCCATAATGCAGCTTGTCAGATGCTCTTACTCGCCACTCATCCATCTCATCGAGGAGTGGCAATTTTTCTGACATTGACAGTGTGGACGCTCAGGTGATGGATTCACTGCCTCTGTAATGTGTGTGGACTAGGATCCGCTCTTATGCTATTTCCACGTAGCACGCGTGAAGCAACGCCATCCATCTCAACACACAAAGCTGTCAGAGGAAGATGAGGCATAACATTGGATGAAATGACCGCACAAATTGCATGCGCATTCACCTGCCACTAAAAAGAAAACAAATTGGTTTCAACAACCGCATCGTCGTCTTCAATTTTCATATTGACACAACAAGCGGCTTGGAGTCGTTGGGAGTCATGTTGAAGGACTATTTACACTCCTAGAGCAGGCGTTCGTGCAATGCCAGGAGGAAAAGGCTAACTGGAGCATAGGCATCAGCAAAAGCTCGATTCAGAAGGGGAAAACTTTACCCTCACTGACTTCAGGTTGAATGGCGTCAATTATCCATTATAGTTGGAACAGTGTGATAGCGATAACGCTTCTTAAACTGGTGCTGAACTACTTAGGGAAAATTCCAAAGCCAAATAGCCTTCTCAAACTACAAGACTTTTTTTTTGTCCATCATGACGGTCATGCGGTCAGACCACCAGATAAATATCGTTCTGTGTCTCGGATCGGGCGAGATGTCATCCTACACGCCCGTCACCGACCAGACCCTGCCCTTTTGTCGCATGCCTCCGTCAAGATTCAGTCCATCGGCGCAGGTCCGTCGGGGAGGCTGGACAAGCAGCTGCAGCCATGTGGACATGTTTTTTTCTCTGAAAAGAACTTGAGGAAATTAACCACACGAGCTAAAAGCTTTGCAGTTAGCAAATGTAGCATGAGTTGAAATGCTACGTTTATACTTTTCAATATTTTCCGTCTTGTTTAAGTCACTTTTTTTTTTCCAACGTCACACAGGGAGGGGCACAGTAGGGGTTTGGAAAAAAAAATACTCAGCAAACGGACACATGAATAGAAGACAACAAACAATGATTTGAATACTTGCACATGTAGAAGGGGATGTTAGGGAGGTATCGGGCGGGGGATCTTATGGCCCAGATGCTCTGAGCGGGCGATTGCAGCTTTAAATAGAAGAAATTTTCCTCAACATATGCCAATAAGGCACCACTATCCCAGATGAGGATTAAGTCCTCATTGCGTGTCATCGAAGACACAGCCGACTTCTGTGTGACTGAATAAATTGGATGTTAGATTAGATCTCGGCGCTTACCAACAGATAGTAAATCCTTTCCTCCAACGCATTTCGCACTGCAGTGAGAAGTTATTGCTCTGCAGTCGCTGGCCTTGTCTGAGCCTCGCGAGAGATGTTGTTTTTTTTCAAATAGTGTGGCAAATAAACCTCAGGCATCAAGTCAGAATCTGGATGGCATTTAATAACTCCTGACAGATTAGAGAGTGTGCAGGGAATATGACCGGGCACAGCCGGATGGAGCG
The DNA here is from genome assembly GCF_001891065.2 of Hippocampus comes. NCBI lineage: Eukaryota > Metazoa > Chordata > Actinopteri > Syngnathiformes > Syngnathidae > Hippocampus > Hippocampus comes. The sequence goes on from NW_017805540.1 coordinate 690,884, forward strand.
TAAAGAGGGTAGCCCATCACTGCGCGCAAGGTGTGACATTAAACACAACTGTCAGCAAGCATCCACTTCATTTGCTTGGTCATGGGTTTGCTTCGCTATTACAGTAGTTAGACAACTCGGGGATATGAAATATTTAATTGTCTCTTACTCTGATTCTTCTCATCGCAGCAACTATTTCCATGCGGCTGCCAGGACGGCCCACTTCCAAGCTGCCAATGTACTGAAAGAATCCAAAGGAAATCCATGTCAGAGAAAGCCACTACCACTTGTTACTCTACTGTCATATTGCATCAACTCAAACTTCTACTGACACACTTCGAACAAAATTGCTGGGACAGAATTGGTGGAAAATGTTTGTGACAAAAGAAAGAAGGTGATACTATCCAATACAGAGACAATAAAGAAAAATGGCTTTGTTATTGGAACACATTTATGCTTCATGGCAGTGAACAACGAGGAAGAAAAAGAAGCAGATCACACGATCCGTCCAATAATTACCTTCGCCTCGAAGCTGACTCCATGCTGGAACACCTCCTCGTTATGCATGGGGATCCTCAAATCGAGGGAGTCGTCCACCAAATTGTACTTGGTCACCCCTGGCATCGCTCATTTATCGAATGATTACGGACTCGACACTTGTTTGGTCTGAGACGGCACTAAAGAAAAGCACGGATGCGCATCTTTCTGCGCACTCTTACTCCTCCCCTGGAGGTCGAGGCGGATCGATGAGCTGGAGAGTTCGGCTTCTGGAGCTGATCGCTGATCGATGTGCGCAGTAGCCGAGACCCAAGCTTGTGTCCTTTCTCCGAGGCACGACGACGGAGGAATTACGCGCCGCTTGCCGGTCTGCAGATGACTCAACACATGACTCTTGTTTGCTTCAAGCTCTGCATCAAGCGTCTGTCGGTTTCAAATGCTCAACGTTTGACAGGCAGCGTCGCGAGTTCGGCTTATCGTCCTTTGAAGAGGGTGGAAGAGAAGAGCCAAGTGTCTTCTTGCTGCAGGAGTGCATGTTGTTTGTTTGCGCGCCATCTAGCGGTGCTACCGGGAACGTACTGCATCTTTTAAATACCCACAGGCGACAACTGGAGGCGCGCTTTCAAAATGTGCAGCAATTGTCATGAACGTCACTTTTCTTTTAAATAAATTTTATATTCTCCCCCAACAATAACATTCATGTGAAAAAAAATGAAAACAAACATACCACAACTTGTCCTTTAAAAATATTGTTATCGTCACACATTACACAGGTCATGTGAGTTGGCTTTATGTGTCCTTAAACGTATTTTGGACATTTAAAAAATATATTTCCTTTTTTTCAAGCACGTCAAACAAGTTTTGAGATTTAAAAAAAAAAATTTTTAGGTTTGTGTAATACGGATTTCACCATCTGTTGTAATTGGAGTAATTTCAAAAAAATCCTCCTGTTGCTGAACCTAATCTTTAATTCATAAATATTACTCAGTACTTTAGTATATTACATATGATATTGTTCAATTCCTATTATGAAAACGATGTGCTAGAGGAAAAATGAGAATAGATTTCGAGTCAGCGCAAAAAAAATCGACTAGAAAAGTTTACCTGCGTCTCAGCAGAACCACAACATCTTTGTTTTGAAGAGGTTTCATTCGGGCCTTTTTTTTCATACTGTTACATTTCACCACAAGGTCACTCAGTCATGCATTTTCTGTTTGTGTTACACGGGCATTTTCCATGCCATTTATGAGCAGGCACTTGGTGCTAGTTTGCCTAGCAGTCTGAATGCCGTAGGTCAAAAGAGCTCAAAGTTCTAGACACAAATGTGAAAAAAAAAACAGTGAACAATTTTCTTGGTATCCCCAACACAAGGAGACAACTCAGAAAGAACGGCTCAACGAAGTAAGTGAAAAAATGATTACATTGGAGAAGGTTGTCATGAGATTGACTGCCATTGGAAACGTCCTGTCCAGGACGTTTTTTTAATGTCACTACAGTATACTAGAAAGTAATGCTTGTAGTCTTGAGGTACTGTAATTGAATGTTTTTTTTTCTCTATGACTGTATTTCAAAGAAATGTGTGATGAATTTGGAATTGTGGTGTGCTTCAGTCAGTGGCGTTCTGTCAGGGCCAGCAAGACCTTCTCTGCTGGCCTAAACATTCTCAGAAAAGTAAATTTAATAAATTTACTTTTCTGAGAAAAACATTAATTTGTTATTTTATTTTCATTAATATATAAACAAAATTATTCTCTGTATTCTTTACGTCATATTATTTCCACTTAGTCGAGTGGCTTTCAATGTTATTTTAAATAACATTGAAAGCCACTCGATAAATAACTTATTTATTATGGTAGAGTTTTGAACCAATCACATTTCAGCTAGCTTGTGTTGCCAGGTAAATTAAACTTGCTCGGGGCCTTCAGATTAAACAGAGCCGGCCCCTGTGCGCTGTAAGTGAACGGGCACAGTCAAGTTGCAATAGCCAATCAGATTACGAGTCTGCGTACCAGGGCCAGCTAGAAGGGTTTACGTTGAGACTGGACGTGTGCGTTCGGTGATTGGATTAGCGCCTGCTAGAGCTATCACTGCATTTTAACCCAAAATGGCCGAAGGGGAAGACGTTGATCTGGTTGCAGAACTAGTTTTCCACACAATTTTCAAGACGGGCCTTCCACGAAAAGCTGGATATTGTGCGAAGAGGTCGCCCAACTCCTGCGCTAGCTAGCCTGTCCCAGCAAGGAAAAGGGTTTGTCACACTCGCATAGATCTGCAGCTCAGTGAACAGGCACTACATTGGTGAGTAAACTGAATTTTATTTTACATTTCTTCTTGTCATTTTATTTCGTTAGTATTAAATTAATGGTAACGAAATAAAATGACAAAGATACAAAAATGTATCAAATAAATCTGCTTACCTGCAATTTATAATGGCGCATTGTAGTCACCTTTGTGCACGAAAATTCGTTCAATCTCAGCTGCTCAACATTTTCAGTTATTTGCTGTTGTGTAGCCTATTCTCAAAATGCAAATGATCTGTTAACTTTATTTTCAAAGAATAGTTTGTTTAGTTATTGTTTGGTTGGTGTCTTATATGAAACTGTGACATTGCGCAATTTATTGGACAGACTTGTTTAAGATCACACAGCGTAATTTGGGTGGCATTTTATTTAGTATTTTTAAATCATCTTTTTATTTTTGACAATATCTGTAAATTGAGTTTCCTGCTCTTAATTGTGAATGCATACTTGATGGTTTTAAATGCTCCTGAAATTAAGTGCTGCTTGACGAGCCTATATTGTGTTAATATATGTGACGTCACTGAAGGCCTAAGGTTGAATATTTGATTCAGATCTTGTATTGAATAGCATCGTGTTGTGCAAGGAGTAGCAGCATGGTGCACTTGTGTTTCGCATGTCTGCCTCACAGTACTGATGTTCGAATCTCCGCTTCCTGTGTGTTTTGCATTTCAAAGGATACGTTCCAATACTTCCCAACTCTAACCACGACAAGCAGGATAGAAACGGACTGATGGATGTGCAATTAGTTATTCACTATGGTTCGTTTTTTGCCTTCTGTCCAGCAGGGGGCAACAGAGCTCTTTGTCTTGTGTAAGTCTAAAGTTAACCAAGCAGAAAAGTGCAAGTCAAACTAAATCAGAGGCTCCTTGTAGTCTTTTCTTCTTCACCTCCTGTGTGATGCAGCCCTCTTTTTTTTGACTCTACCATCAAGGTCAAAAAGAGCAGAAGGCCCTGTCACCTACCTCGGGAACAACGTGTACTGGAGATATTGCAAAGTACTTGGAGAGAACAGAAATGCTCTCTCAGGTTCACAAGGAGACCTTTGCATGTGAATGAGTCAGATGGAGTACCATATTTTGGTGAGGGCCTTTCCTACGAAATAGATGATACTGTCTTATGCAGGGCTTACTTTCTGAATAGGTGTTCGCTTCGTTTCTGATTCATGAGTGATACTGATCTCGCCAACATGTGATGGGCTGTGTGAACTTCACCAATTTTCCTCTGGCATCACATAATAGTCACCAAACACTTCAGAGCAGTGTGTTTTGTCTTAAAGGGGAAGTGAAGGAAAGATAAAAGTAGTCAGCTGAGATGCCAACATTTTGGCTGGGGCTGGCTGACACATGAGACTTCTGTGGCGGGGCATGAGGAACACGCTCTGCCTGATGTTATCATATTTTTCCTGCACAGTAGTCTGGCTTCAGCACAAAAAAAAAAAAAAAAAAAAAAAAAAAAAGGACAACAAAAAGAAGCCACTAAATCCAGTGAATATGTAGAAAGACAAAAGGAATAAAATCGTTACAAGACAGAATCAAAAGTCACGGCTCACCTGATTTGCGGGTTTGGTCATGTGGCTTTTGCAAGCTGAGACTGCATTTATAATATATTTTATTCAAAGGTATATTTATCTTCAGTGAAGTCTAGAAGGAGTTAAAAAAATGTTTTTAGAAGCTCATTTATGTTGAGTGCAGTCCAGAAACAAAGTCATAAAAAAGTGATTGTGGTGATTCAAAAAGGTTTCACTGTTAAAAATGCACTTTTGCCATTTAAGTAGCAAAATCAGCGGCCATTTTTATGCTAATTAGGGTTGTAGGTATCTGATGAATGTAACTACTGTACTAAACTAACTTGTAACATAAATGACATTTTCAAACAAGTAAACAGAAAAGTAACTTACTTACTTTTTCAAGGTAACTGTGTAACTGATTGAGACTAGTGATGGGAAAATGAAGCTTCAAGTTTGCTTCATGAACCAGTTGTATTTTTTGACTCCTCGAGACAGCACTCTACGCGAGTCAAATAGAAGAACACAGTCTGTCTCTCCCCAACAAAAGAGTTTTATTTCAGACCCTACCTTCAATAACCATGTTGAAAAATGTATTTCAACTTTAAAATATTCCATTCAAATTCAATTTAAAGGCTCCTGGAATGATGTCGCAGAGGGTCATTTCAAATTCAAGCTACAAACTACAAATCAGCACCCTATAAAAATAATAACAAAACATAATGCACTTTCTGGAAGGACTCTTAAAGGATCCTCTGCATCTCCGTTGTTGCTGCCATCATGATGACGTATACGCAATTTTAAAACGGGTCGCATTGAGGTTGGGAAAGAGAAAAATAAATGCACAAAGGCAGGTCAGGTGAGAAGGGAGATGAGAGCCGGCAATGTTGAGGCTAAAATAATTGTACACATTTTTCTACAGGTTAGAGGGGAGATGCATGGTTTCAGAAGTGCAACACCTACATTGTATATATAATGTACACATAATTAGCTACATCATCCTCAAAAGCAACAATCATTTGTTGGAAAAAAAAATATCCCTTGGGTTTTTAGAGAGAGGGTGTTTGTGTTCTGAGGTGTTATTTTGACACCTTAAGTGCAACAGATGTAAGTCACAAGGCATTAAGTCCACTCTTGCATCGGTTTACTCAGTCCTCCCACTATCCAAACCAAACAAAGTCACGCAGTATGGACATTCAATTAAGCCGACGCGTAAAAGCCTCCTGGATACGTGAGGTCTTGATGAAACTCGCATTTGGGTCCGGGCTTGAAAGTTTATAAATGGACTGCAGCTTTGAAATAAATGAATGGGTGAGCTTTAAGGTTTCAAATTCAAGTTTTTGACCAAAGCCACACCCCTCGCCAACGTGCATCACGGTATCTGTCCGCTTCCTTCTTTTGCACTTTTGTCACGGTGGATATTCCACCATAGTTTCAGCAAAAATACTCAAGCCTAATGAAACAGGCAAAGACGCGGGGGTGTGCCTGCTTTGAGTCTGCCTGCGAGTCCTTCAATCTATGATTGGTTGTTTTATTTATTTATTTTTCTTAGTGGTGCTTACTTAACTCTGGACCCCTTTGACGGCAATTGCAAATAAAGGGAATCCTAATGAGTTGTGCTGTCCATGTGAATTGTATGCTTTTTAATGCGAATGGCCGTAGAAAATTCTTGGCCACCTTGTTTGATCATCAAGCCGGGAAAGTAGACAAATTGAGGCAGTTCTCAATCCAAGTCGTGACCCTTCATATTATTAGTTATTAGTTTTTAGCCACTGGTTTCACAGCACAGCTTTTATGGATGTACGCTTTTTCCAAATGATGTTTTGAGTGCATCTAAAGATAAACAAGGTTGCATTAAGCTGTCTTCTCATATTTACTCACCTTCTCCGGGTCACAGCAGTCATGGGAAATACAAAATCAAAACCTTCCAAATTTGCTTTTTGAACTCCGGAGGTCCTTTAATGGCTGATCATTTTTCAACGGAGTATTCACAAATATTTACAGGACTTTTGCGTACGAGTTGCGATGACAAAGTCATGTTTGTCAACTCATCAATGATCTGCAACCACACTCTAATTGGCCTCTAAATAAAAATAACTAAATAAATGAATAAATAATCCCAAAACATTAAGACTAACACGAAGTACACGTTTTCCATGAAAAACAGGGCAAAATGTTGGAAAAAATATCAGAAAAAAATGGGGACAATCCAAAATATGAAATAATACTAATTGAAAAAAAAAGAAAAATTATAATCTGCCAATATGCGAATCTTTGGGACTGTAGTTTTAAGTTGTAATATCACCAATCACCACTAGATGGCAGTCATGTCTTATTTGCTTATACTGCCCTATACTACAACATGGGTTGGCCTAATATTTTTTTTTGTTGTTGCAGATTTGGAATGATATACGAAACAAACATTGGACCTCAAAAATATGACAATTTGGAGTGTATCACATAACAAGGAAAAAATGCTCTCCTAATGCTAAAAAAACAACAACAGTGGGTCTTGTTCACGCTCGTCTTTTAATAGCGCTCATGATCATTACAATCATAACAGTGGTCAGGAGGCCTGCTGATGAACTATTTTTAACTAATAAACACAGAAGCAACTGAAATGACGACCAAGGCCAATCATCTGTGCTGCGAGGGTGCGTTGCCTCGGCAACCTGTGAACCTTGGCTGCAGCGCTTTGTTTTTACACCAGGCGTATGCATTCAAGCAATATTAATCACCAAACTATTCATCATCGGAGACAGAGAAAATATGTTTTTGGACTGAGGATGCTGGCTTACCTCGACCAGTTAAGTGGGTGTCGACATGGAAGCAGATGTCCAATCACCTGTGGGCCAGAACATGTCACCACCCCCATAACACTTCCATAAACTCGGTTATGAAACACGCAAGCACATCCTACATGTCTGTTTGTTCGTGTCACAGGACAAGAATTGTTTATCATTTCCAGTGATGGGAAGTACAAATATGGAGTTACTGCACTTCAGTTGACTTCTCAGCGATCTGTATCTTAGTCTTAAAAAGAAAACAAAAAACGTTTTACTTTCATTCCCTACATTTGAAAATGTATTCCCATCCACGGCCTAATTTGATAAAATTATTTGATGTTAGTGACTCCAAGATTGAGCTGTGATACATTCGGATAGGGTATATTTTTTTGCTTATCATTATTTTGTTTATCAGCACAGAACATTTGCAAAGCTGCGGCATTGAAACAGTGCTTACCAGAGTTTTTTGTTTTTTTTTACACAATGTTCTGTACTTCTCCTGAAGTACAAGTACTTTTGCCACCTCAGATGAGTTCATTTCAAATTAAAAGCAACGTGTCAACTTGTCTACAGCAGTCCTTCCATGCAAGTGGGTCCAGAAGCAAGCCACTGAGAAAAGACAGAACTGTTGTTGAATCCCGCATTACGCTGTAATTATTTTTTTTTCACCAAAAGATGAATAAAAAGAATGTCTGGGTTTGTTGAGGCAGAGGCAGGAGGACTTCAATGTAGAACAGGGTCATACGACCAACACATCTCGTAATACTGACACAGAAATAATACTGGTAGCGATAGTGCCACGTTTTATGTTGTCGTCAAAGGAAACTCTGATATCCTTCAAAGTTTTTCATTTGGTTCAAAAGGACAATCAATCAAGAAATTATTTCGAGTAAAACGTTTAAAATACGAAGCAAGTTCTAATTTTCAGGTAATTTATTTTGGGTTAAAAACACAACAAGAAGGGTGTAAGAAAAGACCCAGTCAGCAAAGGCATCTGGCCCGGCTTCGGCATGAAGCCGGCACAGCTGGCCTGGTGTCGGCAATGGCATAACGCATGTGGGCCGAACACGGCCCAGGCGTGGCAAAGGAGGCACTGGCTTGACTCTGGCAAACCAGATGAGGGCCGGTTGTGGCGTGAAGTATTTGGGCCAGAAATGTATTTCCAACTCCGGCCCGAATATGGCCAGCCAGTATTGAGCCATTCCTAAATGCAGTTTCAGATTTTTTTTTCAACACACAGCCTTGTTTTACAATTGCACACCGATGCGGAATTCCATTCATCACACACACACACACACACACACACACACACACAC
>NW_017805540.1:700755-722991 GCF_001891065.2 Hippocampus comes
ATCCATTCTTGTTTTCTTACAGTTCTAACAGGAGCTGTGAGACCTAACACCTTGACGTCTTGGGCCTCAGACCAGGAAATTCATGTCACAAGATGGCTACATCTGGCTCCTGATCGGGATGGTGACAGGAAGGAAAGCATGAGAAGAAAAGAGTGCATGGAGAGCGCAACAATGATGGATAGAAAAATACTGTTCAAGAGGAAGCTGCATCCCAATTTGGACTTTGTGTTCACTGTTAAATAAAGAAAAGTGCATTTTTCCAGTGTATGTGGAGTTATATGTGAGGTTCGCAAATTATGACAATAAACATATTTTTATAACAGTTGTTTTTGAGACTTTTTTTTTTAAATGTGGGTCAAATATGGCTCATGAAAGATGTGGCTTAGTTGAGGTTGAATTAAGGCTGATATAAGGAACCTGTTCTGGCCCGGCGTCGGGCCGGAGTAGGGCCGGATATGGTTATACAATGCGGCTCAGATCCGGGCCGAATGCGGCCCGGATCATGGATGCCAGACCCGGGCCACTGCAGGACCGTCATTCATTGCGGTATGTTCATAATTTGCGGGCCGAGTGTCGTGCCGTGTCCGCGCCAGAGCTGGGCCAGACCAATTTTGCTGACTGGGGACGATTAAAATCAGGACATCATTTTGATTTATTAGAATATCTTGGAAGGGATATACTTTTGGAAGTAAATGCCACATTGACAGTATTGACAAGTTCATTCGATTGTATGTCACATGACAAACCAAAACTCATTTGTTCATTCCCTCTCGGACCGAGCCGTACGATATTGAACCAAATCACAACGCTCCGCCTTCAAATGGAAGTGTGCTTGTAACAAATTGCACCTCTGGTTTCGAGGCTACGAATGGTCTCTTATTGGAAAGATGCCCACCCAGCAACTCAATTTTTTTTTTTTTTACACACATGGATGCATAAGGCAGCAATATTTCAAGCAGCTCATTTGAGAAAACCACATCAACATTTTTAGGCGCACCCCCCTAATCATTACGGCATTGTAATGTACAGAATAGATCCGGCAAAGTAACAGTGAGTGATAATTTACAATCATATTTTCCTCTGTGTGTGTGTGTGTGTGTGTGTGTGTGTGTGTGTGTGTGTGTGTGTGTGTGTGTGTGTGCGCGTGTGCGTGTGAAAAATGACTAAGAGGTTGTAGAGGGGAGTCTTTTTCCAGGAGGGTAGGACCGGTGTTAATGACTGCGCCTCTGCCTCCTCAGGGCTTGATTATTTGAACAGCATTTTACCTTGGCAGTCTTGCGCGCGTGGGAGCCCGGCCGAGCGGAGACGTGCGCCTCCGAGGCGGTTACCCGCATGAGGCTTTCTCTGAAGCACAATGAAAGAAAGAGACTTATTGACAAAGCGCCGCTGACTCAACCCAGTGAGTGGCTTCTAAGGTAGAAGACAAATTCGCCTGTGCGGGGTTCAATTGGTGACTCATTGTCTTGCTGGTGTCATGGCTCCCTCCTCTAACACCTCGAATGTTGACGCTGGGATGAGCTCAGCGCCATTTTCGAAATACTTCAGTAAACACCCATATGTTATTTCTTTCCCTCCTATTTCTCGGTGGAAGTCATTACGGTGAGGTGTCTAATCTTTGTAAAATATCGTTGCAAAAGCATTTATACAAATACTAGTGATGAATTCGCTTCGGGATCTGTAATCCCACAATAAGGAATTTTCTCTTCCATTGTGTTTTTAATGACCCGCTTTGTGGGGTGAAAGTGGTCATGTAACAAAACTGTAATTCTAATGAAAAAAAAAAAGGACCCAATGCTTCAACTCACCAAGCATCACGTGAAAACGTTTACGTACTTGACTTTTGAAACATCAGTGAAACAGTCAAACAAATATTTTCCATGCAAGTTCAACATTCAATCAACAAATCCTTTTCAGGCCAAAGCATATCTCAGCATCACGTGAAAACGTTTACGTACTTGACTTTCCCCTTGCATTGTTAATGATCATATTTAAGTATATTTAATTCTCGTAGTATCATAAAATGTCAAAGAAAACCTCCAAATAGCATTTTTTTTCAGAATAAAATGAAGATAGTTTCAATGTGTTATAAATTGTAAGTCGTTTTTTTTTTTTCTCGCTATATTGTTATATCACCTCGTTTAGAAGCCTAGCATAAAACTCGAAAAGTTGACAGCACATCTGCTCCACAGTTTTGAGATTTGGATTTGGGATCTCAGCTCCTGCCTTCCTCAGTCAACATCGCACTTCGTATTAGACATGCTCGAGTCAAAAATCGAGTCTACTTTTTGCAGATGCGTTGCTGGGGTGAGGCAGAAACGGCCAGTGAGGAGCAGCGCATCTACCAAATTCACCAAATCGTTGGATTATGCGACCATTTTCGACTTTGTGTTCCCAAATTGTCAGATGAGTTGGGGGTGAGGCAACTTGGTCTGCCACACCAGACTTGTGAAAATTAATTTATGCTCATTTTGATGCAGAGTGTCACACAAGAACAACGTGTGGACGCGCTATTCTCTTCCAGTCCTTGGCTAAAACATTCGTCATTTGGTCTCCTACTTGTCAAGTGGAACTAAAGAGGCCACGCCCGAATTAGCAAATGGGAACATTCCAGAGACATTTCTGCCTCCATTTATTCGGTGAATTTCATTTCACTTTTACACATTCAAAAAGATACATTGACCAAACAGGTCTAAAGCAAACATTCATTATTTTCATTATAAATAAACAAATACTTCCAAGAGAATAAATAAATGAACACAAGACGATGTCTTCATCATATGCTGCTGTGGCCATCGTTCTTTGCGTGGGGACTTGTTCAGATGTCTCTCACGGGCAACTCGTTGTGCGTCCTCACAGCTTCATGTCCTTGGGCTTGGACTCCAGTCTGCTGAACCCCCCGGGCATGACTCCTCGGCTCAGGTATTCGTTGTGAACCTTACGGCTATAGGCGTCATGAGCGTATTCATCTCCTCCGCTGGAAGGATCACATCTGCCGGCCGCTCGCTGCGCAGCTCTTGATAAAGTCGCTTAGCCGGTCTTGTCCGCTCTGCTGGCTCAAGGACTTGAGGAAACGGGGGTAGCAGTCCTTCTCCATCAGAGTGTAAATTTTAGCTTGGGCCAGATCGAAACACGACTGGGTGGGCCGCTCCACGTTCTCTTTGGTGATGGCTTTCGTCACGTGGTCGAGGTTTACCTGTGATAGGGAGTCAACAATCAATGACCTTTTCCTCACCCCGAACGCATGTGTCAATTCCGGGGGGGCGGCCATCTCTTACCTCTCGGGGCGCATCGGTGCTGATGAATTCATCAAAGATTTGCTTGGCCTTGACGGACATTTTCGAGGGCTTCGTAGTCCTGTAGTCCTCACACGCTAAGTAGAAGGCAATATTCTCCTCACTGAATTCGGACACGAGGAAAGCTCTGAATAGACACAAACCATCTGCGAAGAGGAGAGGATGAAAGTCAGCGAGGCCTTTTGTCACCAAAAGCTGCAACGTTAGACCGGCGCAATTAACAGCTGTCTATCATCCGCCTCGACAAAGATGAAATTGCGCCGCATCACCCTGAGAGGTGAATCTACTATTTGTCTCCTCTTCCATCTGAGGAGCAATGCTAAAATATTCAAGGCACCTCTCAGAATGATGCGGCGCAGTTCCAAAAGCGTCGTAATAACCATAATAACACGGCGCTAGCTTAATAGCTCTCTGAGAGCAATTCTGAGAAGGGAGCGGCATTATCGTGAGAGCAGCTTTTGTTTTGTTTTGTATGACATTGCGGAGCTGGCTAGCCAATGACAAAATGTGGGCAAAATGCTGGCAGTGCCGCAAACTCGAGAAAAAACCCCACCTAAATTGAATGGAATCATTATTTTAAAACCAGTTATCATGATTTAAAAAAACTCGTGATCTGTACTCTCAAAACAAAAAAAAGAAAGCGTGTTTTGCAAACAAGGCCAATAACTGTTATGAAGAAGACTCTTTTTGTATGCCCGTACTGACCCACTTTTTCGAAAATCAAATGTCATGAAGATTGAGACACAATCTCTTCTACACACTTCATGCAAAAGTTCTTTATCATTCCAGAGTGTCAATGTGAATAAAGAGCGATTTGTAGAAAAAAGCTCTTCAAGGAATTATAGTGAGAGGTGTTTCTGTTGTTGGATTTAAATACTGGAATGATACAAAATATTAATTTCAAAGTACTTCAAACTTCAAAAACAAATTTTAAAGCTTGTAGCTTTTTTTGTAATTGTAATTATTTTGTTTTGACTTACATTTGTAAACTAGTCGCACCGAATCAGTGTGACTGTTGATTGTCATAATGTGTGTATTGTGGAAGATATTATTGTATGATGATCGAATAAACAATAAACCAAAACATAAGCATTCAAGGATGGCACAGAACTGCTGAACAGCAAATCGTTTTATTGCCTTATTCTTAGAACCAAATAATCCATAGTTTACCATTCCCACATGCCATAAAACAACTTTTGTCATGTCACTTCGTTTGAGTTTTTGGTCCCGTCTTTCGTGTTGTCATATTTGCTCTTATTTTGTAGTAATCGCTTCCTTTCAATTATCGTTTTGTATCCTGCCCTATTTCAAACCAGTTTATGTTTGTGACTTTTTATTTCCCCCCCCTTCTAAAGAGTCCGGGCATATTTTATTTCTTGTCTTGTCTTGTTTATTTATTTCTTTCTTTTTTAGTGTGTTTTCGATATTTTACACCCCTTCTGACTACTCAATAAATCTATTTCCTTTTTTGTAACCTGCAATTTGTGCTTTTGTGTCCCCCCCCCCCCCATCAATTCATTTCTGTTGTTTTAATTTGATTTTTAATATGACCAGTGAAAGTCGAGCTGCACTTACTTTGACTGGACAGCAATTTTTCAAACGAGTCCTTCCATTTCAGGCGCTCATCAACACTGCAAGAAAAAGGCGAAACATCAGTGAAATAGTCAAACAATATTTTCCATGCAAGTTCACCATTGAATCAACAAATCCTTTTCAGGCCAAAGCATATCTCAAAAGAAGGTATAGAGCGCCCTTACTTGTGAGTCTCACTTTTTTTGGGCTGCACGGGGATGCTGTGATCCGACTTGTGCAGCAAACCTCCAAAAAGAGCTTTCAGCTCCTTCGCCCTGCGGTGACAAAGAGAGAATGAAACAAACATGTCAAATTAGGAAAGCAAAAACAAAGCGCACATGGACGGAGCCCAGCGTGCCGTCATTTGTCATGGCTGACCTCTCCAGGCAGGTGATTGGCAACAGTTCAAGTCCTCGGCACATGGTGGGATGTTATCCGGCGGGCTGGTGCTGGGTTATTTCCTGGTAAGCTTGTGAAGCGTCTGCTTGCTTATGTGTGGGATAGCTCTCAGTTGATCTGACGCTTGTGTGGGAGCGGGCCGTTTTATAGGGCGGGCCACTCTGTGACATCACAACTCCCAGCCAATGCGCGCGCGGCACGAGCAGTGAGATGATGAGGAGACTCTCATCCACGCCGCAGCCGCATGAAATATCTGGGAGGATATTACCCCAGTTGTCTAAATTAATTTCACACGGGGTCAGCAGGAGCTTATTTCTTTGGGTACTGCTGAGGACTCCCCCCCCGAAAAAAAAAAAAAAGATGCTTGTCTGCATAGTGGCTAGTTCAAGAACCCAGATTGCCTTATGTTAAGTTCATCTCTTATTCGGCTCCACTTACTCAACATATTTGAATCAATCCATGAACACAACGTTTGGTGTGAGTCGAGATGTGTCATCCTCCTGATTCAGAATTCCTAATTATGCTATAGGATTTTTTTTTTCAATGATATAAAGGAGAAGAACTGAAATTAAAAGGCGATAGATAGGCTGTTGTGTGGCTGTGTTTTGACACAAAAACACACACGAGATGCTTCATTTTGTGTCATGATCTGAATTTATGTGATATTCAATCGTCCTCATTACATTGCCCATCACAAAACAATTAAATGACAGCGAAAGTTCACCTCCTGTCCGTATCAAACATGCTTGACAGGTCAACAGCAAATGATGAATGAACATTTTTTTTTTTTTTTCCTTGGTAAGACTCAGATAAATACCGACTGATTCAAGTCTTATGTTTGAGCCAACCTACTGGAAAAAAAAGATATTTTTAGCATAAAAAGAGTTTCAGAAGGATGGTGCTCACAGAATTTCAGGAAAGGAAACAGTCGGGTGACAGAAAAAAGGGACTCGTCAAAGGTGTCGGAGCCAATTTCCCATAAAGCAGAACAAAACTCCGCCTTTCTTTTTCTTGATCTCTGCTTCTGTCGTCAAACCGTTTCGGATCCAATTTAGTCTAAAACGGTTATGATTAGTGTTGCAGCAGGTCCCCTGAAAAAGTAACTTAGTTTCTGTGCTGATTACTTGCTTTAAAAAGAGTAAAAGTTACTTGAATAGTTACTTTCATCAGATATCGACAACCCTGTTTTGCCACAACAATGACGCCCGCTTTTGCCACTTTATTGGAAGTGAATTTTCAACAGTGACGTTAAAATAAATGTTAACGATGGTTTTTATGACAAATAAAATAAAATAGACTCACGATAACTATTTTTATTTGTAAAAAGAATGAGTCTTTTCTGGATTCCACTAAACATAAATGGGCGACTTGATTTGTTAATAAAATATATATTTTGTTTACAAAAAAAATCTTTTTAGACCTAAAAATAATTAAATATCTTTTATTTGAATTATTTAATGTGGCAAGATTCCATATAGACAATGCGCATTGTTTTTAAACAATTATATTTGGGGACCTCCTGCAGTCAAACAATCTTTCAGGACTTTTTCTTTAAGATCGAAGATTTTTTTGTTTTGTTTGTTTGACAGGATAATCCCCCTGTCGACATCACAGCGTGCTGTTGTTTGAGGCCGACGCAAACTCAAAATAGTGACTTGTATTTCCAACTTGAAAACTCTCTCTCTCTCTCTCTCTCTCTCTCTCTCTCTCTCTCTCTCTCTCTCTCTCTCTCTCTATCTTTCGCTCTCTCTCCATTGGTGTTTACATAGTTCACTCCCTAATACCGAAAATTGAAGTTGAAGACTCCCACAACGCCTCGCAATGTTCAAGCTGCAGATACTACAGTTTAACTTTCATATGTGTTCTAAAATTACCATCAAAAGTTTTAATGCACGCGCAACACGCGCGTGAAAGCTCACAAGAGAGCTAAAGAAGTCTTGTCAATTCTTTCTCACTGCTGGAACCCGAAGGTGGATGATTTTACTTGTTTGTGATATTTTGAAGAGAAACTACAGTCTGATTACGTGACTGGTAAAAGTAATCTGATAGATGAGCCGTTACTGGAAGATGTGCACATTTACAAGTAACATGTTAGCAAAAGGCCCGGTGGTCCAGTGGTTAGCGCGTCGACCTCACAGTGCAGAGATCGTGTTGTTCCATCCCAGCTACGGCCTTCTCGTGTGTGGTTTGCATGTTTATATGGGTTTTCTCCGGGTACTCGGGTTTCCTCCCACATTCCCAAAACATGCATGGCAGGTTAATGGAACACTCTAAATTGTCCCTAGGTATGAGTCTGTTGCGCAGATGGTTGTTCGTCTCTGTGCGCCCTGCGATTGGCTGGCAACCGGTTCAGGATGTCCCACGCCTACTAGCCGAAGACAGCTGGGAGAGGCTCCAGCACCCCCCGCAGCCCTTGTGAGGATGAAGCGGATCAGAAAATGGATGAATGGATGTTACCAACATCATTGGTAGTGAGGTGCTCACATACACTTCTTCTGTTGAATAACAATAGAATGAAATATACTTGTTTTTAAAAAATGCCCAAAGTGGGAGCAGGACACAGGAAGAAGACAATGGATGGATGGAATGAATTCATTATCTCTATTTCATATGGGAATGAAAATTGACATTAGAAGTTGACTAGTGAGTATTACAAAATTAAGAGTAACTCTAAATGCAGGTTTCATGACATAATCCATTGGTGCAATCTTCACTCAATACAACTGTTTTAGAATTCCGTTATTATTCAAAATTTTTTGAGTTTTAAATTTCCATCCAGTCTGAGATTATTATTTTTTTTCGCAGCCATTTATACTGCCAACGACTTTTAAAATTAACCTCATTACAAATCAATTGTGACTTGGACAGTCGCGCGGTGGCTGACTTTTGCCTCAGTTGTTCCATCTTTTTCACTTTCCCCTTTCGACACCTCTGCTAATTGCACACACCGTTAGCTTCTCTGCACAGCCTGTCTCCCCGTCTGCCTTTTTCATTCAGAGACTCAACAAATGATACAATATATGATTCTTCACCGGCGTTATCTAACAGGAAAGGGTGATGCGGTAATATCTGTGCCTTTTGTTTACGCTCACCCTTATTGTGTCCAGTGACACAGTTACATTGTGTCATGGTCAAGAGCATTTTGTCATGATGGAAATCTGGGTTAGGTAGATCTAAATATGTAAGCCCAGAAACACACAAAGTGCGGTTTGGGCTCACACTGACAAAGTTCAGACTAATTGCTTTCGTGGTCGTCTGAAGCTTGATGCATCACGATACGACTGACCTAGAAATCCAAATGAACGCGACACAATGAGATTGATTCTGAACTGCTCCAACATTTTCAAAACCGAAAGCTACTTCTTGCATACTAACGACTGCAAAGCACTACTAGTTTGATACACGCTTCTGAAATAAATTTTCTTGAATTACGTGATCATAATTGATTATATTCATCTTTGTGAAAACACAAATCGCGCTTAGGGTTCTCCCAATAATTCGAACCAAGTAGGAAACAAATAAATGTCACTCAAACAACACTTTGTCGCTCCAGATCTCGGCAAATGTTTACGATTTCAATTGTCGACCACATTCCAAGGAAATTACAATGTCCCGTCATTGGCGAGCTATTTTTAGAACAGGCTTTGGGGCAGGAGGCGTCGCACTCATTCGGTCCTGAGGTCAGTGCAGAACGCATCACGTTTTAGCCCACCTTTCGCCGTCGGCCTTTCCAGAGAGCTCCAATTAAACTTGGTTTCGTTTTCGCCGAATATTTTTAGACTTATTTGATGCTTCAGTACCAACTTTGAAGCGTCTCGAATTCAACACACTCGCAAGAAAGCATCAACTGAGTCATCAGCACATCTGCAGGCAAATCCAAGACTTGTTCATTGTTATTTGACGGATCTGTGGCTAAATATATCCTCCTTGTCGCAGTCTAAGAACCGAGTTCTTTTTCAAAACCTTCAGGGCCGAGATGCAGGACTCATGTGATGTGATGATTCTGTTTTAAGTAGAACGGGCCGCTGCAATAACACAACCGGGCTTGAAAGGTTGCGCAATCTTTGTTGATAAAAGATCCTCTGGTGACAGTCACTTCCTGTCTCTCTCTTTTGAGGCCGATTTTAATGAACTGTCTCCGCCTTGTTTCTGGAAGAGCGGGACATACCGTGGAATTCCCAAATTGTCACTCCATTTCCCAGCTGACATGAGCCAAGACTTCATCTGGAAGGCACCCAAGACCAAAAACAGTTTCCGCCTCCTGAGTCCACCTCTCATCACATCCCATCATGTCCACATGTTTTGTTGAGAGACGAAACCGAGAAGTGCGACAACGCTGGCCTTTTATTTGTTCAACTCCAGCTTTGGTCCCGTTCAAGAAGCGCCAGCTGGACTCGGCCAGAGAATCCATCATCTACATATTCAGCCATCTCACCGAACAGGTGGAGGCTTGTCTGATGCATGTCAATGAAGAAGCTGAGCTCAGGCTACCAGCGGTGCACATGATGCTATCTGTGTGTTATCAAATGTCAACTAGACATCGAACATGTGGACTTGCCGCAGCGGCGATTGCAAATCCATGTGAAGCAGCCTCGGCATGAGTCGAATGTCAAGGATGCCACATGAAAAAAAAAAGAAGACGTCTCCTTCAGCACCTGGCGGCTCCTGAATGCCAGATGTATTTTTAACTGGGCTGACTTTTATAAATGCATACATGAGATACTTTTAACCAAACAGCTGTCAAGATGCACATGCTTTCTCTTACAATGATCCTAATGACCGTTCTGATGACTTAATTGGGATTGTACCGCTGCCCGCCATCATGTTAATAAGTCCTACGTCCTTCTATGAATTATACGAGGTTGGAAAAAAAAAAAAAAGAAAGAAGTTTCATTTTCCAAAGAATACCCTGCGGGAGGCTAACGAGTTTGGACTCGCTAGCATTGAAACTAATACGCTTGCAGGGAGGTTTGCGAGGCCCCAGCAGGATGTGCGACACAAAAGCTAATTGGGTACATTGCTGCAAATGGGCTCGTGGGCAAGAGAAAGCTGATTTATCGGAAACGTCTGTGCGCCTGTATACCGCTAATGTGCCCACTTTTATTCTGAAATATAGCTGCTGGGTGACACAATAGGTTGAGCGGGAGCAGAAGGTGTCAGTAAACAAGGCGCAGATGTCACCTCAGAGTGATGAGGACGCCGGCGTCTCGTCCATATTTATTGTAGCGTTTATTAGATTCACTTTGTTGCACAACACGGTCATTGCAAACCTTGTGTGCACTGAGATGGATGGGGAATACTAAACCTCGGCTGACAAATACATATATGGTGCAAATGTGATTACGTATTGGGAAAGTGATGTAAGCAAATAACGGTGAGGGAAATTATTCCCCAGAAAATTCAAGAACCGCTTTAACTCAACTTTCCATTTTGTTAGCATAATGCAATTCATTATCAAGCTTGCCCATTACTGTTGTTGCAGTCCATTACATTTACATCCATCCATCCATTTTCCGATGTGCTTTATCCTCACAAGGGTCGCGGGGGGTGCTGGAGCCTATCCCAGCTGTCTTCGGGCAGTAGGCGGGGGACACCCTGAACCGGTTGCCAGCCAATCGCAGGGCACAGACGAACAACCATCTGCGCTCACACTCACACCTACGGACAATTTCAAGTGTTCAATCAGCCTGCCATGCATGTTTTTGGAATCTGGGAGGAAACCGCAGTACCCGGAGAAAACCCACGCAGGCACGGGGAGAACATGCAAACTCCACACAGGGAGGCCGGAGCTGGAATTGAACCCGGTACCTCTGCACTGTGAAGTCAACGTGCTCACCACTGGACCACCGGGCAGCCTCCAACATTTGCATACAAACCCCAATTCCAATGAAATTGGGCTGATGCATACAATGTAAATCAAAACAGAACGCAATGATGTGCAAATCATTTTCGACCTATACTCAACTGGATGCACTGCAAAGGGAAAAATTTATTGTTCAAACTGATGAACATGATTGGGGTTTTTTTTCAAATATTTTCTCATTTTGAATTTTATGGCTGCAAAATGTTATCAAAGAAAATGATGAGAGCAACAAAAGAGTGGGAACGTTGACAAACTGTAAGGCTCATCCTCATCGATGAATTGTTTTGTGATGGGATCCCACAAATGTAGACACAAAATCCTTAACAAAAATATTTATTTCAGGAACAACTAAGGACAAATTACAAAACAGAAATCTCTGTTGACAAAAAGCTATAAAAACAAAAAAAAACTAGAACAAAAAAAAAACACTTGCAAAAGCAAAGAGACAGCAAAACCCCAAAATACACAAAACCAAATAGGAAACACGGAAAACCAAAAATCAACAGAACAAAAATACTGATCAACATGAACAAGAGCGACAATGGATAAGAGCAAGAAGGTCTCGAAAAATTTCATTATCTATGGTCCGTAATTTCATCAAAAAAGTTTTTTTCTATTTGCGTTTGGCTGGAAGAGACACTTCACCCATTTTGAACACTGACACTTATTGACTCAATTGTAAGCACCTTGTCTGATGAAGGGATTTATCTTTGATTACGATTGCATTATGTGATGCTAATTACCTTAATCTTTGAAACATGACTTTTTTTTTTTAAATAAATTTAAAGTCGAGTACAATTTTACAATAAATACAATTTAAACAGCTTAACCTTGGCATAACACGAATGTAAGACGATAATGATGTACAATAGATCGTATTTGTGTAATTATATATATATATATATATAATTTTTTTTTTTTTTTACACAAACTAGATGACTAAAAACAAAACAAAGTTGCATGAAACTGTCTGTCAAGAACACATTCCATGTCAGTAAACAAATATTTAGGATTGTTTTGCCCTCCCAAGTGCTATTCGCGTATGTTTTTCCTCAAGAAAGGCAGATGTGAGTCTACCTTGCAGCTTTGTTTTTTTTTTTGCAGAGAGGTGAGGCCCTAGCCTAGATGCACCTTGAAAATCCATCATCTAAGAGCCTGCTTGGCAACATTCAAGTGGAGAAATGGTGGCAGGCAGGCGCTCTTCTCAGAAAGTAAACCAGTGTATGCTGGTCATTAGACTGCAAAGTCATGCTCGCAGCGTGGTCAAAAAGCACACAGCGAAGCGTTAAGCAGAGTTCTTTGCGAAATGGACACGTCTTGTGTGCAGAGTGGCAGCTTCATTCGGTTCACGTCCCATTTAGCTAAACAAGCGAAACCATAAAAAAAAACCAAAAAAAAAAAAGTGGAAACACTTCTGTAGGATGTGGTGTATATTCGAAGTACCACCAGCTCCAGCCATTATTGGAACGTTAAAAATGAATCCTAATGTGACCGTGTCAATCCATTATTAATATTGTTTATCCAACTTTTCTTTGCATCACATTATTGCTGTTTTGGTCATATTTGCACGTAATATCCTTTGGCAAAAGATGCTAAGATATACAAGAGAAAAATGGGGAGCTGCTATCAAGCTACATAAAACGACAAACGCAATGCAAACCTTTGCCCATTAAATGAATCATTTCATCCATCCATCCATTTTCTGATCCGCTTTATCACAAGGGTCGCTGGGGTGCTGGAGCCTATCACAGCTGTCTTCGGGCACCCTGAACCGGTTGCCAGTCAATCGCAGGGCACACACAGACGAAAAACCTGCGCACACAATTGAGAGTGTTCAGTCAGCCTGCCTTGCATGTTTTTGGAATGTGGGAGGAAACCGGAGTACCCGGAGAAAACCCACGCAGGCCCGGAGAGAACATACAAACGCCACACAGGAAGGCCGGAGCCGGGATCGAACCCACAACCTCTGAGGTCGACACACTAAGCACTGGACTACCGGGCCGCTGGTCGCCAGCCAAGCGCAATGAATCATTTCAGGTCATTGATAATGTAGTGCAGTCATACCTCGGTTTTCGACCGTAATCCGTTCCAGAAGGCTGTTCGAAAACCGATTTGTTCAAAAACCGATTTGTTCGAAAACTGAAACCATGCTCTTTTTAAAAAAAAATCTTTATTGATCACGTCTGCTGATAATGGAATGCTACACGAGGAAGCATCACTTCCTCGTGAAAGGAAAGCGAGAGGAGTCAAGTGGCGCATTCAAGTGCGATCAGTTTGGTCGAGAACCGAATTTCGGTCGTAATCCGAGGCATAAAAAACTCGAAATTTTCCGCAGGGCATTTGGTACCAGGCCGCACAGAAAGAACTTGCCTTAATTCCGTTTTGTTTATTTTGGAATACGAAAGCTGTTTTATTTTGAAAAATTACCGGATTCTCCGTTACATCCGTCTGTGTCACGCTTGACACACGTCAAGCCAAGCTTCTCCGTCACGTGACCGAATACGCTAAAAACAAAATGCCGGAGCTCGCAAAATGAGTAAAAAAACTCCTGGAGATCGCAAATGACGGCGGCCTTAAAAGTACGTTCGAGACAACTGGATTAAAGTTCTGTCCGAATACTCTGAGATCGCCACAATAGCACCGTTGCTATTTCCGACATCCTGCCTGTATGAGGCGGGGAGTTTCTGCAGCAATGGCGACTAAAACAAAATTACGAAGTAGACTGGACATAAACCACACACTTGAGGTGTCATTGTCTCCTATTACCCCGAGATGGGACCGTCTGGTTGCAGAAAATCAAGCTCGGGGCTGTGGTGAGTCGTCATTTTCATGCACTTTGAATTTGCGTTGTATCATATTTTGAAGGCATTAAACATTACCATAGCGATCGGAGTGGTGCGGCCAGATTAGACGCTCCTTGTGTTTATTATTATATTTCGAAAACAACACAGTTTTCATGCAGCTCATAACATATTATTTTGTTGTATTATTTCCGCCACACCTTCAATGCTGGTCTCTGAAAATATTGTCTGACATAAACCGGTCCGTGGGGCAAAAAAGGTTGGGGACCCCTGCTCTAAATTGAAACAAAAAGGAACTTCCCTCCAATCACAAACATACTCAACAGCCTAATCGGTCATTCTTCAGTCTGATGTGAGATTTATAGTTATGTAAGAATATTTTTTTAAAAAAAGAAGTGAATCTACGATCGTGTCAAAATTTCAATCAAAAACATGACAAGTTTTGCCGATGGTGATGAGTGAAACTTTACCCTGATCTGCTCCTTTCACGGGTTGCACTCCCAAAACAAGACAATATGTTCCACTGCGGAGGTGGTATCTCATACCGCTGATAAAGGATGAAAAGAGAGATTCACCCAGCATGCCGCTTGTACAGCGACGGCGTGATACTTTTAAACGCTCTCAACTCAGATGAATACCAGCAGGAAGTCACTGTTCTGTGTCTGCTCAAAGTGCTATCATGAGCAATTTATTTGGAAAATATTTGCAAACATTGGACCCTTAATTTCCCTAAACGCGTTTTTGCGTTTCGTTAATGGCGTCGAGGAAGATTATAAATTTCCGATTGTTAGCATGAAAGCTTTCAAGGCTGACAGTTGTTTGTGACTTTATCTTCTTAAGCCAATGGGACAGTAATAACCAACAACTTTCCCATGTTGCCAAATTCCAGTCATGTGACTGCAAGCCACAATCATGTATGGGAATTTCTCTCTCCCCGTGGAATGGAATTGCTGCATCACTGGGTGAGATGCGACCCTGGTCACTTGGATGGAATTTCTTTCTTTCGGGGAAAAAACAAAACAAACAAAACACTCATTATTGTAGGTGAAATGTCTCCCAAATGACTGTGGGATTATTTACATATCCCAAAATTAAGAGAAAACTTCAGTGAGGAAATAAGCGTAGGAGCCAAAAGTCCAAGATGCACAAAATAGAGAATTAGTCATAGATATAGCAAGGCATGCATGTACTTTTGCAAAGACCGGAAGGTTAAATTAGCAATATTCAAGCACTCTTCACTCACACATCCTGTATTGCTTCTTCATTTTGAGTTCTTCACCATTTCCAAGCTCCACTCCATAAAACAAATTGGGTGTAATATTTATACATAATTTAAAGTCCATGTCAGGTGAAAATAAAAATGTTTTACAAATTTGACACGCCACAGAGAATTATTGTTCACAAGTTTTCCCGTGCTAGCTGTTACGAGCTCGTGGGGTAAACAAAGCTTGCAAACTGGCAACGGTGTCGTCAAATATGCCACCGCCTCGCTTGGAGTTGTGTGCGCGTCGACAGAACAGAGACACTTCAGGGAAAGTCACATTTATTAAACACAGCGGCACATGTACTTATACAGCCTGTGGCTCGCTGTAGCTCGCTGTCCTATAGCGATATGACATCGCTATAGGACATGGGAGTTACAAACCTGAAATACTTTGCATTTGAATTGACTATGGTAGCCTGAATAACACAAAACACAGAGTACTTGAGAATTTAAATACTGACATCGAGCTGTCGTGTCAGTTGTGGCATCAAGGGAGGATACGTTTTTCTGGTTGTAGGGATAGCTTGCAGCTAACTAAATGCTACGATGGTGGGCGTCGTAATAAAAACGAAGTAACTTGCCATTGCGCCGGATAGCCACTGGGGAAATGAAGGCGCTTATTACTTATGTAGTGGGCAAGGTCCAACATCAACGGTGGCCTGATGGCCCGGGGGCCATCCAAAGTTCTCTGATGCTGCTCCAACCAGGCCACCAGTACAAATTGCATAAATGTGATGAAGTCAACATGATCTTGCTTTTTTTTTTTTTAAACATCTAATAATCAATGTTTTGAGTTTTATTCACTTCAATTAATCAATCATCTTTGCTTGTTTTACCCTCTCTGTGATGCACTGTGTGCTATTTACTCGGATGCATTTTGGCCATTGTGTCTACAAGCTTCACTATTTCACCCAGAGGTGAAAGTACAGTAATCCCTCGTTTATCACGGTTAATGGGGACCAAAACCACCCGCGATAAACGAAAATCCACGAAGTAGCGTCCAATGAACATAAACAGGTTAAAACATTTTTAAAAATTTTTTTTTTAAGTCCGCAAATGGTCCGCGAGAAGCTGCAAAACAACAATATATATATATATATATCCGATGCACTGAACCCGCGATAAACGAACTGCGAAGTAGCGAGGGATCACTGTATTGTCAAGTGTTATTCAAAATGACATTACCTATATACTTGGGAGTGGAGAGTGTGGATCTTTTTTTAAGCAGCTGCCTTAATCGTTCAATGACATGACCTACTTGCATGTATTTTGGCTGCTGACATTTAACGCTTCACTTTTTCATCCGGAAATAGGCCTCCGCTTATAATTATCGATTTCATTCAGTATTGTTGGACATCAGGGCCAGGGTCACACACAACTTGGCTCCCGGTGGGTTCTGGTTTCCCATAATGTCGTATCCTGTAGTGAGGGAGGACCAAGTGCGCATGAGCACTTTGTTTTAGCCACACACACCCCAAAAAATCTGGACAATCGAAATGCCGGGGTGTAAAGGGAGGTCTCACTCAAGGCAGAATTCAAGGTAGGACTGCCACTGCATGTGAGGCAGTGATGTTGGTGGGCTCTTGCATGATGAAAACAAGCGCTGCCATTGAAGAGACTCACTGCTCTTGTATTCATCCTGGATAGTGTCATCCATCTTAGAACCTACAGTTGCCACATAATCTAACAGTTGACACACAGTGCTCCTCCATTTTTTTCAATTTCTCATTAAATATGACGCTGTTCAATGTTACATGTCACTTGACACAATCAGCTTTTAACTCCCACTACTCATATGTTTACGTCACAACAGTTATGACCTAATTTAGGTCTCGTGGAAGCCATACTTGTACAGTACTGTACATTTTAAATGTGCATTGAAGTCGCCCGACCGCATTCGTGCATTTCTGTTTCTCGCCAGCTGGTGGCAGCAGAGTCACATCTAGCCGTGCGCCGAGCAACGCGACGACCCACCGTTCTTTTACTTGACAGCTTCAAAAAAAAAAAAAATGTTTGTCACAGGCATGCTGGAAATGAAAAGGCACACTGAATTAATTCCAAACAGAAAAATAACTTTGAACTGCGCATTATTAAGATGACATTGTGCACGCGGCACAGGCGAATCGGTGAGTTCCAAGCCTTAGAAATATTTAGCAGGCTTTTGTGTCACATAATAGGATTGTGTGAGCATGTATGCCTGCGAGCTACTGAATTAACACTATGGATGGGAGTTGCATCACAGGCACACACACACACGCACAGACAGAGAATGTGCATTCTGTCTTTATGATCAATTTTCTTACCCTGGAGAAATCCTTGGGTACTTTGGGAGTGGTTTTTTTTCTTGCATCTTCCTCCCAGAGGATAACATTATCATACATTTTCCCATAGTCGGCAAAAGTGGCAAAGTCTATGATGCTTAATCGCCGTATGCGTGCGCGGAATTATGCGCACAATTTGATCACGTGTGCCCATACATATGGTTTGAATTACGAACATTTTAACTGCAGGATGTTATTTGTGTCTTTTGAATGCACACAAACACAATTATCCTTGTCTGCACAGCCATGAGCCATGTTCTTGTGTTATTGCATTTGATAAACATTAGCGAGGAAGCACCTCTGTCGCGCAGTCGGAGGTACTGGGTTTGAATCTCATCTCACGCTGGCGGACTTTGCATGTTCTCGTTGTGCTCGGCTGGGTTTTCTCTACCTACTGCGACTTCCTCCGACATTCGCAAAACGTGCTAGTTATGTAAATTGGAGACTCAAAAGTTCCCACAGGTGTGAATGCGAATGTGAACGGTTGGTTGCCTGTCTGGCCCAGCGATTGGTTGCCAACCGGTCCGGGGGTCACCGGAGTCAGCAGGGAAAGGTTCCGGCTCGCAGCTGGAAAAGCTACTCTTCTTCTCAAACTATCTTCTAACAGTGAGTAGAGCTGGACTGAAACTGATGGGAAGAAATGACAGCGCTGACTGAAGATGGAAGACTGCATTTTAGCTTTTTTTTTTTTGCAATGATTACCAAAACACAGGGGCCATATGTATGGCAGAGGTGATCTCTCTCTCTCTCTCTCTCTCTCTCTCTCTCTCTCTCTCTCTCTCTTTGTTGTTATGTGAGATGGGAACACTTCTTTAGAATATTTTTTGAATTGATCAAACAAAATATAACAAAAGGCACAATTTAACATTTTTAAAAACAAGTGTTGAAAAAGATTTACCTTTGTGCATCTGGTTTTCTTGTTTTCGACATTTTGCTCTTCTGTTTTGAAACCAAACCTGCAATTGGGAATAAGAATTTCACCATGAGATAAATTAGCAAAAATAAAAAGACTCACCACCGTGATGGTATTTTTTTTTCTTGTCAGTGAAAAATAAAAGAAAAAAAGCTGTCTATGCAAGCATTTGATACAGCCCTTCAAACCTCCAAACATGCACAAAATATTCCATCATTGCATTATTTATATTGATATACTGTATATATATCTATATCTATATATCTATAGATATAGATATATAGATATCTATATATCTATAGATATATAGGCTCATTGTGGCTCATTGTGCTTTCATGAGGTCGATTGCTAATATTTGTGCAATCAACAGCCAACAAATTCGGTAAATTAAAACAGTAATAGTAAGATCGTTACATATTATGTGAGCTAACTAAATTTTTTCTGATTGCGTTTTGTTTGTCGTTCACAACAGGACTTGAAGGTCCTGGTTTTGAGTCTCTGCTCGGGCCCTCTTTCCCTATGTTTGCATAGCTTTTTCTCCAGCTTCCTCCCACATTTTATAAATCATGCATGGAAGCTACTTGAAAATTCTCAATTGCCCGTACGTGTGAATGTGACTATGAATGATTGTTTGCCTTCCTGGCAAACAGTCCACAGTCAGCTGCTGGCTCCAGCCAGAGGTGCTCCTCGCTTGAACGGCGTCCTTTGTGAACTCCCCCATTTGGATTTGTTGTGCTGCTATTTTGCATCCTGACAGTGTGGGGTGGTGGAGTCATTGCAAGTGCACGTCTGCTGCTGGTACTCCTTGAAAAAAAAAGTCTTCTCTTCAGCTAGCTGAAACTGCCTCAGACATGACAATGTCGCAGCTTTACGTACATGACGATGTCATTCGCCGTAATTTTTGACAACCAACGAGCTGCCTTTAGTTGCCTTTTGCCAAATATAGAGCTCTTTGAGCAACGGACGTCATACTTCGATGACATTGATTTTATTAGTGCAATACTTGAAAAGACACAAGGTTGTACAAAACGCCAATGATTTGCATTTTTGGGGGGGACTCAGGGGAGGGCAGGTTTGGGGGAATGAAATGCCGCCCTGTGTGGCCGCTAATATTGGACATGCCAGAAACTGCCACCAATTGCTCGTCCTGTTGGTCTTATCCAAAAGCATATTATTTAATACTGCACCTTGGTTTACACTTCATCATGTGTTTCCGGTGGGCACAGTCAAGACCCATTTTAATACTGCACCTTGGTTTACACTTTTAG
This sequence comes from Hippocampus comes, assembly GCF_001891065.2. Classification (NCBI taxonomy): domain Eukaryota; kingdom Metazoa; phylum Chordata; class Actinopteri; order Syngnathiformes; family Syngnathidae; genus Hippocampus; species Hippocampus comes. Next base: position 720,450 of record NW_017805540.1, read on the forward strand.
TTGTGGTCATCATGTGTTTCCGGTGGGCACAGTCAAGACCCATTTCCAAGCTGATTATGTTGAGTGGCCTGTGCTCGGAAACATGTTCAGTCACTGACTCACTGTATTGTGATTCTAAAAGGCAAAATAGGTGAGCACTTTTAGTCATTATGCATCAAACTGCTGAAATATTTAGAATTGGAGCTGTAAAAATAAAAAAATAAAAATCATAAAAGGTGACTAGGTGACACGTCAGGCCAACTGCAGTCCATCTTTTATTGCTTAATGTGTGAGGTTCAAAGTACCAACTGCAAATTCCCTGCCAAAGGTGTTGAATTACTCACAATTCCAAGATTTTTTCTGGCTCTTCCCCCTCCGTACACACACACACACACACACACACACACACACAGACACACACACACACACACACACACACACACACACACAGTCAAATTGATGCATGGCCACTTGTTTCTTGAAAAACTTAATAGGGTTCAATGATGACTCATACCAGAATGATACAAAAAAAAAGCCCCTTATATGTGGATTGGATTGATGATTAACGTATTTTAATGCAATTTCAAATAATTGAAGTGCAGCGGCTGCACTGCTGATTCACTTTGAGCGAGCTGACGGAGGAGGTTCCATCCGGCTCCAGTTCATGCACGTGGACTTCCACTGTGACTCAATCCACCCTTTCAGCAGGATTCTGCTCAGTATGACACTGGCATGGAAACAGCAGATAAAAACGTCCAGAAAGCCGCTCTCCCAGCCTATTAAAAAGAATACAATCCAGAAAAAAAAATTCCATTCACTCAAAATTGTGTACTGTATGGACACTGCAGCCCGAACAGCGTCCATAATGACCTCCAAGTTTATTATCCACTTCCACTACCCCAAGTGTAGCTATTATTATTTTAAACTCGTGTTTGAGGCAGAATGCCAAGTAATTCTCTGTCATATTAGAGGAGAATTACGGCCGTAGGATGGAAAAGGAAAACGGCAAACTACAATCTCACAATGTTTAGTTTTTGAACATATTCATCAGAGCACTTAAGCTAAAAGGGTAATTTCATAAATGGAGATAAAATCCATTAAGATGATTTGTCTAACTTCCGAAGAGAATTTCATCGTGTTTTTAGTCACAAGGAGCAACGCAAGGGGTGACAAAGGAAAAAGCAAATTGGAAAAAAGAAGAACTGATCGGAGGCAGACGTGTGGATGTGCTGTGTGCTGCTGCAGGCTTTGTGCTTGCCGCCTGCCAGTCCCCTCAGAGGCAGCCGCCGTCACCTCTATGAGGTTCTTCTGAATGATGGCCGCTATACGCTCCTAATGTGAGAATTGTCTTCCAAGATGACAACTCCTGTTCCTCAGAGGTCACAGACAACAAGTCAATGCCGTCATGATTTGGAGCACCTCCGTGCATCTTGGAATTCAGCAGGATGGAGGAATGAAGTTGCGTATTGGACTTTTTTCGAGTTATTAATGTGCCTCATGTGGTCAAGTTCTTTTCTTCTTCTTTTTTTTTTTTTCGCCCAAGTCAGCCGAAAGAAGTCCCTGACTGAGATCCCTTTTGTAAAACGTCACCCCAGTTGATGTTGTTCTTACCGTAAGAAGTTGTGTGTGTGTGTGTGTGTGTGTGGGGGGATGTCATGAAAAGGATGACATTTTATATTCTCTTGAAAAAAGTATATTTTTAAATGAATATATTCAGCCAACATGAGTTAATGGAAAAACATGGCTGACCTGAAGGTGTATGTCAGGGATGGGCAACTGGTGAATGCGGCTGAGTGGCACCTTTATTTGTAGAAAAAAAAAACGACACAGTAGTATAAAGTTGTAATACCAGCAAACGCCCCTAGATGGCAGGCATGTCTTCATTACGCTTACACTTGGTTTTTAAACTGCCCTATACTACAACGTAAGTATATGCAGCTGCATCACCATGTGGTACGGCGCTCGCCTCGTGTCCTGCCGAAAGAGTCTGCAGCGCATTGCGAGAGCAGCTGAGAAGATCATTGGTGTCTCTCTTCCTCCACTCGCGGACACTTACAACTCTAGTCTGACCTGCCAAGCCACCCAGATCGCAGGTGACCCCACTCACCCGTCTCGCAGCCTCTTCGACCTGCTGCCATCGGGGAGGAGACTGCGATGTCTCTCTGCTAAATCCACCAGGCTCAAGAACAGTTTATTCGACCAGGCGGTCAGGAGACTAAACTCCCTCCATGTTCTGCCCCACCGTCTACCCCTGGGGGGAATGTCATGAAAAGGATGACATTTTATATTCTCTTGAAAAAAGTATATTTTTAAATGAATATATTCAGCCAACATGAGTTAATGGAAAAACATGGCTGACCTGAAGGTGTATGTCAGGGATGGGCAACTGGTGAATGCGGCTGAGTGGCACCTTTATTTGTAGAAAAAAAAAACGACACAGTAGTATAAAGTTGTAATACCAGCAAACGCCCCTAGATGGCAGGCATGTCTTCATTACGCTTACACTTGGTTTTTAAACTGCCCTATACTACAACGTAAGTATATGCAGCTGCATCACAATGTG
>NW_017805540.1:723228-737047 GCF_001891065.2 Hippocampus comes
GGAGACTAAACTTCCTCCATGTTCGGCCCCCCCCTGCCTCATGCCACAATTGGTGTCCCTCCCCCAGCATCTGACATCCGATTATTGCACTTAAAACAAGTAACTACGAATATACAATAATCACAAGTGCCCTTGGTTGTCTGTTGTTGCTATTTATTTATTTTTATTTAACATATTTATATATTTATCTCATTTAACATATACGTCTTATTTTTAGCTGTGTGTGTTCAATGCACTACATGTTTGCACTGTGGTTGAGAGAGGAAAGTAATTTCATCTGTGCTATATGTTACACATAGAGCATATTTGACAATAAAAGCTGACTTGACTTGAAGTAGTATAGGGTGAATACATTTTGGGCAGATTTGGAATGATATACATCATAGTAGCTCAACAATATAACATTTTGACTGACTTGGTTTTTTTTTTTTTTTGAAGCGTTTACAAAATGAGTCCTTGCACTTGATGTTTGTTTCTTTTTCAGCGGACCTGCTGCCATCGGGGAGGAGACTGCGATGTCTCTCTGCTAAATCCACCAGGCTCAAGAACAGTTTATTCGACCAGGCGGTCAGGAGACTAAACTCCCTCCATGTTCTGACCCCCCGTCTACCCATGCCTCCTGCCACAATCCGTGTACCTCCCCCTGCATCTGACATCTGATTATTGCACTTAAAACAAGTAACTCCGAATATGCAATAATCAAAAGTACCCGTGGTTGTCTGTTGTTTTTTATTTATTTTATTTTTATTTAACATATTTAGATCTTATTTTTAGCTGTGTGTGTTCAATGCACTACATGTTTGCACTGTGGTTGAGAGAGGAAAGTAATTTCATCTGTGCTATATGTTACACATAGAGCATAGTTGACAATAAAAGCTGACTTGACTTGAAGTAGTATAGTGTGAGTACATTTTGGCCAGATTTGGAATGATAGACACCATAGTAGCTCAACAATATAACATTTTTGACTGACTTGTTTTTTTTTTTTTTGTGAAGCGTTTACAAAATGAGTCCTTGCACTTGATGTTTGTTTCTTGTTCAGCGGTTTTGTGCCATCCTGGAATGGTTGTTTTTATGCAAGAAACCTATTTGAACTTGCATTCAGGTCATAGCCATTCTTTTTGAATTTTTGTGTATTGAGTCATTGTAAGAGGACAGTAAATTGTTATCGAAGTTGTACACACATTGTAACAAGTGTCTATTATTCAGTCTTGTCCCATAAAAAAAGTGGTAATGTATTAAAAAAATGTTTGGGATGTACAAACGTTTTTTTGAGAAACTATTCACTCCCATGCAAAGCCAGCTAGGGCAGGCTCCTGCTCACTCTTGACCCAAATGAGCACAAGCACGACAGAAAATGGACAAATTGGATTATAGTAAACCCCCAAATTACTACCAATTAAACCTGAGCATAGTAAAAAAAAAAGGATGAAATAAAATAGTCTTGAAGAAAGCATCGTTTTGCAGAAATATGTTCTCCATGACTAAAGGCAATCCAAAAAAAAAAAAAAAAAAAAAGCTTCAGCATCATGATTGTTTTCTACCTGATATAAAACTTTAAATGTTTCTGGACTCGCTGCAGTCGCTGCTGTGTGAAATTATTTGTCTCTTTTTACCATCTCCCAGCAGTCCTGCCTAGAGCTGTCCAAAATTTGATAATTTTAAAGTATCCTATCATTTTTTTTCGGGTCATTATCCATCTGCCATAGTCGCAATAAAAGCTTCCCGCCGCATGCACATTTAAGACTTCAGCTAGCAAATTAAAAAAATATTTTTTTTCGCCCTTTAGCAGGAGTAACAGCGAATGCGAGTCAGTCGATTGCAACGGGGCTTCAAATGTCAGTCGCGGAGGCTGCACAGCGGCCGCAACTCTGCGGTTCTCTAACGACCACTGGACAAAAATTCACAGTCAGTAAAGTCACTGGGGTGTCCCAGCCTGTCGAGGACGAACAAGGACAGAGGACGGAAACAAGCGGCGGCTGGAGCTCATCATAATCCGCCCACATGCATGTTAGCTCGCACTTTACCCAGGAGAGCTCTTATGGCTTATCAAGACAGATCTGCAGACTAAGCCAGCACTGATTATGTTTAATTAAGAATCACTTGTGAATGCTCTCTGTGGATGTAACATCGCACTAACAGAGGATAACATGCCTTACGGGTCACTTTGAAGCTTCCCTCGTGGCCATGATAGGCACATAAATGAGAAGTACTGATCTCGTGCCAAAAGGAAAAACACAGATGAATAAATGTTGCGGTATCTATTGGATACCTTGTAGTTTAAAAGATATTGACATTGTGTCAGTTGACTATGATCTGATATCATCTCTGCTATAATCACATCAATCCGTGCATTTTCTATACCCCCCGTGCACTGTTTTTATGACCGATGCATGTCAAGCCCAAAAGCGTGGTCCAACTCTCAGTGGATGGAGCTTTCTTTCTTCTTTTTTTTGTTTTTTTTTTCACATTAGGGAAACTATTCACATCTACAGACAATATCGAGAAGAGTCTTTCAAGGAAGCCGTGAAAGCATGCAAACTCAACACAGGAAGGCCCAAGCAGAGATTTAATGGCAAAGACGTGCCAAGCACCATAAATTACCAGATGAAAACAAATGTAGTAATCTCTTCCAGCACAGTCTGGAATGGAATCAAAAGAGGAAATCACCCAGCGGCGTGACATTGTACGGGTGTCTCGTAAGATAAGTCTCTTCATAAATAAGTGCCGAAATTAGCCAAATGTTACACATGTCACTCTCAACATTCATATTAGATAATCACCCCACAAAACATTCAATGCCTTTGACTTGCATCTCCTTCCATCGCTCACTGGGTTACACACCCATAGCTACAGAATTTGGGGTTATGATTCTTAAAATCACTCCATCAGTTTTCAAAAGATTTATGAGGATGAGCTCGGTGGGGCAAATGTGTCATAGTCAGCACCGCGTGTCTTTGGTGCTTTCATTAGCGTGAAATAGAGCCAGGACAAGTTGGTGTTTCTCTCCTCGCCTCTTCTTACCTCTTCTCTACATTCCTGAGTGTGGAGAGGAAAGTTCACCGGTGGCAGAAAAGAAAAAAAGTCAGTGTCATCATCTCTTTCACACACTCAATCAGCATAAGTAAGTGAGAAACAAGTTAGAGCAGAGGTCCCCAAACCTAGGGCTGTGGATCAGTACCGGTCCATGGGGCATTTGGTACCGGGCTGCACAGAAAGAATAAATCACTTACATTACTTCTGTTTCATTCATTTTGGAAGCTGAAAGATGTTTTATCTTGAAAAATTACCCATTCTCTGTTACATCCGTTGGCAGTGTGTCACTCTTGACGCAAGTCAAGGCGCGCTTCTTGGTCACGTGATAGGTTACCGCTAAAGTGAAACCCAGGAGCTAGCAAAATGAGTAAAAAACAAACTTCTTTGGGAAGGAGAAAAGGCCAAGCCAGGAGACAAAAGAGGAGCCTATGACTTTCAAGAAAAAGAAGGCTACAATTAATAGACAGTATCAGGAGTCCTACTTAAACTATGGATTTAACCCACTCTGCATAATATGCGGCTATGGTGAGTCGTATTTTTATGCAGTTTGTATTTGCGGTGTATCTTATTTTGAAGGCACATGTAAACGTTAACATAGCGACCAGAGAGTGTTACGGCCCAATAGGACGTTCTTCGTGTCATGATTTGTGTTTATTATTATGTTTAGAAAATACCACAGTTGTCATGACGGTCATAACGTATTATTTTGATGTATTTATCCAGCATATCTTAAAGGCCAGTCCCTGAAAATATTGTCTGACATTAAACCGGTCCGTGGGGCAAAAAAGGTTGGGTATCGCTGAGTTCGAGAATCAGGTGAGGCGCTCATTAGTGTCCCTTTGTGTTCCAACCGGATTAGGTGAACATGAAAGGTGATCCCATCTTTGTCTGCTCCCAAGGATGACCAAGGTCACAGCAATTGCCCCCCAAACAAAAGACGGGTTACTTACGCTACACCTGGGAAACACAAAAAGAACAGAACAAAGGTGGCAGGACCGCCCTCAGGCAGGGAGGGAATGAGGTGACCCCACTCGTGGCAAAAGAAATACATTTCTCGGACTGCCCATTGGAAGCAGTGGGGTTACGACACCGTTTAAGGTGATCAGAAGTTTTGGCCGACTGAAACTGGATCATAGCTAGCTGGTGGACAGGAAACACCCCGATGCGTAAAACTTCATCAGCATGTACAGCGGCAGCAGTGACAGACGTGACTTTTCAACTTGTTCGGATCAATAAAATGGTAAGCCGTTTTAAACTAAAAAGAAAAACGGAACTTGTTCAATGCAGTCAACATGATTAGGGAACGTCTGTCTGCTAGTCCAAGCTCTGCTGTTTTTGGTGTTAGTCTTTGTAAATTCAACACCCCCCAAATGTGACTTGTAGTCCAGGTGTGACTAAATCATACTTTTTTCTTCCTCCTGAATTTTTGGACCGGTACTCTCGAGCGACTTAGAGTCTGAAAAATGAGTTACTCTGAGGACTGTGGCTTTCACCGTGTTGTCATTAAGCCTGTCATGAACGGTCAGGGAGTTTCACACCACCTGAGCTTTACCAACCAACTTATCTTGGAGAAAAAAAAAGGGCCACGCATCTCTATGGCAATGTACTGTGGCAGAAAATATGCTCATTTGTTTTTCGGTGTCAGAGCTGCAGAGGATGCCTTGCAGTCGTAAACTGTAGCACCCAATTCTGGGCTCCCACACAGAAGCTTCCTAAAGTATCACTAAAGGCATCATTGTGGCATTTAATATTTACATTTAGGTCCAGATATACATGGAAAATGTGAGAATTTCAATGATCTTTGAAAACGGCCTCTTCCTTGTCGGACATGATGATACACTGTGGCATAACGTAGTATGCTTTCATTGGTGACATATTGCTCTTCTATTTCTGTTTTCCGATTATTCTGATACAAAGCTGACTTGGTTTTCCCCATTATCCAAGTAGTCTGATTCCAGGACATTGGAAACTTTTAACCGGTCAAATCTGGCTTTCCTGTTCTTGAATGTTACCAGGCATGTGAATCTCCGCGTTTAGCACGAGTGTGTGGAAGTGATTTTTTTTTTTTTTTTTTTTTTTTAAATCCAATCAGATTTCAGAGTTCTGCCCAAAGCCTTCAGATTCAGTAGTCCCGGCCGATGTAACTTCAACTAAATTGGCAATGGGTTTGTCTCTCTAACCAATCAAGTTTCAAATTCGTTGGTGCACAATGATGTCTGAATTTTTCTGTCCTCTGATAGATCTACCAAAAGACATCTACACACAATAATACTTTTAACAATCAGCATCCCAGTCGAGTATGATGTTATTGATTGATTTTTTTTTTCTCGATTCCAAACCACTCCAGATGATGACTGTGGCACAGCTGCTTCCTGTTATATTCTCATTTTGTATCGTATTCTACCATTTCGTGGTGATAGTCGTGTTTTTGAAAGGTGTATTAAGTCGGGTAAGTCCGCGCAGAGGTCCCAAAAGCATGGCCCACTACTTAGTTTCACAAACGGTAAACGAAAATGGGTGACAAAAGAGAATTTATACAAAATTTAAAACACTTCAAAAAACCAGTCCAAATAATTCGATGCCTAAATCGGCACAGTTTAAAAGAGACTCGGCTGCCACTCTGTCAGTATGTCGGGTATTCCTTTAACGGTTAAATGCTTCAATGTTGAGATGTGCTACAAGGAAGCCAGTCAGTGAAACGTAACAAGCATCTCTGAAATCCAGCCAATTTGTCTCCATTTGCCCACCAGAGTGCTTTGAGCATCCTTGTGATCCATCGGGCGGACGTCACTGTGTGAAGATGACTTCACTGAGCCACAAAAGAGGGATGTGACACATGAGCGGGGGCTTTGCGTCGCCGTGCCAATGTGGGTAACTTGAGGGTGGAAAGCAAAGACGGCGTCGGCGAGAGTGTGTAAAAGTCACCTGAATTGAAAGTAATGAATCCGGAGAGAGGAACAGACATCTCTTTCATCTCCAGGAGGACTTGAGCCACTCTTTCTTCATCATCAAAGAAAAAGGAACAAAAAAAAAGCATGCTCACGGTGCAGATGCGTTTAGCCGCAGAAAGGTGCGCCGCGTCTTACTTTCTAACATCTTGAACCACTTTACCTCTTGTTAGTACTCGTCACTGGCCTCCATTGTTTTGAAAGTGATGGAAACACCACACACAGAGACACACTCACTCACGCCGCACGGGGCTCACACATACACTCCAAAGGGCAGGGGAAAGTAACAATTACGTTCGCCGCAACTATCCTTTTTATTAGCCTTGATTAATGGGAGGTAAAATTAAGGACGAAAGCATCAAATGACAAAATTGGATTGCCTGCATGGCGCATCGAGGAGTCCGTTGTCAAGGTAACAGAATTTAAGCAACGTGAGGAGCTCTGCCGTTTTCTTCATCTTGAGAGATGAATGCGCCGGAAGAGGTGTAATTGCTACCTTGTGTATTGTGCCTTGTCACAATGTTAATAAAAGACATGATGGCTTCCAGAGATGGAGGCAGGAAGAAATTGTACTGACAAAAAAAAAAAAAAAAAAATCTTAAGGCTTTAATCATTCAGATTGATACCTAGAAAAATGTAATATGTTAATCCAGTGGTTCTTAACCTGGTTCGATCGAACCCCAGGGGGTTCGGTGAATCGGTCTCAGGGGTTCGACGGAGCCTCTGCCATGGAGGTTAAGATACACCCGACTCAACATGTCAGTTAGGACGCGCTCGCTTGGCCATCACTGGCTGCAGATGATCACAATGCATTGCTTGTCCACTCAGTGTTGCGGGAAATTTAGTTCGCTCAGTTGTCAACGTGTGACGGTGGGGATTATACCTCGTGTGATTTTTTTTTTTTTAAAGAATGTTTTCATCCATGTTAACTATGTCGAGCAAAAAAAAAAAAGAAAGTGGTCAGACGAATATGTACAACATGCATCACAGAACGGGATGGGACTCAGCATCTTATCTGCATGATGATGCACCTGACAAATACTCCATGTATTTAAAAAAATAAAAAATAAAACTAAAACTAATAAAAACAAAACCTAAAGTATTTTCAAAAAAGTATTACCTAGTAAAAAAATGCTTTAAACGTGAAAACTAACTGAATAAAAAAATGTTTTGAAGTAAAAACTAACTAATGAATAATCCAAGTCGAGTCAAACATATTTATACCGCCCTTAATCACTCAAAACTGTCATAGGGCTTCACAGGGCCACAGTTGACAAATATGAACAACACCCCCTGATCTTAACTCAAAGCCTGGTAAAGATAGAAGGCTTTGGGGTAACTCAAAGGCGAAGACGGATATTAGCTGGCCCAGTCCTGAAAGTACTAACCATTAATAATAAAATAACTTGAAAGCAAATTGAAACTGTGACCAGCGATGACAGGACAGAACATGAGCGCCGCGGTCTCTCAGCAACAGTGAGCAGTCAAAGCCGTTGCATTTACAACCAGCTGCAGGCGACTGACGGAATCCTACAGAGAGATGCGCAACTGTCACAAGGAAAGCAAAGAGAATAACTTTGCAAGTGAGCCCACGTAGAAGTGATCCAATGTTGACAACAAATTTGATGTATTTATCAAGTACAATGGAGTTCACGATCAGTGTTCGTCGCCTATGAGTATTTCTGGCAGTGCTTAAAAGAATCTGCAGGAAAGAAAAAAAAAACTTGTATTCTGTTTTAGCTGCTGGATGGCTTTTCAGCAGTCATTTTACGTCCTCATTTTAGCTCATTGGGGAGTTTAATAGATGACAAGAGCAGGAAGTAAAGCAGGGTGTCATCTGCATATGCTTTAGATATTTATTACGGTTGCAGATTACGGTTAGATATTGAAGGCCATTCCCCTCCTGACAGATGCTCAGGGTGGTCTAAAACAGTTTCGGGTGTGTCAAAGGCTGATGGGAAATGTGAAAGAATAATGCCATTCCCTCAGTCGAAAAGAATCATTGAATCATTTGTCAACCTCAGGGGAATGGAGATGCTGCTGCAGGGCACAGAATGAGTAAGAAACTTGCCACAATGCGGAAAGAGTCCGAGACATTCGCAGTTGGCAGAGAAACAACTTTTCCAAGAGCTCGGACATAAACTGTAACTTGAAGTACAGAAACCAAATAAAAAAGTTCCGAAAACTAAGGGCATTTACTGAATGTCAAACGGTGCTGTGAATGCATTTCAGTCAAGACGCCAGTGAACATTTGAAAATCAATTCAGATGAGTTAAAACAACTTTAAATTCAAAAATGAAGTACCATAAGGTTTGGACAATGAGTTGGGACTTTTTGCCCCAGCTTTAACCCCATGCGGTTTAAAACGAAATTCCTCACATCAGCTTTTCTTTAACTCGCCAAAATCTTGTTTGCTGAGCTCCATGTTGAAATGTCAACTGCTCAAGTTCATTCTCGCTTTTAAAACATTAAAATGGGATAATTTCTCATGTTGTGTTGTCGCATTTTATTGAAGCACCAGCATTATTTTCACTTCAGTGTTACTTTTGTGCTATTTTCACAAGTTTATTTCTTACAATATGGTTGGCAGTCTCTGATTTCTCTGTATTCTGCCAAACCTGAAAGTACAGCGTTTAGTTTGGCAGTTAGATAACCCTAGCGCTAATGAGAGGCAAACTGCTCTTGCTTTGTTTATTTTGTCACAGGTGTTCATTCAGTGTACTTTCAACACAACATCAGTGCCATGACCAGAAGCATATTGTAAATCTGCTAGCTGCTATCTTAAATTAGCATCGCTATTGCTAAACCGTCAACAACTGACAACTGTGAGAGACTTCCTGTAACGTAACGTCACAAAGAATATAGAAATGTCCCCGCGCTTGCCACGTCTAACTCTTCTAAAAGCTCAGCATTTACCGGTCATTTACCTTACGTCACCCGTTTATAACGTTTAATATTGAATGTGTGTGAGTGCGTGCATGTGTTTGCGCGCACATGCTAGAGTTTACTGGCAATGGGAATGAATGTTTTGGTACAAGAGATGAATTAGTGTGTCAGTTGATGACAGAAAAGGCCCCCTTTTCAAATGACCTTTGACACCGACAATACTGTTACCTGCAACGGTTTTGCTGATTCTGCCCTTGACATTGACTATGTTGGGCTGAGTTTGGGAATGAGTGGAGTCCAGTAATTAGTCCTACAGGGAATATTTGTACCATTGTGAGGGACAGACAGGAAATGTTTGGTATCTCTTTTTGTGTGGTGTTTGTCGATTTGTTCACGCTTCATAGTTTGCAGCTAATTTGATAATTTAATCAGCAACACTTGAGGCTAATGCATGGGAACGATAAGTAAAAAAGTGCTTCCACTTGATCTTGGCCAATTTGCTCTCAGAGAGGCTGACGTCTGTCCGCATAAAGAAAAGTATTTTGAGGAACCCAGATCTTATGAGTATCTATGGAAACGGCACAAAGTGAATACATTCACATTGTTTGATTCTGTTGGCCCAAAATTAACAATGCACTTCCTTTTTTCTTTATGATTTCATGTTATCAGTTGGACAGAGACACGAAGCGGTCAGCATCTGACCGCTTCGGCTTTACGTTTTTTTTTTTTTTTTTTTTTTGTTGTTTTTTTGTTTTTGTAAGTGTATCATTCCCTTGCCCTTACCAGTTGACAATGGTTTATTTATTTTTAAATGTATCTCTCCTGGTAAGGAAACAGCGAACAGGTTCTCATTTTCAATGCTTTCAGCAACCTGAAGTTGGAACAGGTAAAGCTTTATCCTTCACCAAAGCATATGCTGAAGCGAGGGTAGGCTTTGCCCGGATTTGCGCGAATGCCTGCGCTATAAGTTCGAGGTTTTCATCAGTGGTGTTACGCCTTCTGCTGCGTGGGTGGTCAAGATCTGAGATTGTTTCAAGAAATAAGAGTGCAAATCAGACTGACATCTGCTTCAAATTGTGGTTTTCTCGAAGTATTTTGTATCTTTGTTAAGTTGAACCTATTTCTAACACCGATAACAATTCTAGCTATGATAGTAAATACATTCTCCTGTAGATTTCCAACACTTGATTACATCCCTGGAACCATCTGAAGCCTCTGTGATTGGTGCAGCAAGAGTAATTTCCCGTACTGCATGTGTTGCATCTGAAATAAGAGAATACAGTTGTAGGATTTCACACAGTGGGTGCTGCAAATATGCATAACTCCAACTTGTTCAAAATTTTGCATCTCTGAAGGGTCTGCGCGCTTGACAGTTAACTGATGCTGTGTCAAATTTAAGACATTTGCAACACGAGCGTTGTTGTGAGCTTGGCACCAAACACTTGTTTGAGCGTTTCATTCCTGTCACTGGAGTGTCACTTAGCTGGTAAATTCACTCTCTTTTGTTTTGCAAAATGTGAGTCATTTTGTCAAACGCTGTCTGTTCAATGTATTTGTTTGCTGTCCCGGGGCTTAGATACTGTGCATCTTCACTGAACAAGACTGGTTAGTGTTTCCTTTTTGGATTAAAAAATGGTGGGACACCAAGCCTTGTAGTATGGCATACACCAAAAACATTACCATACAATCTTATCTGATAACTTAACTCTTTCATTCCACAAGACGCACTTGTACGTCTTTTTAAAATTAGGCCCTGCCTACCAAGGACGTACTTGTACGTCTAAGTCTTTTTTTTTTGCGTCATAGAGACGAGGAGGAGGGTCTGATGCAATCTGTGAATGAGAATAAGCCGTTTGCATTGTAAATCATGTAAAAAAGTGACCAGTAGGTTGCAGTGGTGCCTCACGTGATTGAAATGCATGTTTTTACAAAAAGCTCTTTTTCTCAGTTTTTTGCCGAGGAATCGCCATTTCCATGAAACTTAGCCATTTTGTAATTCTGATTGCTGAAGAATGGAAAAAGAAAAAAAAAATTCTGCTTTATTGTGGTAGGCTTCATGTTGATATAGCATTAGAACCAAATATTCTGTGGGCCTTGCCAGATCAGTCAAAATCCAGTAAAACGCTGGGATTGAGGGGGTTGCTCCAGTGAAAATGGCTGGGATTGAATGAGTTAATAAAAAAATAAATTCCAGTTTTTCTCTCTCTCTCGCTCTCTCAACAAAAATAATGTAGGTAGCACACACAATAGAAAAAAAAACCCATTAATTACAAAAGATAGAACAATCCTGATTACAGCTTGGGAACACAAGTTTTGACAACAACAGAATCAACAATGAACAGAAACAGACTGACAGGCAACCAAAAAAAAGCTACTTGATGAGACAACGAGGCACACCTGGACAAAGCACATGGCTGAAGGAAGCTGATTAGCAGACAAGGTAAGGCAAACCACTTTTATTTATATGGCACATTTTATACAAAAGGCAACTAAATGTATCGAATGCTAAAGTGTGATCGAATAAGACGAGCACCGTCACATTCCCTGGGTCAGTTTACCAATCTTATGTCATGTAATCATGTCTGACGAAGAACACATGGTGAGCTTTGTTGGTGCGTTAGCCATTTTGTTACAGCAACGGTTTACTCATGTTAGCATCTGCTTGGTAAAATCCGTATATGTAATTGATCTAAAAATGATTGGGTGTTTTCTATTGTACCGAGCAGCCAGACACAAAGTCAGCTAAAGCTAACCCACACTAGTGAAATTAATTCCTGAGATCAAACGTTTTGAACTGGAGGCTTACACCCCCCTGGAAGGCATAAAACAAGGTTTCTGGCCTTTTGTAGCTTCAATCACTTGATAGTCTGATGGCGTAACGGTTCACTGACCTGACTTCTGAACACGGACAATGGTTTCAATTTCCACTCAGTGACAGTGTGAATGGTTGTCTGTGATTTAGGGGCAACCGGTTCTGGGTGTAGTCCGTATTTCAACAGCCGGGATAGGCTTTGGCTACCCTGCTTAGGATAAGCGGTGTGAAAAATGAATAGTGGGCTGTCGAGAAAGCACCGTCATGCACCGGCTCATGGTAGAAAAAAAAAAAAGCCACGAAACCGAGGTGAAAGTCGATTAAGATTCTGCTACATGCTGTTCAGACAAAGCTTGGACTTCACGGGAAACATAAAAGGAAGAAGAAATTAACGCGGGGAGTACATTAAAGGTCGAGAGGTGCATGTACAGTATGTGGTACGGAACCCTTTAAAGTTCTGGATGAGACGTCAGGTTGAATTTCCAGAGCTTGCAGCATATCCACGAGAGCGTTGTAACCTTTGCAACTACTCTAGCCAGCTTTCTCCTCATGAAAGTGCATTTTTTCCACATTTGGGGAAAAATAAGTTGTGGGCAAGGCGTAGCAAGAGAATCAGACTGGCCCTGTCTGGCACTTCGCTGCCAAGAATAGAAAGAGGATGTGCTGCCCACCCACAGCCAGAAATTGCACTCACACATGAGTAAAAAAAAAAAAAAAACAAAAAAAAAAAAACCTCATCTCAACACTTGTTCTTATTCTGAACAGCAACGGTCCCCAGGTTGCTTGCTTGTCAGGAATGTGGTCCCTGGTTCACAAGCTGACTTCTATAGTAGTATGTCAAGCGTGATTATAGTTGTAACTCAAAGGATATTTGATTTTCGAGGCACATTTTTTTTTCAGAAAATGTTTTTTTTTTTTTTTTTAATGAAGCCAAGAAATCAATTACCTCTTAATTTTTTTTAATAGTAGCACCCCCCACAAGTCATTAGCAGCCCGTGACCATCCAGCGGCAAGTGAACCGGTGCAGCAAACGTAATTTGTCCATTCTAAGCAGTTCCGAAATGACTTTATTCACACTTGCGCAAATGTTTGGAAGTTAACAGCGGCAATCTGATCATGCTTGGCTGCTTGCGGAGGGCAGATTGTCACTGCAGAATGTTAAAAGAGAGTAAAAGTCAATGCTTACATCTCTCTGCCCTTCCTCAGGTTATCTCAACCTGACTTGCCCTGCCTCGATGTGTGTGCATGTGTGTGTGTGTGTGTGTGTGTGTGTGTGTGTGTGTGTGTGTGCGCGCGCAAATGATTGGGTGTTTTCTATTGTACCGAGCAGCCAGACACAAAGTCAGCTAAAGCTAACCCACACTAGTGAAATTAATTCCTGAGATCAAACGTTTTGAACTGGAGGCTTACACCCCCCTGGAAGGCATAAAACAAGGTTTCTGGCCTTTTGTAGCTTCAATCACTTGATAGTCTGATGGCGTAACGGTTCACTGACCTGACTTCTGAACACGGACAATGGTTTCAATTTCCACTCAGTGACAGTGTGAATGGTTGTCTGTGATTTAGGGGCAACCGGTTCTGGGTGTAGTCCGTATTTCAACAGCCGGGATAGGCTTTGGCTACCCTGCTTAGGATAAGCGGTGTGAAAAATGAATAGTGGGCTGTCGAGAAAGCACCGTCATGCACCGGCTCATGGTAGAAAAAAAAAAAAGCCACGAAACCGAGGGGAAAGTCGATTAAGATTCTGCTACATGCTGTTCAGACAAAGCTTGGACTTCACGGGAAACATAAAAGGAAGAAGAAATTAACGCGGGGAGTACATTAAAGGTCGAGAGGTGCATGTACAGTATGTGGTACGGAACCCTTTAAAGTTCTGGATGAGACGTCAGGTTGAATTTCCAGAGCTTGCAGCATATCCACGAGAGCGTTGTAACCTTTGCAACTACTCTAGCCAGCTTTCTCCTCATGAAAGTGCATTTTTTCCACATTTGGGGAAAAATAAGTTGTGGGCAAGGCGTAGCAAGAGAATCAGACTGGCCCTGTCTGGCACTTCGCTGCCAAGAATAGAAAGAGGATGTGCTGCCCACCCACAGCCAGAAATTGCACTCACACATGAGTAAAAAAAAAAAAACACAAC
>NW_017805540.1:737181-754587 GCF_001891065.2 Hippocampus comes
TTCTGAACAGCAACGGTCCCCAGGTTGCTTGCTTGTCAGGAATGTGGTCCCTGGTTCACAAGCTGACTTCTATAGTAGTATGTCAAGCGTGATTATAGTTGTAACTCAAAGGATATTTGATTTTCGAGGCACATTTTTTTTCAGAAAATGTTTTTTTTTTTTTAATGAAGCCAAGAAATCAATTACCTCTTAATTTTTTTTAATAGTAGCACCCCCCACAAGTCATTAGCAGCCCGTGACCATCCAGCGGCAAGTGAACCGGTGCAGCAAACGTAATTTGTCCATTCTAAGCAGTTCCGAAATGACTTTATTCACACTTGCGCAAATGTTTGGAAGTTAACAGCGGCAATCTGATCATGCTTGGCTGCTTGCGGAGGGCAGATTGTCACTGCAGAATGTTAAAAGAGAGTAAAAGTCAATGCTTACATCTCTCTGCCCTTCCTCAGGTTATCTCAACCTGACTTGCCCTGCCTCGATGTGTGTGCATGTGTGAGTGTGTGTGTGTGTGTGTGTGTGTGTGTGTGTGTGCGTGCGTGCGTGCGTGTGTGTGTGACTCAGTGTGTGTGCTGCGGATCTAAAGCTCAGTGGCATTACCCGGTCCACCAGCAAAAGACACGATGTGCCTGGACCATATGACTGGATTTACTGTGACCCAGTTAAAATGAAGTCTCTGCCGCTTGGCTGTAGTGAATTCTCTCTTAATTGAAGAGACAGCCCGGCGAGCGAGGGGGGGGCAACGACTTTCAAAGGGCATTCAGGTAGTTTATTTTCACCCGAGGTGAGATTTGCCACCCGCTTATGATTAGTGACGTGACTCGAGCGCCGCTTGGGCGTAAACGCGCAACGGCAGATGACGAGGCGATCCTCATCTGCTCATTTATTCTGTTGGCGAACAACACATTTCGAGAGATCAATGGCTTGTGATTTGGAGATGCAATTACTCCATCCAGCTCAGGTTTTTCGAAGCTGTGTGCGGATATGCTGCTTTCCTCCCAATAATTGGCCACAGGGTCCCCAGCTGTGAGATTACCGTCCGTCCAGATATGGCAGTTTCTGCTTTCTAACAGTCCCCATGGGCTGCAAGTGCTGATTCCAATGGCTTTTATTAGAGAGCTTATTCCCGCCTAATCACAAAATGGTATTCAGATTTTTTTTTTTTTTTTTAGTAAGGCACAGTTTGATTAATGTGATCAGGGAGTGCAGAAAGTGCTGCCAGGCTCCAGTCAGCCAGCAATGCTGAACACATGAACCAGACTAATTGTTTGTTTGAGAATTGGCACATTAATACCATTAAAAATACAGCACACAGTATATGGGGGCCATTTGCTGCAAACACCGCATGGGACAAATATGTAGCCAGTGTGCCATCATTTAAGCCTTTATTGCGCGAGCGTCGACTGGACAAACCTCCGAAGTGGAGAGGCCACGTTAGAAGTATTTTGTTTTGCTGTAATTATGTTATCCCCCAAAGAAAAAGAAACGGTGTCTTTTTAGAGCTTAAGCAGCTTGTAATGTGTTTTGGGGGGGTAAACATTTGAAATGGGAGGCGACCGCTGCGGCGAAGATCTTAATGAGATGATGAAATGTCCTCCAATCGTTGCCGCACGTTGCACACCATATGCCACTCTCCCTGAAGTTACATTATATCTACAGTCTACAAACAGAGTAATATAAGTGAATAAGAGGCTTGATGATCTGGTAAAATCAACCAATTCTTCAGATGACAAGCTTTGCTGCGATCCTGATTAACGCGTAATTATACAACTGCGCTGAAAAGCCACTTAGAGGAACCGTCGTGCTTTCCAGAGATAATAAGAGCAGATAGCGTGTTGTGCTGCCTGTGTACGAGTTTGGCAAATCCAAAGCAAGCGCTTTAATAAAAAAAAAATAAAAAAAAAGTGTATTCTTAGATGTTGCAGGTTGAAGCTCCGGTGGCCCTCAGCGGGATTTCTGCTCTCTCCCTTCTCTAATGCGGAGAGTTAAAAGAGGATGACGCTGAATCAGGAGACTAAATCCCAAATCCCTCGTGGTGCAAACCCCAGGCGCACTCCTGTTTATGCAGTGCGTATCAGTGATCTGCGAAGCATTGTAAATCCTCTCCATCTTCTCTTTCAACTGCACACAGCTCCTTGATCCTCACTGTGTCATTAGCGCTTCGGCAATAATGAGCGGGTGGGGTAAAGAATGGCAACCTTCCCTTTCTATTACCTCTGTGTGTGCATCTGTTCGTGTGTGTGTCGTGTGTGTGTGTGTGCGTGCGCGCACAACAGAATGACTCGTTATGGAAAGACTTTATGTAAATCCAAAAGCCTCTGTTGTTGTTAATCATGGCAAGGAAGTGATCCTCGGCATTTTATTCTGCAGCTCGCAGCTCTCCAAATGAAATAAGATGACGGTGTTGATTATGGCTGATAGCGAGAAGCAAATGGCCAGGACTGAATTATTCTGAAGCATCTAATCAGTAACTTCATTTGCTTTTATGGCATAAAGGTCCATCCCTGAGGGCGACCGTCCACATATTGCTTTGTTGATGCATGGAAGAAATATTTGGGTTACAGTGGGCCATCTTCTGTTTTGTGTTATTCTGTAAAAAAATAATGTTTTAAAGGTCTCCCTGAGCATTAATATTCTGTAAAATGGCTTTGTATTAACATAATACATATTGATGTATTTATTTGCCCGTATTCAAATTCCTCAAAATATTGAGTCAGGCTCGGTTGCTTTTTCAATGGCCTTCTTGTTATTTGCACACATTTTTCAGTGTCGCTATTGTTCCGTACGTATCTGCTGTAGGTAGTTTACTGAAATCTCAGCACCTGTAAAATGACCACTGCTTATACTGCTAAATCTGAAGCCCCTATATATCCCACTGAGGCGTGAACATTTCCGACTGTTGGCGCGGGGAGCAAAATGCGGCTTCGCATCAGGGTTTGTTCAAGGTCGCAAATGTTTGCAAGACGTTTGCCAACAGTTTTTATGGTTTTGTGAAAAATCCCCATTGCTACAAGAAAAGTGCAAGCGAACATCTGCCAAATCTCTGGCGACCGCTTGGCAAACTTTTGTGACCTTGAACAAACCCCGAGGAACCTTGACGAGAACGCAACATACGCTACTTTTCGAAAACGTCTTTCGCAGCTGCGATGGCTTGAGGCATTGTCTAAAATTGTCTTCAAAGTGTGTGGAACTTGCATTTAGCAACGTATATATACATACCGTATATATGTATGTATTCGGATGTATATGTATATGTGTACAAATGCGTATGTATACGGATTTATATTTGTGTATATATACGTATGTATGTATATATATATATATATGTATATATACGTGTACACACATCTATATGTACCGATACAAATACGGGTATATATGTAGATATACGTACATATATGCATATATACCACCACGATACCCTGAGCTTAACCCAATCGAAAACCTGATGAGAATTTTAAAAGGAAGCGTTACAAAGTTGGACAACGGTTCAGAGGTACCCGAATGACCAATATGAGGTCTCTAATCTCAGGAATAAATGCGGTCCGTTTCTGAATCTAGTTTGTAACAAACTTTTTTGAACATTCTTTCTCTACTATTTGGTCATTTTCATTCAGGATGTGATATTTGTGTTCATTTCCAAATGTCGTTCGTTATTCATGGATGAAATAAATGAAATAGTTGATGAGGCAGTGCTTATTTTCAAGGTTTGATTCTTAAGTTTTGCAGGTTTTTTTTTTTTTCCATCTTAGTGTATGTAACTTATTTTTTTTCCCCCACAGTCGACAGCTTAGCTTGTCAACTAATATGGCATATTATTTTAGTTCGTGGGTGTAAAGATAGCTCGGAGCAAATAAAATACATCTATTAGACTTAAAGCAAGCAAATAGAAAACATCACTCTGCTGTATTTTTTTTCAAATAACTTCCACATGATGTGCACGGAATTAATTGGGCGTGTGCTGTGGAATACCTTTAAGAAGTGTAGAACTGAAACCGAAGATTTAAACTCTTTATGATCCATAAAATTACATTGACTTCACGATTGATTTTAACTGTGCACAATTTGGTGCCGTGCTTGATGGACAAGCATTATAGAAAATGGATGATAGGTGGATGAAAATACTTATTATTATTGACACAACTATAATTGTTTCTGGAAAAAAAAGATGACTTCAAACTCATTTGGTATTCAAGAAAATGAACAAAATCACCATGTAATTAATAATTTGGAACCCGCTCAACTCAACTCAACTGTATTTATCCAGCCCTAAAACAACCACCGCAGCTGACAAAGTGCTGTACATGGAGCAGAAATAAGTCATACAACAAAGATGGTTAAAACTCTAAATGAATAATGAAGACAGTAAAAAAAAAAAAAGAACAAAAACAGAAAAATCAAATTCTCTTGCTATATATGTATATATATATAGGAGAGAGAGATTTTTTTTTTTCTTGAGAAACTGTTAAACTGAAAGTGCCACGCGTGTCGGTGTGGAATATTTTCAACCCCAATATTGAAATAGTTGCAAATCTTATTTAGATTGTAAAATGTCTTCTGAGGCTGCTGGATAGGTGTCACATTAGTCTGATCGATTGTGGTTTTCCCACTTTGCAAAAGACATCCGTCTTGTTGCTGGCAGGAGCACTCTCTAATTTTCAAAACAAACACCTCCTTAGTCTGACTCAATTATTCGCACTTATTATCATGAAATTAGAGCCAAACTTAAATGATCCGCCTGCAGCGAACCAAGTATGTCATTTTATCGCATGTGGCATGTGCAGTCAGCTGTCAACTTGAATGAAAAAAAAAAAAGGCTATTTCCCATCGCAATGAAAAATATACGGTACCTTTGCAAAATAACAGCATATTAGAAGATTTATTTTAGGATGCAGCGTCGGCACATCAGGGCTGTCGTCGACACCTTCGTTTTCGCGCAAGCTGTCATCTGTGAGGCGCGAACGAGGTTTGTTTTTCAATATAATCATGTATAACATGAAGCATTATGTGTTTGTTAAAACCTTTTTTTTTTCTTGGCGTTATCCACGGATTGCCTTGCGGGGGTTGAACAGCTCAATAAATCTTGGCTCCAGGTGTTGCACGTCAGGTGTCACATATTTTGAGCGCCGAATGAGTGTTTAAATAAAACTGTCAAACCAACGTGTCCACTGGTAGGCAAACGTGGGACTGTAAGTGCGTAAATTTAATCAATAAATAATGAAATAAATAAATAAATTAAATACAAAATTGGAAATTATGTTTGAACGTACTCGAGAATACAATCGGGCGTACTTGAAAATACATTATAATGTGCATGGAGGATACATGTTACAAACGTAACCTTTTTTTTTAGAACAGTGCTTTTTTTTATTTTTTTTAAAATACTGTATTTGCCCAACATTATACCAATAGGTTTAAATATTAAGTAAGTAAACCTTGTTTGTTCAAAATGTTATGGTTTTATTTATTCCGGTATTTTCCTCATAATGCCACAAGGCGTAGGCAAGCACAAGTCGCAAGCTAAACGGAACTCATGCACGCTACACATAATAACACCATAACAATTATGAATAAACAATATTTACTTGCTGAATATGACAATGTTTGCGTACAATATAGTTGTTTTAATGTTAAAAAAGAAAAACTTTTTTTACTTGTGCATGTCCAAGTCAATAACCTGAGGCATTATTGGAAAAATGCTACGTTTGTAGCATTTAGCTCACAAGTACGTTCAAATGTACTCACAAGTACGTTCGAATGTATTGCCAAGTCAAAAAAAAAAAAAAAAAATTTCCATTGGCAGTTCCGTGTCTCCGATAGATTTAAAATACTAAACTGTAAACATTATTAACACCCCGCCCCCCTTCTCCCATCTTCTTAAAGCCGGTTGTCTGGGTGGCTCTGACGTATCATCAGCTATTATTCCGGATGCCTCCCTTGGGCTCATCCTCTCCACCAAGTCCTCCCCTTCATCGAGCTCGAGCCTCCCCACACCAGCATGCTTGTTAAACAGACACTCACATTAGTTGAGCTCATGTTTCCTCAGAGACCCACACAACTGCCAAGGCAAAGCAGCCGCTTATCACTCAGCCTCTGCCCCGTGTTTGAGTGTACGAGCGAGCATGTGTGCATAGCTGCTCGCACGCATTTATAAATCCTGCCCTCAAATACCCCCCGCTCCCCTCACGTATGTCCACCTTTTACCATATTGCAGCATTTTTCCTCTCCAGTGTATTGCATGCTCGAAAACTGTTAAGGACCGCACCCGGAATCCATTAGTTTGTGTAGACACATGCAAATTCTTCAGGTGATAGATGCTTGATCGGAGCGTAGAGTATATGCAGACTTCAGCAAAGAAAGTGTGAGGAAGGTGGTGTTTGATATACGCTTCTCCACAGGTCATATCAGTTTGAAGTCCATGTCAATGAATTCTCACGTCTTTTCCTCATAGGGGTTGAGGTCAGACACATCAATTGGAGAACAAATTTGCAGAGTGTGTTGAAAACTTCGCCACTTGAAATGTAAGCAGGACAGGTCTCAGCATCTTGTGCTAAGACGATAACGAGTCAGGGCCTTCAGGACGAGTCCAGAAAAGTACCCAGAGTACACAGCAGGACTTGAACCATTATGCGGCAATTAGTAAAGAAACAAACCTTTTTTTGTTGCCATTAAAACTTTGGTACTTCGCCCAATGATTTAATCTTTATGGTCTCGTTTCTGTCCAGTTGTAAGAGTAAGTGTGCATCCTGGTTGTTATTTAAAAGTCACTCTAATTGGTTTGCAGCTGTTACTTGGCCATTTTAAGAGATGCGTATGTTAAAAGTAAAATGTATGTGTAATGAAGCAATTAGGCGGGATTTACACTACAGGATCCAAGTGATGCCATTCCGGAATACATGGAATTGGATATTCTCAGAACGGAATCGGGCCTCTTCCAAATGCGGATAAAAATATGGAGTTTGCCCTTGTGTTAATCAGTGGGGGGTGGGGGGTGGGGCAGATGGTGGGGGGGTGAGTTCCCGCCAAGAAAATATGTCACATTTGTATTATTTCTATATGATGGTTTACTTCCTGGGCGGCCTTCCTGTGTGGAGTTTGCATTTTCTTCCTGTGCCCGTGTGGGTTTTCTCCGGGTACTCCAGTTTCGTCCCGCATTCCTAAAACATGCATGGCAGGCTGATTGAACACTCGAAATTGTCCCTAGGTGTGAGTGTGAGCGCGGATGGTTGTTCGTCTGTGTGTGCCCTACGATTGGCTGGCAACCGGTTCAGGGTGTTCCGAAGACAACTGGGATAGGCCCCAGCACCCCCTGCGACCCTTGTGAGGATTCAGCGGATCGGAAAATGGATGGATGGGTTTACTTCCTGGTTTACATACTGCCCGTTGGTGATGCCTGTGGAGTTATTTCCGTGTGAGCGGTTGTTTGTGTTCCATGTGTTCCTTGAATGTAGACAGAACAATCATCCATAGGGTTCAGTGACGCCGGCCCACTTTTTGCACCTATAACAGCTTCAACTCTTCTGGGAAGATTGTCAGATTCAGGGGTATGTTTTGGTCGAATGTTGAACCCTTCTTCCAGAAGCACATTTGTGAAGTCACACACTGATGTCAGACGAGAAGGCTTGTGACTCACAACCGAAAGACTCTCTGACAGGAAGTCATGCTTTGCCACGTTACTCGTGACTTCCACCACAGATATTTTTGTGGTGGGGGGGGTGCTTTCTCAAAAGTGGTCAATACCTACCAATATTTCAGGACAAACTATAATCACTCAACATCTCATGCTTTGCCACGTTACTCGTGACTTCCACCACAGATATTTTTGCAGTTGAATTCCAAGATGCAGTTTTAAAATCCTGACCACAGTCCCCAATATTTGTCTTTATCGCCTGGGGGATGGTGTGTGTGGGGGGGGGGGGTGCTTTCTCAAAAGTGGTCAATATTTCCCAATATTTCAGGACAAACTATAATCACTCAACATCGCCTCTCTCAAATCATAATCCGTACGAACCTCTCTGTATTCGATGCGAGTCATACCGCAAGAGCTTTAATCTGTGGAGAAGCATGTTGGGGGAATCTCGATAAGCTTTGTCTTTCCCTTCAGATGCAAAGATCTGAATCAAAAGCCGTGCTGTGTAACACCGACTCCCTGTACTGACTGCCCCTAGGGAATTGAAGCTAATTTTCCTTTTGGTCCATGTGGCTCTTGTCCCTCCGTTTTATATCCGGGGGCACTATCCTCATCACTGATAGCTAACTTACTGCTGTTTGATGCCGGTCATGTCTCACTGCCTACCAAGCTCATCTATCACAGTAAGTGTGAATGGCAGTCAGGGACGGCGGAGGATCAGAGGAGCGTTCCTACCAACCCTCCCCTCCCTCTCCAACTATATACTTAGTAATCTGTGCCAAGGCTACTCCTGAAAAGGAGAATGGAGACCTTGTGTTTTGGTGCTCCAGATGGGATAAAAACAACAACAACAACAACAGTGCTCACAACTGCAGCTTTCCAGTGTAAGACCGCTCATATGCTGATGCTTGGTAACGTTGCGGTAAAAATGGTCATCGCTTCTTTTGAACAATATTCAAACAAAATTATTCTTTTGGCGGTATTTTCTAATTTAATACTGTTCAAGGTTGCATTGTGCTGTGATTTAAATTCAATTAAACGGTTTCACAATATTTTTAATGGTACACTGGCTTCTCACAGAGGTATTTTTTTTGTCATTGCCATGGCAACTACGGATCACCTTCCTTGGTGGTCGACAATAATTAATCTCGGGCAGGCCTCATATTACGTGCAACGTGTATACATGAGGTGCTCGCAAAGATGAAAAAAAAAAAAAAAAGAAACAACTCGCAAAAATGGTGAAATGAAGCATCACAGAACAAGTCAAACTCAGGATTTCCAGAATTCAGATTTGTTCATGCTTGAATGTGATTGAAATGTCAGGAATGTGGCTTAAGTTTCTTAGTCGACACTGACAAAAAAACCCAAATTATGTTTCCAGAATTGCTTATTAGGTGGGCAATCGGAAGAATTTACCGACAGTTTGGAATTTCAAACGTATTCGTCTGTCATTCTTTAATTTCTGCTCATTTTCTTTGGCGTTTGTGTTCATGTCCAATTGCCTTTCATGTTCCAATGCAGTGTTGACTTTGAAGTATAACGCTTTGGGTTTTGTATTTGCTTCTGCCCGCCGTGATCAGTTTGTCGACAAATACAACACTTGATTTCTATCTTAATTCACGACTTCGGGAGAAGCTTTGAGCAAAAAAACAAAAACAAAAACAATTAGGCCTTACCGTTGTTCCTTGGATGTCAATCGAATTGGATCGAAAACCTCCCACACGCTGTGCACGGAATTGATTGAGTGCGCTTGTTTCGTAGCCGTTTCATACCAGTGAGGAGCACGTCATTGAAACCCAAGATTTAAACATCTTTTATTCATAAAACTACATTGACATTAGCACTGATTTGAATTGCACACAGCTTATGTACAACAAAGCCTTGAACAACGTACCATTCACTTGACAACAAATGGATCCAGCTGAAAGAGGATGCAAGCCCGTACTGTATGCGGCAAGAAAATAGAAAACATAATAAGGGGAGCCATTAGCTACATAGTTTAATCGCCTCGTACTCCACATAGCTTGGTTGTCCGGCACTAAAAGTCTGCAGGGCAGTGAGGATCCTGGTCACGTCTGCACTGGAGAGTTTCAGTCTGTGGCGGAGCAGACAGGCAAAAAGATCCACGTGGGTGGCCCCTGGAGGCGAGAGGCGGTTTACCCTGTAGCGCAGCTCCACCAGCTGCAACAGAGCCGAGTCCTGTGATCCCTGAGTGTACGGGTAGTCAATCTGCAGAATCAAGTCCTGGATCGCCTCAGGGTCAAAATGCATGCTGTATCCAAACAGCTGCATGCTGTTCACTTTCATATAACCCACGTTGTTGGGCGGCTCCGTCGCCTCCAGAGGATCATCGTCCGCCGAAATGTTCTTGGAGCCCATTGACGTGCCGTCCTTGATTCGGCTCCTCAAGTAAAAATGCACCGTCTCAAAAAAGCTCTTCCATCTGTTTCCGAGAGACAACGTCCAGTTATAGCAGTCCAAGGGAATGTCCAGTTTGGTCCGCTCCCAGTCGGGATAGCCGTGTTGGCCTATCGGCATTGTCCAGCTCTCTGAATGGCTGCCTCCGAAGGGGTTCACAAAGAGCGAAAAAGCTGGCTCGAGGGTGCTGTTCCTGGTGAGGCAAAACTGCAAGACGACTCCAAGGAGCATGTGAACTCGATTTGACTTGACCCGGTTGCTCTTCAGGGTCAGGAGCATCCGCTTCCTCCACGACGGGTCAAACCACGTGTTTATCCGCACGTCGTTGCTTACGAACACGGCATGCAGAGTGATGCGCGGATCGCGCCTCTGAAGAAGGTAGCGGAGCTCCAGGTCGTGCAAGTCTTGGTCACTTTCCAGACCCAAGTAAGGGTCCGTAGGATCGGGCACCGCGTGCCTGCAGGTCCCCTGGTTCAGGTTGAAGCCGGGATTGCAGCTGGAGCATCGCGTGCGATTCTCAGCGGAGCAAGACGAACAGCGGGGTCCGTCGCCGATGGAGCACGGGATGAGACCTTGGCATGGCGGATGACTATAGGGGCAGGAGCATCTGCGACTCTCGTCGTTGTAGACACCCACTTGGTTGTTCTCACTGCAGTACAAGATGGAGAGGGTGTAGCTCAACCAGAAGTGCGCAGACCTAGAAGAGAATCACATCTTGTAAGTGTTGGACCTGATCGAATGTGCCTGATTCTTCTTCTTCTTGCATCCCTTTTTTGTCCGTTTGTGGCTAATGACTCTGAGCTCCCTTTTAAATGGCCTCGCCTTGCCTTTTATGGTATCCTCCATTAGTTTCACATTGAGGGTTTTTCTTTTTAAATGGTCCTCAGGACAAGAAAACCATTAGGACACTTCAATCCCTGAACGGTCCCTCTAAATTACAAGGGCCACTTGTCTCCGGGCTTTGTATCTTGTAAATGTATTCAGGAGAAGGGTAATGGGTGTGCACGTCGTCTTTTATGTCATCTGGTCAGACATTTAACGTACTATTTAGCATTTTGTCAAAAAAAGAGAAAGAATTCTTTTTTTGTTTGATCGGATCAAAGAGAAACAACAGATGCACGGACTGACAATCACAGTTGACACGCTTGTCTAAGAACTGCTGTTTAAAAAAAAATCCACTGGACTTTCCGTTTAGAATATGACCTGTCAGCACATGGAAAATGTAATAAACCCATAAAATAAATGCTTCGCTTACGCAAACAATAAAAGAACAAATGTACAAACTGACCCAAAACCAATATTGTCTTATTTTATTTCACAAGCGGCACTTGTGTCCTAAACAAGTGTAATTTGATTTCAGACTCAGAAGTTTGTTCATATCCCTCCAAGAAAGAGCAAACCAAGAGACTGCCGTCATGACCGCAGCGGCCGTGGTAAGCTACTAAATCGAGCATCCGGTTGAGATCTGTGCTGAAAAAGCAGCTGTAGCCGGAACAAAATAAGAATAGCGACAGCAGTAATGGAGGGCAACCACACAGCCACGGCTGAAATTCTTGAAAAAATGGTGAACAGTAAATGGGCCGCATTTCTCGAGCACCTTTCCAAATTCAGACTACTCAGTGCTTTTACGGTGTTGACTTGCTGGCACCGTCATGGTGAATGCTGGCTGGCATGGAAGTAAAGTATCGGGCTCATTTACACACTCGTGTCGCAGCTTAAGCTGCAACTGTCGGCGTTAGGATCTGGCTGAGGGCTACTCTGACAACATTTGGGAACTGAACCAGGAAGATAGTTGGCAACCAGATGAACCCTCGCCCTGATGCGTTTCTGTGACAAAACATGCAATATTCTTGCAATATTTCTTGTTAGGAGGACTCAGAGGACGGCCCGGTGGTCGACTGGTTAGCGCGTCGACCTCACAGAGCAGAGGTGCAGGGTTCAGTTCCGACTCCGGCCTTCCTGTGTGGTGTTTACGTGTTCTCCCCTGTGTCTGCGTGGGTTTTCTCCGGGTACTCCGGTTTCCTCTCACATTCCAAAAAACCTGCATGGCATTTTAATAGAACACTCTAAATTGTCCCAAGGTGTGAGTGTGAGCGAGGATGGTTGTTCGTCTCTGTGTGCCCTGCGATTGGCTGGCAACCGGTTCAGGGTGTCTCCCGCCGACTGTCCGAAGATAGCTGGGATGGGCTCCAGCACGCCCTGCGACCCTTGTGCGGATAAGCGGATCAGAAAATTGACGGGTGGATGGCTATTGAAAGTTTTTAGATGTTTCTAATCAAATATTTAATGGCTTTTATTTGTTTTCCACTGTTCGTGGTGTTTACACTCATTAATTTATGTATCTATCCATCCATTTTCTGATCCGCTTTATCCTCACAAGGGTCGCAGAGGGTGCTGAGCCTATCCCAGCCGTCCTCGGGCAGTAGGCGGGGGACACCCTGAACTGGTTGCCAGCCAATCGCATCCACATAGAGACGAACAACCATCCATGCTCAGAATCAAACCTCGGGACAATTTAGAGTGGTCAATCAACCTGCCATGCATGCTTTGGAATGTGGGATGAAACCGGAGTACCCAGAGAAAACCCACACAGGCATGGCGAAAACATGGAAACTCCACACAGGAAGGCTGGAGCTGGAATCGAACCCGGTACCTCTGCACTGTGAGGGCGATGCGCTAACCACTTGCTCACCAGGCCGCCTTATTTATGTATAAATAAATCAACTAAATATGAATGCAATCCTGTTCTGTATCCCTTTGTGTTGTGTCTTTCCTTTGTCTGTGAAGATAACAGATTTTTGTGAGTCTCGAGGCTTTGTCAGTCTTTAAATTTCATCTATAAATGCTTTATAAGGCTATAGATAGTGCTCCCATTGGATGGGCTCACGCCGAATACTTGGTAAGGGGCTTTGTAACTACCCGAAATAATGGATTCATGTGTTAACAAGCGTTAATGAGACATTTATTGGAAAACAAAATGTGTGCGTTTTTATAACACGTCTGCTAACACACTCGCTAACCATTTGTACATGTCTGAATAGTTGATGTGTAAGTGCATGCGGGCACATCTAAATAGTTTGGTTCATCATTTGCGTACACTATCTAAATGACCTTGTCGTTGACAATTCCGAAATAACTGATTGGTAAACGATGCAATACATAATCGAGCGGATTTGAATCTGTCATTCATAAAGTATAAAAATGCAAATCATGGAGCGCGTTATGGATTATTAAGGAGGAGTAAAACATATGCATCTGTGTTTATTACCCACTTATTAATGATGGTCAATGTCAGAAACATGCTGTATAAATGAACTCGGTATTTACTCATGCTTTACTAAGACACGTATTAATGATGAGTAAAACATTTACAGCGGTTTTTGCGAACTATATGCTACTGATTATCAGAAACACACTTTATAAATAATTAACTCAGTATTTACGAATGCTTAACTAATGCTTATTAGTGTCTACTTATTATAATGATACCAAACTTCCCACCCTGATCCGTTGTTCCGGCATTCACCATTTACATAGCCGTCATCCTGGTCCGTTGAAGCTCTGCTAATACTTTCAAACAGTGAATATTGGCAGGAAGAGAGGTCTCCCCATTCCGTGTCAGTGCCGTTTACGCCGGTCCAAATTATAATACAAATAGGATTTAGGTTTGAAACACTTGAGTTATAAGTTTTGTGGGGAGGTTTACTTCTCCTTTGTTTGGCTCCAGGATGTAAATCTCAGACAAAATGCATTCATTATTTTCCTGGATGAGTCTAATTGAAGGAAAATAACTCAAGGCTGTAGCTCCAGATGTTTACAAAAGTCACACGTGTTGTATGCTTTATGTGGGGCGAAAAGGATTTTACTGCTGATTGCAGAAGAAACGAAAATACCAGGAATCAAGAAAATCACTGTACGAAAAAAGTCTGATTCAGAAAGCAATCAACCTCCGATACAGGCCAATTAAGGCATTTCTTTTTTTAACGTCTTATTTAGCCGTTTAGCTGATAGCTGATGCAAAAAAAAAAAAAAAAAAAAAAAAAAAAAGTCATTGATGATCAGCAAGCAGGTTTTTGACAGGTTCATAATTATTATTCTCCCAAATCGTTAAGCCCTAATTTGCAGGTTAAAATGAATCACTCAATGCCAACAACATTCGACAAAATCTTCTCTGATACATTATGTATAAACAATAATTGCATCTCACCATGATAGAGTGGCCTCAGCTGCATCTTTCACCCTCATGGAAGCAGGGTTATGCTCCTTCTCTCCTTTATGTCGCACTTCCTGTTCCTGACGGGACTTGCTGCCAGTTTTTTTTTTTACGTCTTATTAAGCCGTTTAGGTGATAGCAGATGCAAAAAAAAAAAAAAAAAGTCATTGATGAGCAGCAAGCAGGTTTTTGAAGCGTTTGGTGTCTCTGAAGTCCCAAGAAGCTCTCAATGCAGGAGCCTCCAAGGACAAATGTTTTGCGATGGGCTGATGAAGACAAATTTTCAAAACGGTTTTGTCGACTGATAAATTCCGCATGTGCGACAGACAGTCCAGATGGAGTTGTCAGATGTCCTAAGTCTGTCATGATCCTGTTCTTGTGCGTCTCCAGCAGGTGGCAGAGGAGGGCTTTCCCTCCAGCATGCACACGTGCTGCTAACGTGTTCATCACGTTACCCATGTATTTAAGGACTTCCTAAGGAGACCGGTCTCTGTCGGATTATTGACAATGTTTGCTGCTCATGCTCAAGTGTTTTTTTCTAGACCTCTCGATCTCGTCATTTTTTTGCTCTCTCGTCTCTCGCTGATAAGTATTTAGATTATTTTGTCTTCTGATCTTGTTCTCGTGTTTGTTTCGTTAAATTGGACTCATTTCGTTCATATTCTTGGATTATTACCTTGCCTTTGCAAGCGCTTTTTGGGAATGTATTTTGTTTTCCCTGGCTCTTTTTTAACCAGCGATTTTAGTTTAAACTTTGTCGATGCGCTTTTGCTAATAAATTAATATTTTTGCATGGATTTTGTTTGTGTCTACGTTTGTTTGATCCGATCGCCATTCAGTTCGAATGTGTCAGAATCCAGTTTCCACTACTCATTCCCATAACTTCAGCGAGTTGCTCATCAACGTGATTCCAACTCGAAATGAGTTTCCCCAACTCTGCATATCGTCCTCGTTCTTTCGAAAGGGCATGTCATCATGTGCCCATTGTTTTGCCTTGTTTTGTTTTTGCCTTTGCCACGTCCGCCTTTGCGTTTTGTCGCATCTCCTTGTAATTTTGTCTCCTCTCCTCAGTCCTCAGTGTCCCATTTCTTCTTCGCTAACCTCTTTCCTTGTATGATTTGCTGCACTTTCTGGTTCCAAAAACCACCACCAATTTTCTTTTGCCCATTTCCTACCAGAAAACATTCCAAGTACTCAAGTACAAGTCGTGAGGTCATCAACTGGAATAATGGGGAATTACATGGTAGGCCACTTTAAAGCTGCCTGATGGTGTCAAAGTGACCCCTGGCTAATGTGTTTTTCACTGACCATTTGTGGTATGTCAATAAATAAAAGAACCATGCCATCCGCAGAAAGGTCCATCATGACTTAATGTAGGGAAGAGGCTAGTTTTAAGCGCAACAACATTTTCTGGAATACACTGTGAACACTCACACCTGATAAATAACCACAATACCAGGAAAACAGTCAACAGAGGCATCACACAAGATCTTCCAAGAAGTATATTTTTAAAAATCAACAAATGAAAAATCACTTTATCTCCTCCAAGAAAAAGCTCTTATTTCAAAAGAAACAAATGTTACCCATAATTAGTTCATGTAAGGCTCCCTTTTATTTCCTTTCGTATTTATCTTTCATTATTTTTTAAAATTCATTTGTACAGGATTTCTTTGCTCAGTGCTACCGTTTGTCGTGATTATGTTTTTGTTAAGATTCGATTTGGATTTTATTTCACAGGAGTGTTATGGTTCCGTTTGTGACCAACAGGTGGCATTGGAGGTCATCGCACCTATTGGTCATCACGTCATTAGTTCTTTTCATTTAAAAGGGCTGCCACGTTGACCACTTGGGGTTGTTGTGTTACTGTCATGTTTTTTTTTTTTTGGGGGGGGGGGTTGTTTCTGTTGCTGTCATGTTGCTTTGTCCTTCTGTCTTGGGTTTGTTTGTTTGTATGTTTGTTCGTTTGTTTGTTATATAATCACAATAATTACAGGTGCCAAGTGCCCTTGGTTGTCTGTTGTTTGTTGATTGCTATTTCTTGTTTTTATTTGTTTATATTTATAGAGGTTTTTTTTTTTTTATACCATTCAGTTTTGCTGCCCTTATTTCTAGCTGTGTGTGTTTTCAATGCACTGCACGTTTGCACTGCGGTTGAGAGGAAGGAAATCTCATCTGTGCTGTATGTTGTACATAGGGCATATTTGACAATAAAGCTGACTTTGACTTTTGACTTTGTTAGTTACTTTGGTTTCTTGTCGTTTTCGGGATTTTATTTGGATTTAAATTTTCCACTGTTTCACTTTAAGTGTTTTTTGGTTAATATAGTTTGTTCGGTACACCCTGCTTCTTCTGCCTCCCTACTTTTTTTTTTTTGGGTCCACTACCATCACATCACACAGCTCCCATGAAACCATTTAGTTTTTACTGCGCATATATGACAAATAAAAATCTTGACTCTGATATTAATCACGGGAATGCATTCAAATGTTTTTGACCGCTGATGTTTATGTACTCTATATGTGGTATCTGGTCTCGCCTGTACATGTCCAGTGATTCAGTCCTTTCTGCAGCTCCTATGAACAGGGATGGATGTGACAAAATTAGCACGCATATTCTAAAAGATTCAATGAGCCACAAAATACTTGACTGTGTAAAAGCAACCATTGTGCACATGCTTTTCCCAGCCTGCCGGTTAAAAATTCCACCTGTTTCTGTTTTGCATCTCACCTCGGCCTCTGCAGGATGATTTTGGGCTGTTGACGGCACCTTTTGCTAAGTCTGAAGAGCTTGTTGACAGTGCGTTGAGCTTTGGTGAAGAGCTGCTGGCTGCTGGTCTCCAGTTGCCTGTAGCGCTGGAGTAGGCTGGCATCTGTCCTCCATAAGTGTTCCACAACAGATGTGTTTACGGCATAATGCGTTGGCAGCTTTCCAACAAAGCTTTGGAATTCCTCTGGAAGAAGAGAGGAACATCAAGGTGCAAAGTCGGCTGTTGGATATTATCCAGAGAATCACAATCTCATCTAAAATACTTTGTCCCAGAAAAGCAAACAGCTTGAGAGAAATATGAATAGAAATATGCCAACAGAGCACGCATGCATGCATATATATATATATATATATATATATATATGCACGTGCTGTCCAATGATTA
>NW_017805540.1:770495-836815 GCF_001891065.2 Hippocampus comes
TCGGGCAGTAGGCGGGGGACACCCTGAACTGGTTGCCAGCCAATCGCATCCACATAGAGACGAACAACCATCCATGCTCAGAATCAAACCTCGGGACAATTTAGAGTGGTCAATCAACCTGCCATGCATGCTTTGGAATGTGGGATGAAACCGGAGTACCCAGAGAAAACCCACACAGGCATGGCGAAAACATGGAAACTCCACACAGGAAGGCTGGAGCTGGAATCGAACCCGGTACCTCTGCACTGTGAGGGCGATGCGCTAACCACTTGCTCACCAGGCCGCCTTATTTATGTATAAATAAATCAACTAAATATGAATGCAATCCTGTTCTGTATCCCTTTGTGTTGTGTCTTTCCTTTGTCTGTGAAGATAACAGATTTTTGTGAGTCTCGAGGCTTTGTCAGTCTTTAAATTTCATCTATAAATGCTTTATAAGGCTATAGATAGTGCTCCCATTGGATGGGCTCACGCCGAATACTTGGTAAGGGGCTTTGTAACTACCCGAAATAATGGATTCATGTGTTAACAAGCGTTAATGAGACATTTATTGGAAAACAAAATGTGTGCGTTTTTATAACACGTCTGCTAACACACTCGCTAACCATTTGTACATGTCTGAATAGTTGATGTGTAAGTGCATGCGGGCACATCTAAATAGTTTGGTTCATCATTTGCGTACACTATCTAAATGACCTTGTCGTTGACAATTCCGAAATAACTGATTGGTAAACGATGCAATACATAATCGAGCGGATTTGAATCTGTCATTCATAAAGTATAAAAATGCAAATCATGGAGCGCGTTATGGATTATTAAGGAGGAGTAAAACATATGCATCTGTGTTTATTACCCACTTATTAATGATGGTCAATGTCAGAAACATGCTGTATAAATGAACTCGGTATTTACTAATGCTTTACTAAGACACGTATTAATGATGAGTAAAACATTTACAGCGGTTTTTGCGAACTATATGCTACTGATTATCAGAAACACACTTTATAAATAATTAACTCAGTATTTACGAATGCTTAACTAATGCTTATTAGTGTGTACTTACTATAATGATACCAAACTTCCCACCCTGATCCGTTGTTCCGGCATTCACCATTTACACAGCCGTCATCCTGGTCCGTTGAAGCTCTGCTAATACTTTCAAACAGTGAATATTGGCAGGAAGAGAGGTCTCCCCATTCCACGTCAGTGCCGTTTACGCCGGTCCAAATTATAATACAAATAGGATTTAGGTTCGAAACACTTGAGTTATAAGTTTTGTGGGGAGGTTTACGTCTCCTTTGTTTGGCTCCAGGATGTAAATCTCAGACAAAATGCATTCATTACTTTCCTGGATGAGTCTAATTGAAGGAAAACAACTCAAGGCTTTAGCTCCAGATGTTTACAAAAGTCACACGGTGTTGTATGCTTTATGTGAGGCGAAAAGGATTTTACTGCTGATTACAGAAGAAACGAAAATACCAGGTATCAAGAAAATCACTGTACGAAAAAAGTTTGATTTAGAAAGCAATCAACCTCCGATACAGGCCAATTAAGGCAGTTTTTTTTTTTACGTCTTATTAAGCCGTTTAGGTGATAGCAGATGCAAAAAAAAAAAAAAAAAGTCATTGATGAGCAGCAAGCAGGTTTTTGAAGCGTTTGGTGTCTCTGAAGTCCCAAGAAGCTCTCAATGCAGGAGCCTCCAAGGACAAATGTTTTGCGATGGGCTGATGAAGACAAATTTTCAAAACGGTTTTGTCGACTGATAAATTCCGCATGTGCGACAGACAGTCCAGATGGAGTTGTCAGATGTCCTAAGTCTGTCATGATCCTGTTCTTGTGCGTCTCCAGCAGGTGGCAGAGGAGGGTTTTCCCTCCAGCATGCACACGTGCTGCTAACGTGTTCATCACGTTACCCATGTATTTAAGGACTTCCTAAGGAGACCGGTCTCTGTCGGATTATTGACAATGTTTGCTGCTCATGCTCAAGTGTTTTTTTCTAGACCTCTCGATCTCGTCATTTTTTTGCTCTCTCGTCTCTCGCTGATAAGTATTTAGATTATTTTGTCTTCTGATCTTGTTCTCGTGTTTGTTTCGTTAAATTGGACTCATTTCGTTCATATTCTTGGATTATTACCTTGCCTTTGCAAGCGCTTTTTGGGAATGTATTTTGTTTTCCCTGGCTCTTTTTTAACCAGCGATTTTAGTTTAAACTTTGTCGATGCGCTTTTGCTAATAAATTAATATTTTTGCATGGATTTTGTTTGTGTCTACGTTTGTTTGATCCGATCGCCATTCAGTTCGAATGTGTCAGAATCCAGTTTCCACTACTCATTCCCATAACTTCAGCGAGTTGCTCATCAACGTGATTCCAACTCGAAATGAGTTTCCCCAACTCTGCATATCGTCCTCGTTCTTTCGAAAGGGCATGTCATCATGTGCCCATTGTTTTGCCTTGTTTTGTTTTTGCCTTTGCCACGTCCGCCTTTGCGTTTTGTCGCATCTCCTTGTAATTTTGTCTCCTCTCCTCAGTCCTCAGTGTCCCATTTCTTCTTCGCTAACCTCTTTCCTTGTATGATTTGCTGCACTTTCTGGTTCCAAAAACCACCACCAATTTTCTTTTGCCCATTTCCTACCAGAAAACATTCCAAGTACTCAAGTACAAGTCGTGAGGTCATCAACTGGAATAATGGGGAATTACATGGTAGGCCACTTTAAAGCTGCCTGATGGTGTCAAAGTGACCCCTGGCTAATGTGTTTTTCACTGACCATTTGTGGTATGTCAATAAATAAAAGAACCATGCCATCCGCAGAAAGGTCCATCATGACTTAATGTAGGGAAGAGGCTAGTTTTAAGCGCAACAACATTTTCTGGAATACACTGTGAACACTCACACCTGATAAATAACCACAATACCAGGAAAACAGTCAACAGAGGCATCACACAAGATCTTCCAAGAAGTATATTTTTAAAAATCAACAAATGAAAAATCACTTTATCTCCTCCAAGAAAAAGCTCTTATTTCAAAAGAAACAAATGTTACCCATAATTAGTTCATGTAAGGCTCCCTTTTATTTCCTTTCGTATTTATCTTTCATTATTTTTTAAAATTCATTTGTACAGGATTTCTTTGCTCAGTGCTACCGTTTGTCGTGATTATGTTTTTGTTAAGATTCGATTTGGATTTTATTTCACAGGAGTGTTATGGTTCCGTTTGTGACCAACAGGTGGCATTGGAGGTCATCGCACCTATTGGTCATCACGTCATTAGTTCTTTTCATTTAAAAGGGCTGCCACGTTGACCACTTGGGGTTGTTGTGTTACTGTCATGTTTTTTTTTTTTTGGGGGGGGGGGGTTGTTTCTGTTGCTGTCATGTTGCTTTGTCCTTCTGTCTTGGGTTTGTTTGTTTGTATGTTTGTTCGTTTGTTTGTTATATAATCACAATAATTACAGGTGCCAAGTGCCCTTGGTTGTCTGTTGTTTGTTGATTGCTATTTCTTGTTTTTATTTGTTTATATTTATAGAGGTTTTTTTTTTTTTATACCATTCAGTTTTGCTGCCCTTATTTCTAGCTGTGTGTGTTTTCAATGCACTGCACGTTTGCACTGCGGTTGAGAGGAAGGAAATCTCATCTGTGCTGTATGTTGTACATAGGGCATATTTGACAATAAAGCTGACTTTGACTTTTGACTTTGTTAGTTACTTTGGTTTCTTGTCGTTTTCGGGATTTTATTTGGATTTAAATTTTCCACTGTTTCACTGTAAGTGTTTTTTGGTTAATATAGTTTGTTCGGTACACCCTGCTTCTTCTGCCTCCCTACTTTTTTTTTTTTGGGTCCACTACCATCACATCACACAGCTCCCATGAAACCATTTAGTTTTTACTGCGCATATATGACAAATAAAAATCTTGACTCTGATATTAATCACGGGAATGCATTCAAATGTTTTTGACCGCTGATGTTTATGTACTCTATATGTGGTATCTGGTCTCGCCTGTACATGTCCAGTGATTCAGTCCTTTCTGCAGCTCCTATGAACAGGGATGGATGTGACAAAATTAGCACGCATATTCTAAAAGATTCAATGAGCCACAAAATACTTGACTGTGTAAAAGCAACCATTGTGCACATGCTTTTCCCAGCCTGCCGGTTAAAAATTCCACCTGTTTCTGTTTTGCATCTCACCTCGGCCTCTGCAGGATGATTTTGGGCTGTTGACGGCACCTTTTGCTAAGTCTGAAGAGCTTGTTGACAGTGCGTTGAGCTTTGGTGAAGAGCTGCTGGCTGCTGGTCTCCAGTTGCCTGTAGCGCTGGAGTAGGCTGGCATCTGTCCTCCATAAGTGTTCCACAACAGATGTGTTTACGGCATAATGCGTTGGCAGCTTTCCAACAAAGCTTTGGAATTCCTCTGGAAGAAGAGAGGAACATCAAGGTGCAAAGTCGGCTGTTGGATATTATCCAGAGAATCACAATCTCATCTAAAATACTTTGTCCCAGAAAAGCAAACAGCTTGAGAGAAATATGAATAGAAATATGCCAACAGAGCACGCATGCATGCATATATATATATATATATATATATATATATGCAAGTGCTGTCCAATGATTACAATTTTTAATCGCGCTTCAATGTATGAATGGCATAGTTAACTCATAATTAATTGCAATTAATCACACATTTTTATCTATTCTAAGTTTCCTTTGATTTCTTTTTGTCCTATTTTTTCCCATTTTAATGCTGTCATCAATATGGAATCGTGGATCAGTTTTCTTTGTGCAAAATGCAAATATTTACTGAAACAACAATTTCGATTTTCAATTTTACATGAACGTTTTTCACTTGGAGCAGTTATTCAAACTTGGAGCACATTTTATTATTTTAGAGCAACGTAACATCCGCTGTGACGTGATGCCGCATTAATCTCGTTATAAAAAAATTAATCCCGTTAAAATTGATTGAAATGAATGCCAATAAGAACATGTTAAACTGACAGCACTAATATATATATATATTTCTAATGCTCTTACATTACCCACCATATGATGTCGATGCCCTGATAAATAGTATACCGCATTTACTATTTTAATCAAGTTGGATTTTTCATCTGTTGGACTATGATGTATAATTTATTTATTTTTTCTTTTAATGGACATACGGTTGACAGACGGACAAGCCGGTGAAATTTACTGAGGTCTTAAAATAGCGATAATTTAGTGATGACAGAAGCACGGTCAAAATAATGATGATGGACTGACAGCAAAGCCCAGATTTGAACCCTCAACATTGTCAGGCGTATTTACAAAGTATGATTCTGCCGAAAATCCCAACAAATCCTTGAAAGTGTTCTTCCATCATACCCAAGGGGTGGGATAACCTTGAATTTTAGGTTCTGCTTTTTTATTCATGCCCCAGAACAGATTAAATCAGATTTTCTGCAAACCTCTGGGGTAAATTGTGTGCTAAATGCCGGTTGAGGTTGATAATCCAATCAGGGACGGGTATGTTGT
This sequence comes from Hippocampus comes, assembly GCF_001891065.2. Taxonomy (NCBI): domain Eukaryota; kingdom Metazoa; phylum Chordata; class Actinopteri; order Syngnathiformes; family Syngnathidae; genus Hippocampus; species Hippocampus comes. The sequence continues at coordinate 776,005 of NW_017805540.1, forward strand.
GTTTATGGTCATGATAGCTTTGTTTCAAAATGATGCAATATTACATTATTAGGTCCGAGGACGCGAGCCGTGCTTTGTTTGTTCGGTGGACCTTTTATTTGCGCACAAGCCAATTTGCTCAATGCAAAACTGTGGGAAATTACAAGAGAGGCACAAAATGAAGACAACCAGGCTTCCTAGTGGAGGTCGCACAATCAATTAGTAAGCGCGGCACTGTTACAGGTATATTAGTGTTAACTGCAGCGGCACGGTCCTGACTTGATTAAAGATTTTCTGATTGAATTATTCCATGAATGTTTTGAATAGTTACTCACAGTAACACTTTGGTAAGACAAAAATGAACTTGAAGTGGCCTCGCAGTCCACCGAGTCCAGGCTCAAGCGCCTACCGAGAGCCACATACTGAGATCTGACACCTTGAGTGGCAGATCTTTTGATTCAGACTGGCAACACTTGACAGCCATGTGAGACTTTAGAACGGGAACAAGACATAGCTTTTCTGTTCACGTTAGCGCTCAAATCCGAGTATCAATCTGCTTCTCTCAGAACACAAGCACCGAAAATTCTGCACCATTTCAAGCAGCGGTGCTCCCACTGGAGCTTGTTGATTGCACAAAGTCACGCTGACATTTTCAAATTACTCCTAAGGCCAACAATAAATCACAAAACCTGACTCACCGGATGCCTCAAACTCCTCGTTGGTCCGCCTCCAGGCCTCTCTGATGCGCACAAGGTTGTTTTCCAGAGTGTCCAGGTCAGCGTGAGGACAGTTACAGTGTGGAAATTCCACACGGCACTCACACCAGCATTCACTGTTTTGGCACATAAAATGACCCTCGGATTTACAGCCGACGTAGTTGAGAGCCGCCTGAACGAAGCGGCTCCGCAAGTAGCTCGGGAGGACGACCTGCAGCCCTGTGGAGCATGAAAGACAGGACCAAGGCAATTATTACACTTGCCCAGGAAAGACGAGAGAATGAGGCTGCTGCTTCTAATTACCGTCAACAAATCGCATGACAACTCTGACAAAGTAATTGTATGATTACAGCAAGGCCCGATGGCCAATTTCAGTCCAATATCTATTTCACCTGAGAGTTCAATTCATTAGATGTAACATGGGCCAGCAGTTCATTGTGACGCCACCCCATTTACACTGACCCGCTGCCAGAAATTCATACTAAAAGGTACTGACTGTTCTGCTGAAAATAGTCTGAGTTATTACCTACACTTATGTCGGAGAATGTACTTGAAGTGACTTTTGAAAAGGCAAATTATACATTAATGGCCCATTAAAAAACATCAATGTGCTTTCAGTGGAGTTCTCAGACTTTCTTGAATACAGTGACATGACACGGTTAACCCTTAAAGCAGCAATGCCATTTTTTTCTCATATAATGGTCGGAAAGGTTTCTGCAGAAAGGACCCCGAGTTTCTTATGAGCTACAGGTTTGCTGTGTCTAGGTGAGGGGTCGGGTGGGGGGGCATATATACGTGTGTGTGTGTGTGTGTGTGTGTGTGTGTGTGTGTGTGCGCGTGTGTGTGCGCGTGTGTATCTGGTATATACATATAAGGGCCAATTCTGTGACTTGACAGAATAAATAACTAGCTAATTAAAAAAAATCTAAAACCACAGAATGAATATCTTCTTTTTTTGTGCTTGACGCTTATGATAACTTGAATATCAAAGACAAACAGCCAACTGGTGTATCGAATTGTACTAACCAATGCACACATATGGTATCCTGTGCAGATGGACAAACGGTGTGAAACAAAATAAGCATTGTGTGGCAATGCCGTCAGCTTCCAGTGCCAGGACTCGGCCCAAAACTTTGAAGAATATCAGCGAGAAAGTTGGTAAGTCTGGGAAGGGTATTTAATTTATTACAGATAACTGAGGCAACTTGAACCCTGATAGACGGACACGTTATTTCCACGTAATTGGTGGTTGTTGTTTTAATATAACACAGGACACTCACTCAAACCACTTCGAAGACAGGGCAAAGAAAATCTAGCGATTGATAACCCAATCTCACTGTCAATAACTGTGCTTTTTGGTGTGGAATTGCTGTGGAAGGAAATTTAGAAATGATAACAAAATGTGAGCAATCACGATTAGTTATGAGTTCATTTTTAATCACAATTAAATATTTTAATCATTTGACAGCTCTAATGAAAACATCATACTTTGGTGGATGTACTGTATGCAACCTCAAAACGGTGAAATACTGGAAGCTTTTCCTTTGGTCTTCAGGTTCAACATTTTTCAGCATTCAAATCATTTCATGATCTGTGGGTCACTGCACTAAATGACTCTTAAGATATTCCATTCAAAAAATAAATCCTATCATATGCAATATTTATTAAATTCTAGTTCCTTTTATTGAACTTTTATTTATCCGGGTGAGGCAAATGAATGCCAATGCTCTTTTGCAACTCCAACATCTGACTGCAAACAGCAAATGTGAATATCATCTAAATCAAAAATACAAAAAAACAAAACAAAACAATAAGCCAAATAAAAAGCACCCACAAATACATACACACTGAACTTTACAATGTGATCTACGTAAGACTGTACATGAAGTCAAAGATGAAACATATACATCAAACGTAAAATGATAATAACATGAATACAATAGCAACATACCTGTCAACTCATACGGTTTAGCCATAGTTCATACGGATTTTGTGGTGAATCTTACGTATATGGCCATATCGCACAAATCATACGGATTCTGAAAATTTCCGGTTTTTTTTTTTTTTTTTTCCCCCCCCCTAACAGGTAGTTCCGTTTGCTTTTGCCCAGAATGGTGCTAGTCTAATCGAATGCTTTCATTTCCGGTAACTTTCCAGTAAATCACGTGGTTCCTAGTTGAAAACAGCAGAGTATTCATTGCATACTTCGGTAGTGTACAAGCAAGTTCTACAAGGAAACAAATATATCATTCATATTTCGTGGGTTTTTTTCTGCCGTTATTTTGACATATAAAATGCTTTGGTATGTTATAAGGATTTTTTGCTCTTTATAAGGATTTTTTTGGTAGTTATACAGGTTGGCGCTCCGAAAAGTTGACAGGTATGTAGCAAATAACCAGATGCATTTTTCTTCTCCGATGAAAATACATCATAGGCGCAGTGTTTTATTCCCCCCCTCGTGGCAGTTGTTTGAAGCTTAGCTGTGAGTAGATGAGAGAGGAGCAAAAGAGTGAAGTCTCCTTTGACCCGTCCGAGGGCGCCAGGATCAGAGATGTCGCGATCAGAGCGTTTATGATGTCGCTCCCGGTTTGCTCTCGGCTGGGTTTGCAAGTAAACAAGCAACGGGAGTTTTTTAAAAAAATGCCACTAGTTTATCTATTGGCGAGTAACATGCATACATAAAGATTGGGTCACATTTTTCTTGCTTTTTTTCTTGTCCCATCTTGCAATTACTCATGCTTTACATTCCTTATTATTATTATTATTATTATTATTATTATTTTTTTTTGCGTCCACTCTCATTCCTCTATTAATCTCCTCTGGGATGCATTTGGCTCCATTAAACTCCTGCCATACCATCGCAGACAGTCTAGCATTGCCAACATTCTCCGCTCAACAAAAATGGGGCCGACTGCCCTGGTCAACAATACATTTTAATCAGAGATGGCTTTAATATGTCCCAAAATATATTTTTGACGTCTTAAATGTCTTTCCTTTTTTTTCAATTGACGTTTTCCATTTCTGGGATAGGTACCTTAAGTCAGGAGACAACAATAATAAAAAGAAACCTTTTGAACCAGTAGCAACCGATGAAAAAAAGAATGTCTCTGTCAGAATGATGATTATTATTATCTGTTATGCAAAAGAATAAATGAGGGCATATTTTGAATCAGCGCAAACAAAATTCATCTTGAAAAGTTTACATTCAGGTTACATCTCGGATTAAAACAATTGAGTCAAAATGTGTTGACCAGTGTTGAATAAACGCTGGCGGTTAAGGTGCAAAACAACATGTGCCCCGCGACCGTACCATCGCAGTCAAGCAGAGACAGTCCAAAAAGCGCAGACGTCCTCCACCCTCATTAACTGCGCGAAGGCGCACAACAACGAGCATCAGTACTCTCCTCCAATCAATGTCATGGCCAAAAACGGTCAACAACGGGCCGACATGACATTAAATAAGCACAAACGAAATAGAAAAATTAGTAACGTTTCATCTACCCATCACGAAAGCTAAACTTTGATAAACTGAGTGAAGATGGGCTAGCATGACCTATGCTACGATTATCGTTGCAAACTGAAGTGCGGTCATGTCCGTTAAAGTGCAAATCATTCGTAATGACGATTGATAACGTCGTATAGCATAACACCTACAATATGTTTTACACATAGGACCCTAATTATTCATGATATAATTAAAACGGCCCATTTTCTTACCTTGTAGTTGAACCTTGTTCTCCGGACTATGAACGAGAACGGAACTGACGGTGTCCAGATTGTCATAGTTGCTGCATCCAAGTGGCCCTGTCCGGGTTTCTGTTACCTGCATGCAGTACAAAAGAGAAAAATCAGAAACTGTTGTCACATCACTATGTATTTTTTTTTCACAGTTTTTTTGTTTTGTTGTTTTTTTTTGTTGTTGTTTTTTTATTTACTTCAAATAGAATGACAGTAGACCTACTGTAGAGCGCATAAGTTGGAACGAGACACGCTAACAATCACAATGCAGAAGTCAAATACTGCCACTTCCACAAGTAGAGCATAACAGCAGGGTAAGCTAACGTTAACATGTTTGTTTACTTTGGTTCTTTGTGTACATTTGCCCTGGATTGTTACACTGTGTTGCTTATTGAATGAAATAAATCCGGCCAACCAGTAGTGGTTTACATCACCGTCATAAACGTACACACCCTTGCGTAGATAATTAGGGTTATTATCTACCTCGACATTCAAATGTTGATTCACTTTGTATGTGCTTTGAAATAACCTACATAGCCCATGAAAAGTACTTCATACCTCAAATCACTTTTGAATGCAAGTACACTGCGAAGAAATCCTGAAAAGGTCTTCAATTTACCAGCTTTTTCTCCTCAGAGTGAACCATTAGAGGGAGGAGATCTACTTTGCTCTGACCACCTAACATCAGACAGATGAGCTCCTCACTTCATTCAACCAGAAATTGATCCTGCTGTCAAATCGAGAAATTTCAAATGCACAAATCTCCAGAGACTTAAGTTCCAAAATCCTTCCCAGCATTTCCCACATTGTACGATTTTTAATGAAAAGATATCAATGGAAGCAGCTGTTTTTTGGATCCCTCATAAAGAGCGATGTTCATTCCCTCCCCGTCTTCCTCCTCGGCTCTTCATTGAATGGAAAACAGGCTGGGTGGGACTTAATGGGATGATATCGCTAATCGATCAAGCCGACAGATAACCATAAGAAGATGTTTGTGGGGTGGCACTCGTCTTCATCAGCAGCTACTCACTTTAGCGTCTACGTTTTACCCTGGGGCTGATGCATGCGTTCTCTCTAATAGCTACTTTAGATGTTAAAACGGATGATTGGTGTTTCGCTGGGAGGGCCTTGAAACCGCTGCACTCGTCCACTCCTCTTAAACTTTTCCTTCGGGGTTGGCAAGCCCATACGTATGCGTTTGAATTGAACAATGAAGTATTGCTTTCAATGTTACGGTTTAACTACGTGGCTGGAAGTTTACGGGATTGATCTGACGAACGTTGTTAACTGAACTACATTATAAATCTCAGAGGCGCACATGGCTCAAGAGTGTAACCGACTCATGTCAGGCACACTCAATGAACATACATGTCTATTCCAATTGCCTTACAGGATTCATCCTTCCTAATTTTACTTGTAAAGGAATAGTTCTACTTCAGTTCTAAGATGACGCAATCAACCAAAGGTGCTTTTCAGTGGTTTCACTGACACATTTGATTCAAGCACGTTTTAAGTGGTCTTAGCAGAAAACGTCGGATACTTGGTTTTGTTTGTCTTCGCATATATTTGATAGTTTTCGGTATACTGGGGGGAAAATAAAATGACAAAACAACAACATGACAATGTTAGGGTTTTATTTAGCAACGATGAAGTCACTGAACAGTTCAGGAAAAGTGCTGCAACAAAACCTTTACACATATACAAAGTAGAATCACTAGCTTTGATTGACACTGACAGCGAGGGATTAAGGTGGAGGTCTGATAAGGTTCCTGAATACATTTAAAAAATGCTCGTGGAATATAAACCCAGTAAGGTTCTCAGGAGCCCAAATTTCAAAGCAAAAATGGGGCATCAACATTCAGCTGTTATACTGCACGCAAATGGAATAAGCTGCCAATAGAACTGACGTGAGCCCCAAATGTAAATGTTTTTAAATAAAAAATGAGGAGTTTTAAAGGTGTTTTAAAGGATTTCTACAATCAAATTTCCCCAAAACATTGTGCTGTACTATTTGTCATTTTTGTTTGCTTTTAAATGTCTTAAAATTGTTTTGCTTTAAAGGGGATGTCAAACCAAGCGTTTTCTTTTCAATATGTTCTACGCAGCCCTACTAGCTGAAACACGGCATTCTGGTTAATATTGCATTTGTGGAATATAAATGAAGCAATAAAATCCATCCGTGTTTGTCCATCTCAGCGGGCGGCCATTTTGTCAGTTGCTTTTGACTGAAAATGACATCACAGATGATCAGGCCACATGTAACGACCAATCATGGCTCAGCTTCAGAAAACAGGTGAAGCGTGATTGGTTGTTACCTGAGCCCTGAAGCTACTGTCATTTTCAGTTGACCAAAAGTAGCAAAATGGCCGCCCCCTGAGATGGCTAAAAACGACTGCATTTTGCTGCTTAACTCATATTCCACAAACGCAACATTATTCAGAATTTAGACAAGTGGAGGTGTATGGAACATATTACTGTCAAGAGCGTTTTGGAGTTGACATCCCCTTTAAATATCGTATTTTGCCTTTAAATGTTTTGTAATCATGTGAGGTACATCACGTTACCTTGTGTATGAAATGCACTGTTCTTACAGAACTTGTATTGCAGTAATATTCTCAATTCATTCCTAAGTACCGTATTTTCCGCACTATAAGGCACACTTAAAAGCATTTCATTTTCTCAAACACCGACAGTGCGCCTTATAATCCAATGCACCTTATATGTGGATCTATATTCTGGTTTCTTGGACATAGTATTTTGTTCTGTAAAGCGCTTTGTTGCAGCTGCAGTGGTCGTGAAGTGCTCTACATAAATAAAGCTGTATTGTATTCCCTTTAGTGGGGCTCCATCTAGTGGCTGCAGAACGCAACCACAGCCACGATTGTAGCTTCTGTTCTATGCGCCTTACAATGCGTTGCGCCCTATATATGAAAACCGTTTTAAAACAGGCCATTCATTGAAGGTGCACCTGAAAATCCGAAGCGCCTTATAGTGCGGAAAATACGGTATATGTAAAGTTTATGTCTAGCTGGACAGCCACCCAGTCGCCTTGAGGCGGTTCAGACTAGCTGCTCCATCTCCCACCACACTTTCTCTTTTTACATGTGTCTACATACCCGTATGGCAGTTGAGGCTATCTGGAGGTGGTGAAGCCTGCGTAGGGTACTCTCTCTGTCTATGAAGTAGGAAGCTGCCAGCTGGTGGAGTGCCTCCAGCGTAATTGCACCGGCCGTGTTGTTGCTTTTACTGCCCTCAGCCCCCACCACCAAAGATTCCTGACCCAGCTTCCTTTTGTCCACAAATATGGTTAAGGACTCTTCCCCTGGTGACAGTCACACACAGAGCGAAAGCAAGCTTCATTAGCTCTGACAGAGCAACACTAATCACCTTTCATTAGCATCTCTACATATTAGATTGAAAAGTAGTAATTGAGTACTGTGGAGGAACTGACAGTTTGGATAAATTGAAGCAAAGTCACAGAAAACGAACGGATCATTTCTTCATCATCATTAATCACCGTCATTTCAGGGTTATCATGAATGTCTCATTTCGTGCTACCATTGGGTACCAATGCAAATCTGATCCCAAAATACAATGAATGTATCTATACAAAAACTCATCTTTGGTAAGAATGGCACTGTTGCTGTCTTTCGCTGACAGGAAATTATATATATTCATATATATATATTCATATACATATTATGCATGTATACATACAGCAGGGACGTGCTGGAAATAAAATCCAGCCCTGGAATATGCGCCGACACTCGTAAATATACTGGCCTTTCGAGAATATTGCCATATTATACAACATTGGCTGTATATATTTTTTAAATTGACTGTTTGTGTTAATACGTTTCCTTTTGCCCCTTTCTTGTGTAATAATAATAATAATAATAATAATAATAATAACAATAATAATAATGTCCAGCTACTTCTGACAATTAATTTGGAAACAGTAAGAAAAGATTTTTGAACACTGATATTTCATCAGATGTCGTAGATATCGTCTGTGTGCTTACTGGAGGGTTTTGGAGGCAGCTACTATCGTTGTTGGAATAATGTTAACTACACTATCATAAATGACAGAGTAATCTTTGTTAGCTCCATAAAGCATGTTTTCTCGATTCTCTTCTCCGTTCGCCAATCGTGGTCTGCAGCGGATCTTGCGGTGTCGGCATTTAAAATATGTACCAATAATGAAAAGCCATCTCTGAAAAAATGTTCAACAAGAGAAAATAGCAGTGATGAATCTCCATTCAGGGTTGCATGCCGTTTATGACACAAGAACAAAAAAAAAAAAAAATAAAATGCACCCATTTGTTTTATGCCTATTCTAACGCTTTGTAGTTTTTTCATTCCCCTCCCCCACCCCACCCCACCCCACAAAAAAACAAAAAACAACAGATGCCCTCTATATTGAAAGTGAGCGATGGTGGCCCGCGTATTTTACCGTACCTCCCAATGTGGCGGACAGGAGGAGATGGGTGCCATATTTTTTGATGAGGCTCTCGGTAATTGCGTGCAGGCTCGGCCGTCTTCCCAGCTGGCGGATGGTGTGCATGAACTCGGGGTCGAGGGGCAGAGCCAGCCCGCGAGTGCTACCGAGACTGTCTCGTTTCTCCACCGCCAGGCTGTTGACCTTCCATCGACCAAACTCCCTGGACACACACACACACACACACACACACACACACACACACACACACACACACACACACACACGCTCACTTGGCTGCAGCCGACAGTGGCATTTGTCACCTCCTATTCACTCCATGAAGTCAATGTTACAGAGGTCATCGTGGGTGGCTGATGATTTTCTATAATATTTTTACTTCTTTTTTTTTTTCGCCCCCACCCACCATCTTTCTAACCCAATTAAAAATAAAACTGTAAGGTTTACGTCCCTTCATCTTCCCAGCAGGTTGCAGAAGTTTTATGTACCTTTGGAATCAAACCGAATGAGTTGAATCCGCCTTACAATGTAATCAGTTTAACTAAGCCCAAATCAGACACTAGATGAAGAATGTAAAGTGACAGTAATGAACGCACTCCAACCATTGGATGGCAACCTCCGCGCCCTCCCCATGAGTGCGAGGACTTGAATTTGCTCGGAGATGCAAACAATCTTAAACATGACTTTTTCTCGATGGGTCTGCCTGTATAAAAGCAGCAAACAAACAAACGTAATTAAATCGATGTCGATGGTATTTTACTGTGGTGAGCTTTTTGTGTATACAGTATTGGGCATTTTTCTTTTTAAATTCCTTCAGTAATTGATTTTCCTGGCCACGTTGCAGTGAAGTATTGCCTAAATAAAGCTTCGGAGGATGGAGAAACACAGTATCCATTTAGGCATTAATTTTATGCACAAAGCCTCTTATCTGATCAAACAGATCGATAAACTGCGTGAATTCTTCGCACCTTCTTTAGAAGTCGTATTTACTTTGGTTTCTACTGGTGGATTATTGGATTTATACAGCTGACAATTAAGGAAGTAAATGCGAAAGTGAGATTCAAATATAGAGAAGAATATCTAATATAAGTAAAAAAAGAAAAAAAAACATGTCCTGGCTTTTAATGACGAGGATACCATGTGTTTACTGCAGCTCAGTATGTCCGTAGTTACTTCAATGAGAAAGGCATCTTTTAACTTCCTTGATAGCCAATGTGGTATCTTCAATATTTAATTAACGATACAGGTCCGTTTCTGTCAATTACGGCTTCAAAGTTGAATTGAGCCTAAATAAAATATGTCTTCATTTAAAACTGATGCAGAATACACAAGTCGAAAATGTTGTGCAAAATGACGACTAAATCATTGAATGGAGTCATTTAAGATGGCGCACAGTTTCTAAGGCAACAGATCTGTAACTTTAAGGCTTATTTTTGGACCTGGATCCTTTAAACTCATTTGAACAAAATGATTGATTTTCTTGGGTTTTATCTCTTGCAGTCAAGCTGATGAGAAGCAGGTAAATTAGCATGCAGTCATCATTCAGCATCATCAGTGAGACCCTGCCACCATTTTCCAACTGAAGCTTCATTACGACGCGCCACTGTGATTGTGCGAACGTGACAACTGAAACGAAGTGAAGTCAAATTGTGAAGTCTGTCTCGTCAACAAATCACGCTTAAGGCTGAACGTTTCTAATGGAGTGTCGCAAGCCCGCTCTGGAAGGCTTTGTAACGAATCGATAAGTTGTGTCAGTCGCTCCGAAAAGGACGCTTTCTGAAATGATGACTTGATGGTGGTTCGTTGGCATAAAAGCTACTTCAATCGAGATAAAGAAGTGCGCGAGTCCGGTTAGTTAAATTAAAAGAACATTTCATAATCGGGTTCTCGGAGGATAATTATATCTTGAAAACATATCTGTGGATGGGAGACAAGGCCATATCATTGGCTTGCGTCGGAATGAGATTTATTGATGAATCCGAGTTTGGCATTTACGGGCGCAGAAGGAAGGTGTCCCCGCGTCCGAATGAACACAACGACAATTAAATACGAGTACTGCAGAGACAAAGTGCACCTACTTGTTTACTTCTTTGACCTGGAACGCATGCCTCATAGCTCGAGCAAAAAAAAAAAAAAAAACCTCCATCAAGGGTAAAGAAAACGGAAAACCTCGAGCCAAAGCCCTCAACCGCATTTTACAGTGAAAAGAGTTGAGCATCGAACTTCAGGATGATCATAAAATGCATATAAAATGGCTCATTAAATTTGCTCCATTTCAGCTGAGGAGCATTTGTTAATTGAACCAAAATGAGGTAGGCAGACATAGAAAATATATCTTCTTCTTTTTTTAAGAGGTAACTTTTGCAATAAACTAGTGGTCTTTAGAGAGAAACAAAACACATCTTGATTCTTTCTGAATAATGTTAGCCGAAGTCATTTTGGATTTCATAATATCGATTAACAATATACGCTGAAGGTGGTGGCCCAGTGGACGAGTGTTTAGCGTGTTGACCTCACAGTGCAGAGGTTCAATTCCAGGTCTGGCCTCCATTTGTGGAGTTTGCATGTTCTCCCCGTGCCTGCATGGGTTTTCTCCGGGTACTCCGGTTTCCACACTCCAAAAACATGCATGGCAGGCTGATTGAACACTCGAAATTGTCCCTAGGTGTGAGTGTGAGCGCGGATGGTTGTTCGTCTCTGTGTGCCCTGCGATTGGCTGGCAACCGGTTCAGGGTGTCCCCAAAAAATGATCCCATATTGTGGTCAGTGTAGATTCTCGGTCATCCAGGTTGAATCTAGAATAGGCTCCAGCACCCCCGCGGCCTTTATGAGGATAACGCGAATCAGAAAATGAATGGATGGCTGGAATATACTGTGAAATCCTGTGCATAATATGTCATTTTCCACCCCAAAAAATGATCCCATATCGAGGTCAGTGTAGATTCTCGGTCATCCAGGTTGAATCTGAATCTAGGTGAGAGGATTCTTGTTCTTTGTTGATTTTTTTTTTTTTCTGGTCTTCCCAAAACTTTGACTTGATTATGCTGTTAGTCTAACAACTTGACAACAGCAGTTTGGAGACCAAAAACCCAGTTTCACTTATCAGTCCAGACCACAGGTGTCAAACTCAAGGCCCGAGGGCCATATCCGGACCGCCACGTAATGTTATGTGGCCCGCGAAAGCAAATCATGCGTGTCAACTTGCATGATCTTTGCTAAAATCTGTACCAAAATGTCAAATTGTGTCATAAATCACATTGACATTTTGTCATAATTTTAATACCCTGTTTACACTCACTTGAACAATAATTCAACAAACAACAAGCAAATAGTTGATTATTTGAAAACTTTTTTTGTGTACAAGTAATAATATGATATGATGATTATACATTCATTCGGTTTCACTGTCATAACTCCAAAGTGGCCTGCGACAAAAATGAGTTTGGTCTCAACAGTCCAGAACAAAGTTTTGTAAACAGAAAAGTGGAGCTTTTTTTCTTTTTTTTTGGGGGGGGGTGTTCTTCCCTGAACTGCAGAACGGTTGTTTCGAAAAACAAGAACGTGGCCACACTCGTGTATGCCGCATTCAATTCATCTCTAGTGAAACACGGCTGTTGTTGCACGTATGACACTTTCGATAATGAGTTTGATGAAGCTCCTCCAAAGAAATATTCATTGACTGTGTCTCATAGTGACACATTCATCCCACAATTCTTATTGTCAATCCAAATTTATGCTGAGTCGGGTATAAAAAAACAATTTTGCCGGGACGATGAGCAATTGCTGCATCTTAGTGATGAGTTGTTTCTGCTTCTCTGTGTACACTGAAATTGCTTCGGCAGTGTTGCTGTCCGTACATCAAACTTCAATGACACAAAAAGTCCCACTTTTACGAGATCGCGTCAAAACATGCCCCAAATCAGCGTCGCGCTGTCAGCTGTCCTCATTGAGTCAAATCAGTGAACAAGCGATGTTGGAAGTAATTGGGGATTGTTCGAGCACCCCTGGGTACAAGCGTCCCAGCAGGCAGTCTTTCCGCTTCCATCGCTGTATTTGCTACGGGATTGCCACTCATGTATATAGAGCAGCGGTTCTTAACCTGGGTTCGATCGAACCCGAGGGGTTCGGTGAATCGGTCTCAGGGGTTCGACGGAGCCTCTGCCATGGAGATTAAGACACACCCGACTCAACATGTCAATTAGTTATGAGTTTGTCATGCATGGTTTATTTTGTGCTCAATTAAAAACAACTTATGTCTTGAAATTTGATTTCCTTTTTTTTTAGCACAAAATGAACCGTGCATGACAATTAAAAACAACTTATGTCTTAAAATTTGATTTCTTTTTTTTCCCAGTTTTTCAAAAATGCGTTTTTTATATGTTGAATTTATGAAACAAAAACAAAAAAAAAAAATATGTTGAATTTATAAAACAAAAACAAAAAAATCATTTTTATTTTTCACTAATGAAGAGTTCGATGAATGTGCATATGAACCGGTTGGGCTCAGTAACTCCAACAAGGTTAAGAACCACTGACATAGAGTATCATGGGCGTAAGGAAGGTTTGAAAATAATAAAACGCTGCGACTAAACAAATGCAAGCGCTTCCTGGACACAAATGTCAGTGAATGAACTCTGTTATTTGACCGTATTCCATTTCCCACCGTGCCACTAGCTGCTTCCTCTGATTCTCTCGCCTTCTGGGAGGCAATCAATAGCATGAGGAAAGCTGCTCAGCAGGGAAATAATTGGGGAACTGGGACAATGTGGAGTATGCCGTTACGGTCAATCGTCATAACGAGTGAACGGACTCAGTGTCCACCTCTGATGGACGGATGGGCCCCCGCCCCCTTTTCTTTTCCATAATAGGCACATATGGCAAGCAGAGGATTGTGTGCGAAAGGAATGTTCCCCATGCTGAACATGACAGATTATTACATGCACCGTGAGCCATCAATTGAGATGGAAAGAACTCAGTGCAGAAAAGAAAGAAAATGTGAGAAAGGAGAACTCCAAAGAACAAATAGACAACGTAATTACACGCTGCTGGATGGTTGGCAAGCACAACATGTTGGGCACCGTAAATTGTACATCACAGAGGTCAGAAAGGTAGTAGAGCAATGTTAGCCCCAAGGCGGCTTCATATTGGACACTCCGTCAGTCGAAATTCACATCTATCCCTTAGGGTAAAATATACACTGAAGGACTCCATAAGGATAATTTGGACTCCAAGGTCCCTTTTCCAGGTATCACTGTAAAATTCAAGTGTCAATAGAACCAAAACAATACCTTTGAGGAGACCATCCAATTCTTGAGAGTGCTTCTCTGTTTTTATGGTTTAAAGAAAAAGGATGTGTTTTCCTAATGCAACAATGCAGTGAATACCCATTTAGTATGCTTTATAATGTTTCCTCACTTTTCACAGGTGATACGTTCCATGACGCAGGCAATAGGTGAATTTCAGCAATTTTGAGGTTGACTTTTTGTCTTGTTTTCGTGTTTACTAGGGCTCGGCACGAATGGGTGGTGACTCGAATTGAGTAGCAAATCATCCGTTGAAAACAAACGGCAAATCAGAATTTTCCCTCATTCGAACCTGTACGGGTTGAATGGCCACACTACACGGACGTCTGTGCCACAATCACATCTCAGTGACTATGTTTACATGTAGTCCAGATTTGGGTTGAGGTCAAAATTTCGATTTCGGAAACCTTTGGAAGAACCTGTTTGTAAGTGTTAACCTAATCGTGTTTACAATAGTCGGTCGGGTTAGAAAAGGGGTAACACAGGGATCTTATTCGGGTTTTTAAAAATCTGTATGAGTATATTTGGGTTTTTGCTCCCGTATACATGACCTTTAAAACCCCAATACCGCCAACATTAGGGTTTTAAATGGGTGATTGTAAATGTCATCGGTATGTGTGACGTCGTGAATGTGGGCGTGACATACGTGATGTCTGAAAAGTGCACTACCATCGAGGCGTCCATCTGGAATCATTTGTGTGTTTATAATAATATTTAGTTGGCTAATTAACATTCAAGTCAATTGTTAAGTAATTAGTCAACAAAAACCCAACGAGGCAGGGTATCAACACCTTTGTCTTTCTGTTGGCCGCTCACAACGTCTCAGTGGCATACGAAGTGCGTTTGGCCACTTGAATGCCGGACGGTAGACGACAGGTTTGCTTCGTGCAAGCTGGCTGGTGACAACACCACCCAGATGATTTGCTAGACCAATGCAATAATAAACATGCTGGATTCTGGAAGTTGAAGTAAGCTATTTTAAATTAAAAAGGAAAACCTTTGCATTTGGTTAACTTAGATAAAGCCCCACATAAGGGCACTCCATTTACCATTTAGATCAAATTAGATTTTTCATTTGTTTGAGGATGAAGCATTTTTTGTTTTAATTCGTAACAGATTTGAGTTAATTCGGCATTTGCTCGTTAAGATGAACAGGAATAGCGAATGCAGATTTGGGGTTTTAGTCGTAGTTATGGAGACGAAGATGACGATGATGTCCCGAACAGCTCTTCAGTCTTTTAAAATCTCAGAAAGGCCCGTGAAACAGTGAGGTCAACCCGCAATAGATGAAGTGTGGTCACAAATGAAAACCGCGCGATAGCCCGAAGCCACAATAACTGAACTGCTAAGTAACGAGGGAACACTGTTTTTATGTTCAATAAACTTTTGAGTTAGAGATGTTTAGCAGGGATCTTGTTCTCTTTAGATCACAAATCTCATAAAGTTCTAATAGTTGTAAGTCTCATGAAAAGAAAATGACTTGAGGATGTTTGTCCACATTATCGGGCAAGTCATTGTTTGATGTATAATAAGGGAAAAAAAAAATCTCTCTGCTAATGAAAAGCACGGCATGGTTGAACATATTGTGTCTCGTGAACGCTGCGGCCATTTCTAGAAAATAACAGCATAGTTAAATAATTTCTCTGTGGCTCCGAAAGCCTATTAAGGACACTTGCTGTCGCTTAAAGGTGTCAGCAGCTGTTAAAAATCCGCTCATGAGTGCGAAGCAGGTACTTAAAGCTGTGTGTCAGTGGAGTCGCAAGAAGCTTTCAACGAATGATGCTCCGAAGACGTAAATCTATCTTTCGACCGGCCCTAATCTCTAATTCACGAGGAGAAATGTTTGCACCAGAAGTCTCATTTTCATGTAATTTGGGATGTTTGACATGCGTGGAATTCCGGATTGTTGATTGATGGCAATGTCGTCCGATGTGCTGGTATGATGCGAGTTCTGTTCCCCTGGCTACTGTTTGGGTGTCCTTGAGCAAGACCACGTCGACACCTCCCAGCTCAAGAGGTACAGCCGTGTTTGCACGCCTCTTTCACTCTGGCCTGCCTGCATCTGTATGATTGCTTGTGTGTGTGTGCGCGTGTGCGTGCGTGTGTGTGTGTGTGTGTGTGCCTGTGTGTGTGTGTGTGTGTGTGCGCGTGTGTGTGCAATATATACACAGCAGAGTGTAAGTTGAATTTCCCCTCAAAGTGATAATTACCAGGATATTCAATAAAAAGTACAAAATAAAAAAAATAAAAAAAAATGTCCCAAGAGGTCCCAAAGGCATTTTTGTGTGTGTGTGTGCTGGAATAATGAGAATATATCATATTTGATATGATATGATATGGTAGGCCCTCGGGGTGTCTGAAGGTGTCAAAATGACCTCTGCAAAATGTGTGGAGCTTCTAACCGGTCATTTCATGTCATAGTGAAATAAAGACGAAAGAGCAGAGCCTTCTGCTGTCAAATAATTCTCATGCAAGACAGCGCATCATCCCACGCTGGTCAAATTGCCACTGACGCCTGAGTTGCTATGGGTAGAAATGAAGGGCAAAAAAATAAATAAATAAAAAAGCACAGCGTGGCCACATACAAGTCCACATTTTATCCCTTGACCTCAACCCTATTGAGAACACCTTAGTTGTTCTTAATCATTTGTATGCGATCATGGAAATCCGATTTTTGGGCTCTTTTTTTGGGGTGGGGAGGAGCTCGTATAATTCGGTGCACTGTATTGTGCATACTGATGTGGTTGTGGCTTTGTTCTCGAATATCCTTGAAAAATATTCACTGTATAATTATGCCTAATTTTTTGCAACACAGTGTTCAATGCAACACATTCAGTGCAGCATCATTCCTCACATTGTGGTGGCTAATTGGGCCGTAGATTTGGAGTTATTGACCCGTGGTTTCAAATATGAAAACGGAAGAAAATGATCAAACCACAGACGAGTAGTGCCATTTCTGATCTTGCAATCAATTTTCAATTTCAATGATAGTATAAAGGACCAAAAGATACAAATGATCTGCCGGAGTCATTTTTGTTTTTGTGAAAGAGGAGACACAAGCCACAAAGCTTTGCAGGGCAAAATGGGTCATATCGAGAAAGTCTCGGCTTGGGAAGGCTTGAGATTTGCCATGGACAAAAAACAAAAAAACAAAAAACAAACAAAAGTGGCATTGCTGAATGAGTTGAACTGATGTCTCTTCCTGCTTTTGCATGTCTACCAGTTACACAGCATGAGTGGACAATCATTTCTTCTTGCTCTTTTTCAGTCCGAATACGCTTGGCTGAATTTCACATAGCTCAGTGTTGGCAGGTGTGATACCTGCGAGGGCAAACCTGAGAGCGGGCAAGCTTTCAGTACATTTCGTCAGCAGCTGCTGCTGTCACCGATTAATTCCACTCTGGTTTTAAGTGCTATGTCAGGTGAAATGAGTGATTGCACGCACACACGCTGCACCGCTCCAAAATGCATCAATGATATATCCCCTGCACTCCTTATACAATCCGCGCGGCGCACGCGCTCACTCACACCTCTCTCACCTGTAGATTTTGTATCGGGTGCTAAAGCCCTGCTGGTGCCTCTCTGCAGCCTCGGTGAACTCCAAAGACTGGTGGAAAGGTCCTTTATCCGACAGAAGCCATGACAGCGAGCCGGCGAGGGAGCCGCCGGCCGGTCCGGAGGCTCCGGCGGCTGCGTCTCCGGTGGCGGCTGCCCGCAAGGTCCGGCAGCAGCAGAGCCAGAGGCCGAGAGCCGCACTCGTCCATAGCAGAGACAGCCGCTTATGACTGATTCTCTGACGGCTCATGCTTCACCCAACGACACCTCATTCTCTCCGGACTGGGAGGGTTGAACGAAACACTTGGCTGAGAATTGTTCGTTTGAGACCAAAACAATGAAGTAAAGTGGTTCTTTGTACTCACCTGACTTTGCAAAGAAGACCAAATTCTGGACTCTTTGGGAAGTGAAACCTGTGAATCGAAAAGGCGTGGAATTTGCAGTGCAGTGAGATGTTTCTTTCAACTCCATTTCCACTCGAGCTCAACTTTGCCACAGGGATGCAGACGCCCAGTATCCGCGCATTCCTCTACTGGTCAAGTGTTAAACACACACTTTATTCCCGAGGTCCAAACAGCTGATGGCTTCATCCACGTACAATTCTCATACTGCTGTTGTTAAATCTCCTTTTTGTTTTTTGGGGGCTTTTTTTTCTTTCCCCCCTTGCTATTTTCATGCAAAATTCTGCGTGCACACTGCTGCAGCAGCTGTTCTCCTCCTCCTCCTCCTTCTCCTCTTCCTCCCTCTGCTGTGTGAGCTGCTTGGTGAATGAGCGGTCTGCTTCAACACAGAGAGCTTTTTCTCCTCACCCCCCACCCCAACTACAACCCCTCTCCTAAACCATTTCATCTCCCGCTACACCTCACTCCGAGCTGGCGTGATGTGTACAGTCTCGGCGGATTGCAGTTCTAAGGACAGCGGGGATGATAAGCATCAGGAACGCTTTCTATCAGTCAACAGCACCTTCACCATGATTCATCCTCATTATTTGGGATCACAGCATGTTCCACCGGCGTATAAATGTGTTAAAATGAGTCTTGTAATAGGCTCATTATCTCCTCCTATTATTCCATTTTATTGTCCTGTGCCACAGCTTTACAGCCCAGGGCTTTGCATGACTAAAGACACCTCATGTGAAGATGACATCCACGGTGCCGGATTTACCAGTGAGCGTAATTCCCGGTCATTATCAGACAGCGGGTTTCTTGACACGTTCACGTTAATTAGCACTTCCATGCACAATCATTTCTTTAAAATCTCCAGCTTGGTTCCATTTTGTTTTTAGGAAAAAAAAAAGGCAAGGTTTGGTCACAATGTCAATCTCTGGAAAGGGCGATGATCAATTCTTGGCTGCTTATAAAGTATAAATTCCCCCAACCCCTCTCATGATGGTGATGCGCCAGACAGCTGTAGGAGCAGGTGTGCATGCAGATATTTTCTACCTTCCTTGCAGCAACATCACTTAACAGAGCTTTCAGACAAAGGTTTCAAGATATTATATAGTTAAGTAAGCTACGACGCACATGCAAATGAAGTGGGAAGAGACAGCTGAGACATACAATCAGGGGGAAAATGTATTGGGTCAGCTTCATATACTGAGAGAAGCTTTTATGGCTTTCTGAATACATAAACAGCAGGGATGGGCAACTGGCGGCCCTCAATTAATTTTGAATTCCCTGCTCAGTTGTTGTTTTTTTTTTTTGTTTTTTTTTTTTTTTTTTAACAAACCCGGCAAAATCTTCCAAAAACACAGAAAAAAATGGGGAAGAAAAATCCCGGGAACATCAGGGAAAATCCAAACTACAAAAAAATAAAAAAATTAAAAAAAAAAAAAATCTCCAAAAAAACAAGAAGAAAAAACAATCCTCAAATATTCAGGGTTGAATTGTATGTTAAGTTGTAACCTCACCATTCACCACTAGATTACAGGCGTGTATTAGTTGCACTCCCACTGGGTCTTACACTGACTGGCATATACTACAGTGTGAGTCGGGCTAATATATTTTTTGGCGGATTTGGAATCACATGCAGGACTAATATTGGACCGTCAATAATATGAACATTTTGAAGGAGTTGATTTTTGTGGAAGAATACACAAAATAAGTTCTTGCACATAAGTTCAGCAGTTTTGTGCCGCCCTTGAATGCTCATTTTTATGCAACAGAGGCCTTTGCACTGGAAAACAAAATACAAATACAAATTTGGTAATTATATTATTTTTATTATTATTATTATTATTAGTAGTAGTAGTAGTAGTCGTAGTAGAATTTATTCGTCTAGTTATTTATTTCTTTATTTCGCCTCAAAACCTTTGCTGTTGGTTGTTTTATACACGCATTAAAAATGTACCGGTGTTATCAAAAATGAAATGTGTTAAGAGCACATTTCTGGATGTATTTTCTCCAAGTAACCCTCCCAACCCTGGAATAACAGAACCAGCTGTCTTGGAATTTTCCCGCTGCGTGAATTTTTATCATTCCATCCACAAGAATACTCTTGAGGTCCATGATGTTGGACGAGAAGGCCTGGCTCACAGAGGCATTCATCTTCCTCCGCCAAACGATTTCTTTGGCACGTTGCAATCAGGCTGGTTGTATGTTTTTCTTTTTCTTATATTGGCCAGCCAGTCAGAGTTATCCATCAGCCTGCCTGATGGGAAGTTGATTTCCAAATTCTGCGGCAGAGTGCTTACACCTGCCACACCATTAAGCGGCCCGTGCACACAAAACACCCACTTTGTAACATTTTAAAGCGTGCCATTTAAAATGCCTGAATAGGTTTGTTTGCTAATTGGAAAAAAAACCCCCCAAACTGTTTTTTTCTTTTTTTTTTTGTTTTTGTTTTTTTCAACACATGTTTAAAAGGTGGCATCTACGGTAATCACAGTAACACACGGGGTGTGTTCAGGGAGCAATTGATGGCACAGGTTTTGTGATTGGGCTGTGTTTTTGAGGGTTTTGTTGTTCTAGCTGTGCTTCTCTTTTAATGCTTCCTATAGGTGCTTCGTTTAATCAAACTGCAGTTCATTTTCCTCCTTGGTGCAGTTGTTTGATCAGGTGTGAACACAGTAATCAAACTCTGGTGAGAATCAAATCAACTGCATTCTTCTAAGGGGGTCCCTGTAGCATTCCAAACAAATTCAGTCGTGGTTTGTTAGCGGTGAGAAAGAGTCCAACCACAATATGATCCAAGTGGCAAATTTATGGCATATTTCAAAACGTTGTTTGTTGGATTCTGTTCTTATTCTGGTCGGATAAAGTAAAGAAGAAATATTTCTGCACAGCTGGCTGCCACTCGACATTTGGATGTGTGCGACGATTTTGTGACACTTTAGAGCACAGGTTTGAAACTGAAGGCCCGTCGGCCAGATTTGAGCTTTCGTGTCAGCGTGTGTGGCTAGTGAAAGCTTGTCACAACTATTTTGGTTAGATCGTGCCTTGCGCCCTTGCCTGTAAACAAACACAGTGCAGCTCAGTGTCTGGCTTGCGGACGTCACTAGCCTTATGCTTTTACAAAAACACCACATACAAAACGGCATCATGCAGAAATGGGTATTAGTATTATTTCTGAAAAACAAACTACAGTCAAACCTCGGTTTTCCAACGTCTCAAAATTGGTTTTCGACCAGAAAATTCGAGATTTTTACGTCTCGGATTACGACCGAAAACCGGTTTTCGACCAAACTGAGCAAACCCGAATACACCACTTGACTCCTCTCGGCTTCCGTACAAGAGGAAGTGACGCTTCCTCGTGTAGCGTTCATTGTGAGCAGACGTTTTTGTTGTGATTTATGCAAATATGACTGTTTTTATGTGATTTCTGCATAGTGTATTAGCCCCTAATCATGGGCTCGTATAATAGCTTCGGATTTCGAACGAATCGCTTTTCGAACAGCTTTCTGGAAGAGATTATGGTCAAAAACCGAGGTATGACTGTATTTAAGCATTTGTTGTTACATTATGGCTAAAATGAATTGAAGTACAATGATCCCTCGCTCTGATGCGGTTCACTTTCCGCGGCTTCGCTGTTTCACGGATTTTTTTTTAGGGCAGTTTTTTAATGCTTTTAACCCTTTAAATCAGAACGTGTCGGCGGCGACGTGTATTTCCAAAAACTATGATAGTTATTTGCTGAAAACGTTTTTGGTTTTGGTCTTTGATTTCATTGTATATGTAGTTAAGTATTGTATAATAACTGTAAAAAAATAAAGTTCACTACTTCACGGATTTCACTTATCACTGGTTCTTTTTGGAACGTAACCCCCGCAATAAACGAGGGATTACTGTATACGTACATAAAAAGTACCATATAAAGCCACGGTATTTCTTGCTTGTGTAATCCTTGTGTGTGTGTGTGGGGGGGGGGCAAATAAGATTTTATAATTGTGTTGTACGCTATTATTTTTTTTCTTTTTTTGTGATAATACACAATGCAAACGCTAAAAAGTAATACCTGTGTCAACTTGTGCATACCCCTACCACACTCCATAATGGGCCAGTTCTGCATCTTCTTTCTTTTTTTTCAAAATCCTGTCATTTGCTCTGATTCCGTCACCTCACTTATTGAGGTCGTCATCTTCATTCCTGCGGCTCTGTCCATTCACACCACACATCACTTGAACACCAGCAGTCCAGCCCTCCGTATGCTTGTGAGTGTCGAGGGGGACCGGTACAGCAAATCAATCTCTAATTCGACTCTTGTGTTTGATCCGCAGCGTTGACAACAATAGAAAAGGTTATTTCGGAGGTTGTCGCTCCATTTATATGTGTTGTTTGCCAGGAGACTCCTTTGTCTCGAGCCTCCCGGTCATTACGCATGTCATCTTCCCTGAAAAACGGCGTTAAATGGGCTGCGAGAGGCACGTCTGTTATCCATGACGAGGTGCAATCAATAGTCTGCTTCCATCGATCCGCTTTAGCGTTAATGTTATTTGGCAGGAACTCCTCAGGAAGACGGGGAATGATTTTTTTTTTACCCCCCCCCCAACCAACGACCCCCCACCCTCTATCTCAAATTAGCGCAGTCAATTCAATATCAAGAGGTCACATCTTCCAAGTCTAAATAGCGATAATTCCTGTCAGTTCTGCTGACAGACTCCTGGACTGTCTCACTTAAGCTACAACATCTCACAAACAAAACGCAGGAACTGAATACCAAATGCGGGAAGCGGTTAGTTGTTTTTTGGTGGTGTTGTTTTTATAGATGAACAAGATTTGCCTCCCCACAGTATGGAGTACTGGCAGTCAGAACAGCTGTAATGAGAGGAAAGCTTGCATTTGCTTGTGCAACAAAAGGAACCCTTTAAATATTCCAACTTGTAAATTGTGTAGAGAAAAGATAGAAGAAATGAAGGAGGATAAATGAGCTTCTCCCTCTGGGCAGCAGACTGTTATAGTCTCTTGAAATCTGGGTCTTTGTTGTCTGCGAGTGCTGTAATTGAAAAATTCGAGCCCCCCCCCCATCCCACCCCTAGTTTCTTTCTTCTCGCCTCACTATTTGGCTTCCTTCATGCTCTCCTATATCCTGATTTCCTTGTCTGACATCCGCAACTTCCTCTCTCCACCATCCAGTAATCCCCTCCCTCTCTCCTCCACACTGTTTCTTCAGCCTCTCGCCTTTTGCCTCTTTATTTGAATTCCCTGTCATCTCTTATTGGAGTTATTCTCGGCCCCCGCCCCCTCCGTGCTCTTCCTCTCCTTGCCTCAGCTTCATGCCGAGCTTAAGGATGGCTTTACATGAGTTTGATCACATGTGGCCCAACCATGAAGCTTGGCCGGCAGAGGGAAAAAAAAAACGGCGCGAGAAACTGACTTGAGTCCAGGAACATGATGTGAAAAGATCTGACGTGGCAGCAGTTGTTGCCTGAGCACTAATGTGGCGAGCCGGGGTAACATGCGACGTGCCAAAGTAATGACAAGCCAGGAATGGCATTGTGATTTCATCCCGTGTTAAAAAGAAAAGATTGTGGGTGGCAAAAACGGCGACAGATTCAAGTGCACCTCATGTGATGTGAACGGCTTTGGCAGAACGCACGCGTCTCTATTTGCGGCTGTGACTTTTGTTGCTTGGCATCGTTTCGGTTTGTTTGCTGAAAAGCTCAAGAGTTGTGTTTTCTGTTGGCGCCACGTTGCTGTTTGGCCCACACTTAGAGTGCTTTACTGAGTAATTGCTTCCTTGAAACCTCGTATTGTGAAAGGATAAATTGTTGCTGATAAGCACAGCGCTGTAAAGCAGATCCAGGCCACACTTGTGCTGCGTTCCCATTTGCGTGCGGAAAATCATTCCAAAATGGAAACGCAACATATGCTGGCAGGTTGCGAATGTGACTGACGGGATGGGGAGGAGGCTTTGGTCTTAAAAGCCATCATTTTGTTCACCGCTGGAGTAAAGACGCTGATGCGCGGAGGAAAAGATGTTTGGAAACTGCCGTAAATTTGCAAACGGCGCCTCACCTTCATATGTGAGCAGGCTGACCCATTAGCAGCGCATTAAACATGCACTTGAAGTTATTGAAAATCAATTCATTCCCCACTTGGGTCGTTCATACTTTTATTTTCAGTAGGCTAGATGACTGTAATGCTGTCTTTAAAGGTCTTAATAAAAATCAATCAGGCGCCCGCGACTGATCCAAAGTGTTGCCCCCAGAAGAGTCCTTATAAACACCGGGAAACTGGACCACATCACATCTGTCCTCAAATCACGATGCCGGCTTTATGTAAGTCAAAGAATAGATTTTAAAATCTGTCCACTGGTCTCGAAATCTCTCAATGGTCCTGGACCAAAATACATACACGATGTTCTGGTAGCCTACGAACCTCTCAGATCGTGTAGGACAGGTCTCTTTATTTGTTCCCCAGAACCAAACAGCGTGAAGCAGCAAGTACCGTATTGGCCTGAATATAAGACGGCCCTGATTATAAGACGACCCCCTCTTTTTCAAGACTCAAGTTTGAAAAAAGACTTTTTGAACACCAAATTAATTTTTATACAGAAA
Source organism: Hippocampus comes (assembly GCF_001891065.2). Taxonomy (NCBI): domain Eukaryota; kingdom Metazoa; phylum Chordata; class Actinopteri; order Syngnathiformes; family Syngnathidae; genus Hippocampus; species Hippocampus comes. The sequence goes on from NW_017805540.1 coordinate 800,746, forward strand.
ATAATTACAGCACATCTGAAACAAATGATACTAACAATATATTTGAGAGAAAAAGCATGTTATTTTGCCTCATTCAAATCTTAATATCTGAACATTTAAATATTTAAACTAAAGTGCAATCACATTCGTAAATGAATGGCTTCTGGTTTTTGAAATGTAAATTACATCATAACTTCTCCTCAGCTGCCGGTTAACCTGGCCGATCTTCGACCCACTTTTCTCCAGATTGTCGTTACATTTCTCCATTTTCTGTTATCTCTTCTATTATTCTCTTTTCTTTCTGACTGCTATTTTTTTCTTTTTCTTTTTCATGCTCCCGCTATTTTTATTTTTTCTTCTTCGTGACAGGGGTTCGCTTTGGCCCTGGGAGTCAAGTTCAGCATTCGCTTCAATGGTATCTGGCGCCATCTAGCGTTGTGAATGGGTATAAAGTCTAGACCCCGAATATAAGACGACCCCCACTTTTTCAGTCTTATTTCAATGCAAAAAACACTGTCTTATATTCGGACCAATACGGTAGTTTCCTTATGCTTCACCTGTAGGAAAAAAAACTCCCCAAATACCCGAGGTGTGCTCAAACCGTCAGTTCATTTAAATCGGGGCTGAAAACATTTTCGCCGACTGCAACGATCATTGAAACGATCCTTTATTCTTCTTAGAATCCCCATTTGCACGCAATCTCTTAATAATCTAGACCGGGGTCTCAAACTCCGGTTCTCGAGGGCCGCTTTCCTGCATGTTTCACTCCTCCAACACGCTTGATTCTGATCAGGATCGTTATCAGGCTTCTCGGAGCTTGCTGAAGATTGAGGAGGGTGACATCTAAATCAGGCTGGATAGGGGCTCTCGAGGACTAGACTTGGGCAACCCTGATCTGCAATGATGCTTGCTTTTCATCATTTTGATGTAGTAATTTACATAATTTTCATCCATCCATCCATTTTGCGATCCGCTTATCATCACAATTGTCGCGAAGGGTGCTGGAACCTATCCCAGCTGTCTTTGGGCAGTAGGCGGGGGACACCCTGAACCGGTTGCCAGCCAATTGCAGGGCACACAGAGACGAACAACCATTCGCGCTCACACTCACACCTAGGGACAATTTGGAGTGTTCAATCAGTCTGCCATGCATGTTTTGGGAATGTGGGAGGAAACCAGAGTACCCGGAGAAAACCCACGCAGGCACAGGGAGGACATGCAAACTCCACACAGGGCCTAGTACCTCTGTACTGTGAGGTCGACGCGCTAACCACTGGACCACCAGGCCGCCTTAGATGATTTTATTTTGTGTGATTGCAATGTCTTCCTATTTTTCTTCTCCTTTTCATTTCATGTTTTATGGAAAGCATTTTGAACTATAAAATAAACTCTCCTTACCTTGTGCACCAAGGCAGCGGGCTTTCTTTATGTGCTAAACAACCTTCCAAACAATGTTTCAGCTCTATTCATGAGGGAATGGGATCGAGGGGAAAAAAAAATAACCAACGGAAGTGCAAATGGATGAAAGAAAGTAGTGCCATTCCCCAACATGTACGGGTCAGCGTGGTTGAACGAGCTGGCGCTCTCTTAGTTATTCAGGTCAGGGAACACATATGTCCGAGGCTTTGTCAAATCTTTGGCTTCTGTGGCCCAGCTGCTATTTTTGCTCCATCCCTGTGCATGCCCTTTCATTCTTGAGTCACACTGGGGGCATTCGCAAGGGCCGACCTAGAATACTAAAAGGCTGTCACAAAACAAGACATGAACATCTGTGCAGCGGAAAGGTAATTTGCGGCAATGCCCAAAGAAACGTAAAACTGCTTCTCTCCGATATTAAATTATCGCCGTAATGCAGCATGAGTGGAAGGACGGTCGCTATTCAACGAGAATGCATACGTTTATGCAAATAAATACATCCGAAGAATTTTGGTTAATTTCAACAGATTCATACAGTGGCGTTACTTTTTACAAACCGCACAGATAGTGTTTCATGGTTGTTTATGCCCTCCGCCAGAAGACAATCGGCCTTCACATATGTACATTAGCCTACATGTTGATTTGCATGCCGTATTAGACTAAATTCTCATTAGCATCTAATTACAAGAGGAATCGCATTTGTTAATTCAAGCAGCCCCGCAAGAGAAAGAAAATACTGGATAACGAAATAGAATTAGTCATAAAAGTACAAATGTCTGTACATTATTAAAGCTCGCTACAGACGGTTACTCACCCTAAGATCTTTTTTTTTTTTTTTAACTGTGATGGATCCAGTGGAAGCGCTATTTTTTCTGTTTCTGATATTTATATTTAATACAGTGCAGTGATTTCATATGTTTAAAAAAAATACATCACCGTGTTGCAGAATCGATTTTAAAATTCAGCGACTGGTCTCTAAATCACTGCATGGTTTGGCTCCTGAATCGATTAAAGGAAGGAAGAGGGAATATAAACCAGGTTGGACTCTGAAGTCTGCAGATTTGGGTCATTTACCCGAGCTCAGAGTTCAAAACAAAGATGGCGAAGCATTTCGCTGTTATACTGCACACAAATGGACTAAACTGCCCAAATGAAATCAAGTGAGGCCAAAGTGTAAAGATTTTACTTTTGTTTTGCCCCATACCTTTGATTAAGGTCTTTCAAACAAAATATTTTCACAGCACGGTCATTTAGTAGTTTTACAAATCCTCTTTTATTTCTTTCTTTTACTTTTAAATGTTTTTTAAAGTGTTCTGTTGATGTGTTTGTATCTTGTCACTGTGTGTTCTCTTCCTAAATTTAGGGGAAGCTACTTTTGTTTTCTCGACTTTGCTTCTGAATGTTGTTTGCTGATGTGTTTGTAAATGCTTTTAGCTGTTGTGCCTTGACTTGCGTGAAGTGAGTTGCCTTGTGTATGAAATGTGCTAAAAATAAAGCTCCTTTGCCTTGCCTCTGCTCATTTTGGAGTATGTGTGTTCCTGTTCCTGTTAACTATCATCAGGGCATCAGCAACTAGTTTGCACCCCAAAATAAAATCCCAAAGAAACAAAATTCTCGCACATTAAGAAAGTAATAATGATAATTTGAATCGATGTTAAAAAAAATATGATAATTGCCGTTAGGCAAGTGGTTAGCGCATCGACCTCGCAGTGCAGAGGTCGTGGGTTTGATCCTGGCTCCTCCCTTCCTATGTGGAGTTTGCATGTTCTCCCCGGGCCTGCGTGGGTTTTCTCCGGGTACTCCGATTTCCTCCCACATTCCAAAAACATTCATGGCAGGTTGATTGAACACTCCAAATTGTCCCAAGGTGTGAGTGTGAGTGCGGATGGTTGTTCGTCTCTGTGTGCCCTGCGATTGGCTGGCAACCGGTTCAGGGTGTCCCCCGCCGACTGCCCGAAGACAGCTGGGATAGGTTCCAGCACCCCCCACGACCCTTGTGAGGATAAAACAGATCGGAAAATGGATGGATAGATGAACTGTCAGATAAGTCGCTGATTGTGTCGTGGTACACACGCTGGACTTGTGTGCGGGCAGTGTGGGATCAGTTCCTACTCAGTGACGGTATGAATGTGGGTGTGAATGTTCGTTTCTCTCTGTATGTGCCCTGCGACTGACTGGCGACCAGTTCAGGATGTCCTCTGCCTTGCGCCCGAAGTCAGCTGGGATAGGCTCCAGCAATTCCCTGCGACCCTGTTCAGGATACTCGGTGTTGAAAATGGATACATGAATTGTCAGATCCCGCTTACCTGTAGGACTATCGGGAATGTCCTGGCCAAGTCTCCGTTCAAAGGGTTGAAACTTCACTTTTCCCTCCGCTCTAACACCGATCACTGGAGGGGATGGGGAATTTTCCTAAGCTGGCGTTAGAGCAGGGGTGTCAAACTCAGGTCCTGGAGGGCCGCTGTCCTGCATGTTTTCCAAGTCTCCCTGTTGCAACACACCTGATTCAAATGAACAGATCATCAGCAAGCTCTGCGGAAGCCTGACATTGAACCTGTTCATTTGAATCAGGTGTGTTGCAACAGGGAGACTTGGAAAACATGCAGGACAGCGGCCCTCCAGGACCGGAGTTTGACACCCCTGCGTTAGAGGGTCTAAGTTTCACTACCTCAGTTTTAAGAAGTCAGTCCTGTTGTAAAACCTTTTATCTACCTTTCCTGAGTAACATTAATAGAAATACGGCGAACGTCAGACCACTTCCTTTTTACGGCAGCGCCCTCTGTAGATCCGGCGCGTTTGTTAAGCCTCAGATGGGTTTTAGCTGCCTGTGGTAAGACCACAGGACAGGGTCGAACGCCTTCTCCAAGTCCACAAAGCAGATGTAGACCGGTTGGGCGGACTTCCATGTACCCTTGGGGAACCTGCTAAGGGTGTCGAGCTAGTCCACTATTAAATATTGCCGATAAATGTGCAGAAAAGTGACTGTCAGAAATTTCCCATCAATGTTTTCAACACTGATGCTAAATGTTCTTGTTATTTTATATTTTCAGCATCAAATGCTTTTCAGATTGCACCCCAGAAGTCCCTCACCATTCATCAATTGGACCGCAACGTTTATGGCCTAAATCCAAAAGTGCTAATAAGCGCTGCCACTGGGAAAATTATGCCTACAGTTGGTCTTTGTCCATCTGGTCCATTGACAGTCAAATATTCACTCAGAATCAGTTGTGTTTTGGTCCCTGTCAACTACACAGAGAAATGCTTCAGCTGCCGAAGTCTCTGCTGTGCTTCGCGGGTTGATTGCTGACGGTTTCTGCTTGCTGCTCACTGCTGGGAAGTTTGTGTACCGAAGCTTTCATTGACAATTCTCTCTGAAAAGAGCAGCTTGCTATATCTGCAAATGATACTTTGATAAAGACGTGATCGGCCAAAAATCGAGAACTCCTCAATGTCGTCTTATTCTTAAAATTGCTATCATAGTTAAACTCAGCAAATATAGATTAACCAGAAAATGCTGTTTATATTTACATATCTTTTCACCAAGATGCTATTGGACTGTCATTAACTGTAAAATTTCGGTCATGTGTATTCATGTGGAGCTTTTTTTGATGAAGTGCATCTGAGAGCTTGGTAAACATTATTTGCATTCATGTCAAAATAAGCAGGCCGGATCCTGAAAAGTATCGCTTCAATAGAAGCTATAAGGATCTGATGAGACTTGCCAGACCTTTGGGGGGGCCACATGGATTTTTTTTTTTTTTCACAAGACTGACCATGACAAAAAAATCCATCACTTCGTTTGGAGCACAATTTGATTAGGCCTCTTTAGTACATAGGTAAATAGGTGACGTGAGCTGTGTGTCGAGATCTTTCTCCTGGCTTCGTCCTCTCTTTCACACTTACCAGACGAATCCACTTAAGACTGTGGCCAAGACAGTATTAAAAGTAGGAACCATGTTGGACACGTCAGACTTTTTTCCGTATCTGGCAGAATAAGGCACCATGGCATCCATTCAATCATGCAATTGCGAGTATACAGTCTGCTGGCAGTTACCGTTCGTATATTGCGAGGATTAAAGATAAAAGGACCGGTAGAGGTTCTGCTGGAATTTTCCAATTAGTGTCTTCAATGCTATCCTCAAAGAAATGTCAACAATTCAACTGGGCCCACAAAAAAGAAGCAGAAAGCCTTTTTTTTTTTGGATAGTTTTCTGCCTACCCCTCAAAGATTGATGAAATTTCAGAGTGCAGAGACTGAATTTCATATTCCAATTTTATTCTGCCAGATGCATGAAGTCTTATGTGTCCAAAATGGTTCCTTATAACTACGTTCGGACTGCAGGCAAATGTGATCCAAATCGGATTTGTTTTTTTGCTGATGGGGGACCTGGATCAGATTTTTTTTTTTTTTTTTTTAAACAGTCTGAACGGCTCCGTTCCAATTTTTTCAAATCCGACATGGGTCACTTTCACATGTGGTCCTAGATCGGATACGTATCGGATTTTTTGCAATGTGAAAAGCTCAATATGCGCTCCACGCGGACCGAAGAGAGTGCTTGGGAGGGAGATTGACAACTGACTGCGAATCCGCAAAGCTGTTTTGAATAAAAGTGTTGACTTTATATTTGAGTCAAATTTAATCCCACTTCAAACAGGAGGCATAATGTGGACATTTGTAGTGACGTCATCTTTACTCGACGTCTCCATGAAATGAGGACATTGACAAGCCTGGCCTCATTCCACCCAAATATGCTTACCTCCTCCCGCATCTCTCCTCTGTAGATATGAGATGATAAAAAGATGAGCCTCTTTTCCATCTGTTCCATTCCCTGTCAGCTTTTGGAGCTCAACAATCAAAAGCCATGATGTCATAAGGACGATTATGGGTATAGGTCAGAAGTCCGGAGACTGTTGTCAGGCTGTGCGAACCAGTGCTAATTAGCTAATAGCCATTTTGTGATGGATTGTAAATTTCGATTTACAAGGATACATTCCTGAGATTTGTTGGGTTTTTTTTTTCCTCTCCAAGTCTACTTTGCAATGGAGTGTGATGGAATTACCGAGATAAAGCGGCCGTTTGGTGCTCAAACACTTTGGCTGTGGCCCTCACACAATCAGGTTAATCTACGCTGTCAGCCTTTCAAAACAACCGAAGGACACAAAAAAATCGTTTTTGACTCAACCTAAGCCTCTTACTTGAATTTTAGGTCTTTGTCTGTTTCATGTGCTCAATCGGCTTCTGCTCTGTGTGTAGTTTATCCGTTCATCTGTGCCACTGCTTTTTCTTCTTACATCAAACTCCGTGAAACCAGGCAAACAGGGAATGTTGTAAACACTCCTGTTTGTCTTTCCAGCAGATAGTTAAGAACCTGAGAGCGGCAGCGCATATTCACAATGGTATTTTTTCTGTCTCTCAGTATGCCGTCTTGTCTGCAGTATAAGTCATTATATGGAAATCCTGTCCCTCTCCCATATCACTGTTGTCCTCATTAACCCATGCGGTAGTCATTGAAAGTCAGGCCGAGCAGCACACACAGCTTACATGCCCGCAACACTTTCATCCACTAAAATGTAATACTTAGTTCGCCGGAGGGAGCGGGGGTAAAATTTTGCTGTCCAGAGAATGAAATATGTCCAATCCTTGGCCTGGAAAATGGATCAGGATATAGCGTGTGTGTGGTGGTGGTGGGTGGGGGGGTGTATACTTTTGGGTATGCCACTTAGAGCTCAAGACTATTTTGGGCAATGTGGTCATTTTAGCCAGTCATTGTTGCACACTGCTGAGCCAGCAGTTGAGGATTAGGATTTGGGATGAGGAGTTGATTTTCACTTTAGAATTTTGCCCAGGCTAAGAGTTCAGTGCAAGACTTAAGTCGAAGAGATGTCACGTTTAAGATGACAGCCAATTCCACAAGCGCTAATGCCTTTAAAGTGAACAAAGTGTTGGTTTGGGATGAGACTGTCCTTTTGGTTGAAAAAGAAATTAAAACGGCTAAACAATTTAGGCTGGATTTACGATGCAAATCGAAGAGATAAAGTTCCGGGTGACTATTTTGGAATTTTTTACACGTATTTTCAAGTGACACATAGATATTGCTGCACACCATAAATGCTAGGTCGTTTCCCTAACCCACATACTGGGTAGCTGTGGATTTTGAGCAAATTGGGGTTGGTGAATTATTTTGATCCGTCCATTTTCTGATCCGCTTATCCTCGCAAAGGTCATGGGTGTGCTGCAGCCTATCCCGGATGTCTTCGGGCAGTAGGCGGGGGTTACACCCTGAACTGGTTGCCAGCCAATCGCAGGGCATACACAAACAACCATTCGAGCCCACACAATTTTTAATGTTCCATCAACCTGCCACGCATGGTTTTGGAATGTGGGAAGAAACCGGAGTACCCGGAGAAAACCCAGACAGGCATGGGGAAAACATGCAAACTGCACACAGGGAGATCGGAGCCAGAATCGAACCCTGGTCTTCTGCACAGCGAGGCCGGCGTGCTAACCACTCGTCCGCCGGCGTGCTAACCACTCGTCCGCCGTCACAATCATAACCATGTAGTGTAAATCCAATTAAGGCAAAGACATAAGTTGACGCCCAATCGCAACGTATGTCATTATCGCATGGTGGCCATTTATGCTGTTGATTAGTTGCTGAACATCCATGAGCCGAGTCTGTCACAAGCGCAAGCCAAAAGAGTGACGAAACGCAAAAGAGAGGGAAGAAAATTGGTTTGAAATTGCTTTTCCTTCGACAGTGATAAGACTGAATGAGACGTTATAGTCTTGTCAGCATTTCAATGTTAATTTAAGGAAACTGCGAGCACATAGTGGATGGAATGGTGACCAGGAATTGCTATGTACCAGTTAATTAATTTGCCAAGACATGAAAACATTTTAATTCTTCAATAATATCCATTCTGTGATACATGGAAACCAATTAGGGCAATAATTACAATAGATGTATTGAAAAGTGTATACAGTGGAACCTGAATGGTCAAAAACAAACTGCTCTGGATTGCTGAGCGACTTCAGTATCTTTCCTATAGGACATATACGAAATAAAAATACATTCTAGTACATTACAGTCACACTGTTGTAATCATTAAATTCTTGATCGAGTCTATAGTAGAGGTGTTATGATACTTATTATTATTATTTTTTTACCGATACTATATAATCTGACATGGTCTGGCTGCAAGACACTTCTCCGCGTATTTTCAATTGGCCTCGGTTATTAACCGTGTGTACACACCAATTTGTGTCCAAAACGTGCCTGCGCAATAGTAAGTAATTCTTTGAGCATGAGCAGATTTCTGAAAAGCTAATTCCAGAGACTGACACTATGAAAAACGAAAGAAGCAAAAACAAGCGAAACAAGGAGTTACCAAGACGAGACTATGAGCGAGAACGTGGAATGTTGAGGAAAAATCAGCACATGATACGAGAGTTGTGGGCAAGGTGAATTATCCGACAATGGGTGATGGCTTGGCAGTCCCTGATGACAGGCAAGAGTTGATGACATGACGGAAAACAGGTGCGGAACGGGATGAGAAGGCCCTCTTATGCCCCCTACTGGAGACAGACAGAACAGAAACGATCGTCGTTGAGTGCGTGATGTAAATCCTGGGTGCCGATCGAGATGACATGCACAAGTGAAATAAAAGTTGATTAAAGATACCATTCAAACTTGAATGAAAAATCAAAGGGTTTTGGGAATTTTGAGTATTAAATCATTATATTGATTCAGTTGGTCACTCTCAGTCAGTGCTTAGCGCTGTTTTGATAAGACACAGGCGGTCAAGCTGTGCTAAGCTAAGCAACCGAGCTATGCTAAAATAAGGTAAGTTAGCTGGAGAAGCCCGTCACGACAATTTAATTGAAGACGCTTGGCTCCTTTAGTGTTGTGATGGGACATACAGTGATGAGGCTGAAGATAATTTTGTGCTCCCCCCCACCCACCACCCCCCACCACACCTCTCCGCACTTTTCACTGCACAGTATTTAGTGATGTTAGCAACACACAAAAATCATGTGGGCTCACAGCAAAAGGCCAACAAGAATACAGACCCGAGTGTGTCCAGCAGTGGGTCTGTTTGAAGCTCTAATGAAGCAATGTGATGAAGCATTTTTTTTTTCTAAAGCACAGCCTCCGGAACTAGAAGTGAACTGAAGAGTTATTTCGTGTGAAAGCCTACAGGCCTGTGAGCACCACACGCTTCTAGGTTAATGAATCATGATGGTGCCAACAGCGGAGTTTGGATGCACTTGAGCTGGACTGTGTCAGCTTTGTAGCCTCTGAATTTTAATGGGAAATTCACAGTTGGAAAACACATCACACATGAGCAAATTCTAAAAAAGTAACCTGTCTTTCTCTCTGTTTTGTTTTCTGAAGGCGGGGGTTATGAACAGGATTTTTTTTTCCACCCCCAGGAGATGAGGATTTTTAATAAGATCTTTTTTTAATGGACAAGATTGCATTTCTGTTGTTGATAACTGCGCTCAGATCATAGGTTTTCCCAAGGGGCAAACATTTCCAAGCGATAGCAACCTCGCCGCACTTTGATTTAGATACGCTTGGAAATAGAATCTTCCAAGCGTATTGTCAGACCAAATTTAGATCTACTAAAATCATCTGTAGCATTCATCAAGTTGAAATTATGTTCAGTTTGAGCTGGTAGATGGTGTATGGTAGTCAATTTTTCACTTAACAACAAATATGTGGTACCAATATCGCCCTAGACCAGTGGTCGGCAACCCAAAATGTTGAAAGAGCCATATTGGACAAAACCCCCCCCAAAAAACAAATATGTCTGGAGTCGCAAAAAATTAAAAGCCTTATCATGAAGGCAACACATGCTGTATGTATCGATATTAGCCTACGATCAACATGACTAAATTGGCTACAAATACACAAGCATTCATGATTAAATGTTTTTTTTCCCCCAGCAGTTCATCCTGTAGAGCAGGGGTGCCTAAACTTTTTTGACGCAAGATCTACTTTTCGATCAACCAACCTCCCGTGATCGACTCGTTACCGCACTTAGACACGCATGCCGCTATGAGCAACAGCCATAACAGTCGGTAAGATGAAAGAGACACGGGACGCACTTTCGCAGCGTGCTAACTATCGTAACTCACGTGTACCGTTTAAAAATGCTTCTCTCGCCTGCCCAGATTCCCATTCTTTGCAAGTACACTCGATGAACTGTACAAGAAAGGCTGTTTTTTTTTTTTTTTTTAAACAAAAGCCCCCTGACTGACATCCAGCCCTTCAAATAGAAACGTGTGTTGCAGGCTATGACGCAACTCCTCGTTGACGAAATGTTGAAATTTAATATTTATTCGACACATTTTTACAGCATTGGAAAACATTAATAATGTTTGTGTCACGTTTGTCCAAAAAAATATATATATATTTCCCTCCCCCATCTTTTTCCATTTTCAAACATTTTTGAAAAAGCTCCAGGGAGCCACTAGGGGACGCTAAAGAGCTGCATGCGGCTCTTGAGCCGCGAGTTGCCGACCCCCTGCCCTAGACACTCACGAGCCTGCCCTTCTTAGGTGTGCAGCTCAAAATTGCACCACCTCCTCTGGATTCCAAGCCCCCCAAAATAAACCCCCCCCAAAAAATGAAATCTACTGTACCCATAAATGGAGGTTCTAAATTCGTTGGCAGAGCACTCAAAATGTACGGGCATGTTGATGAATCACATATTTGTGCGTCAAACGTGCATTTGGGGGTTTTAAGCACCAATGTGTGAGTACGCTTTGTAACCGAATGAGGCCAACTTTGCTGGTGCTATTTTCATGTGACGATGAAAATGTTATTTTTCTCGTGGATCAGCAGCAACACTTTTGCCTATCATGATATTGGAGTAATATATTACCAAAAAAAAAAATTAATCGCAATCATATGTGAATTCCAATTTCTTTCAAGAAACATTGCAACAGCACAATATGTATATTTAAAAGGACTTAGAAGAGGCAACACAATTCCTCAAGTAGAAATGTCATCTTCACCAAGTGGTATATTGAATGTCCCAAGAATGAGGAAAAACATGGTCACCGTCTAATCCATTCCAAGCACAATTTCATTTGAAATGACTGAAAAACTTAATACGCTGCTGAGAGAGTTGGGCCTCATTTTTACATGGAAGCTAAAGATGACACATTTTACAGATTTAGAAGCCGCGCGTGCATAAAATATACATACATTTTATAATGGATTAGTGAAGGTCTATGGGAATTCAGTGAGAATGTCAAAAGAATGGATCATCTGGAATAGTTGGAGTTTTTAATTCTCACTCCTTTTTATCTTAGCATACTTCTATTTTTTTATTTATCCTTGACATGATTTATTTGCGAGTGGGTCCGGGACAGACGTCCCCCCTCTTTCCGTATTTTGACCAAGATGGGCCTCTTGTACGTCTAACATTTGAATTTTACAGCTGCAGACATTTTGCAGAGTGGCTATCTCAATTCACAGTTTGTTTGTTTGTTTGGGTTTTTTTTTTTCGCCTTGCAGCTGCAAGTGTAGGTGGGAGAAAGCCTGAGTGCAGTTCAGGAAGGGTAGATAACTATCATCGATCCCTCTCATCTCAATCCGCAGGTGTTGTGGAAAGGGGACATCTGAGAGGAGAGTGCAAGTATGCGAGCTTATGCTCAAGTGTACCTGCCTGATTGTTGCCTCCGCAGGTTTCAGCTTCATTCTTGTGCCACAAAACAGAGTAGTAATGGAAAGAAATAATCAGAAGGTTGAGGAGGATTTATTTTTTTTCATCGGGACACAAAAACAGCATTTCCCTCCTGAAGAAAAATCTATCCCGCGTATCCTATTCATGCCTCATGTTTTATCTGCAGATGGAAAATGAGAAATCGCGGCTGGAATTTTGCGTGCGTCAACACCGCGACAAGTGTTCCAACTCCGGATCCATCCTAATGGGAACCATTTAGTGATTTCTCATTAGGACATCAAGTTCAAAGCTGCAGCGCCAGCGTGCGAGTCATCTGCATTCCGAATGTGCAATCCAAATGGGAGTATGACTCGAATGAACACTGATGCCAAGGCACAAGTCCCCATGCCCCACTAAGTTAAATTAAAGAAATGCTTTGTGTACACAAACAATTATACCCCCCTGGACACATAGCATTCAGACTCACACGAGCATCTTGTCAGCACAATAGAAAGGAAACCATGAAATGGCACTCCCAGGCCGGCTCCTTCGGTAAACACAATCCCCTGCAACAATTCGAAAGAACAAAAAAAAAACAAACTCATGCTGTCGGGACGTTAAACACAGCATGAAAATGTTATTGTTGTCGTATGTACGATTTGGACTCGGATACATAATATGACATTAAAACATTTATCGAATCCTATTGTGGATAACATTTTGAAAAACACCGCAAATTCAACGTCTATCCATCCATCCATTTTCCTCACAAGGGTCGCTGGGGGTGCTGGAGCCTATTTCAGCTGTCTTCGGGCAGTAGACGGGGAGACACCCCGAACCGGTTGCCAGCCAATCGCAGGGCACACAGAGACGAACAACCATCCGCACTCACACTCACACCTAGGGACAATTTAGAGTGTTCAATAAGCCTGCCATCCATGTTTTTGGAAAGTAGGAGATAACCGGAATACCCGCAGAAAACCCACCCAGGCCGGGGGAGAACATGCAAACTCCTCACAAGGAAGGCCGGAGCCTGGATCGAACCCACGGTCTCTGCACTGTGAGGTCGACGCGCTAACCACTCGAACACGGGGCCACCGCAAAATCAACATACTCAATATAACCAAAAAAGAACTTTCTGTGACATACTCAAAAATAATACGCGAAAGTAATGTACAATGGCGGGGAACTCTGAATTTTTTTTTAGAATTGACTCCATTTTTTTTCATTCAGGGATAGCGCGAAAACAGAATTCAGCTATATTTTATTACATGACTGCTCTACTTAAAAATTATAATTTAATTATATAATTTTATTGAGATCCAGTTGCTTTTTATTTCGTGCAACCACCTCACAAAATACAATCGATTAAATTCATCCCAAACTTCTTGCAGCGTACCAAGAAATGATTTGACAAATTATCAGTACATCTGTGGTTAAAAATCAATGCTAGCCATTTTATTAGCCACATTTTTTGAAAAAGAAGAACTTTCCGGGGCTCACCGCAGCAAGTCACTCACATGACTTGGTTGACACAGTTTATACACTGGACTCTTTTAGTTGATCGAACTCAATTGCAAGTGGATGCGGTGTTGGAGTCGCTTGGCAAAATGAAAAAGAACAAGGAGCAGTTGGCCCGGTCCTGGAAAATTCTCAATCAATCATGATTGAATTTGTCAAATTGACGCCATTGACTTCATGTTAGGTCTCGAGATTTGTTGGACTGTCTTTTAAATGTCCGCTACATGCGCTGCCATTTTTTTCTCGGGCTCAAACCATCCTCCCATTTAAGGAAAATGGTTGCGGTCTGTCGGGTTCGTTTCCCTGCTCTGTTTTCTCTTCACATTTAAGATATCGAGGCGCGTAACGGCGGACCGCCAGGCTTCCCATTCTGTCTTCCCATGTTGGTCATTGTGTTGTTTACGTTCCCCTCGACAGGTTGTAACTGAGAAAGTAAATCCCTCGTGTGTTTTTACATACTTGGCCAATAAATCTGATTCTGATTAGATTTATTTGCTTGTCACTCTCTTGCTGGTCGAGAAAATTGACTTTCTATTTACACGCTGGTAATTAATAAGAGGGGAGTGCGATGTCAGGTAGTTCATTGGCATCCATTTTATTATTTCTCTGAACATGACACTAACAAAGTGGGACATAGGCAATGTTTGCAGTTGTTTATAAACTTGCCATTTAGCCACCAATCCAAGGCACGTGCAGGCAAACGGGTGTTCACACGTATATCTAACTACAAATTCACCTCGTCACAATTATTTTTGAAGGATATTCTGAAAAGGTTTTTCATATTCGGCAAATCAAGGTTGAGTGGCCTTTTAGGTTTGATTTCAAGGTGGCTGAGCTTAGGTCGATGGTTGTGCTTTATGTCACCACGCGTATCGGGAGGTCATAAGGATTCTTTCCAAATGCATTGAATGTACAGCACTTAACGTATCAAGCCAGTGCCGTCTTTTTGTCTCCGAGACGACGCGGCATCATAAAATGCTTCGCTGGGGATTGTCTTTCTTTCAATGAGCTTGCAGAATTTTCCCAAACCTTTTATCACCAAATTTAAACCTGCATTCAAGCACACAAGATATTTTTTCTTGCCTCAAATGCACTTTGCTACTTTTCCATACTATTATTATTATTATTTCAGACAGCTGTGCATAAATATCAATAATTTCCACTTGCACACCCGAATTGTAAAAAAAAACATTCTCACTGAGAGGATCTTGCAGTCTGCAGCTTTCCCTGACTGCAACTCATTTGCATGCAGAGAGAAAAGGACGTCAACAGACCAATCGCTTCCTTTAATGTTTTAGGAAGTCCCCCAACTCGGCCATATGAACTGGCCCCATTTCCTGTATTTATTTATTGACTCTTTGATTTTACACTTGGCAGTCTCGTTGATGACGGGATTCAAAGTGCAATTTGTCCATTAGAGACAAATCGAGTCGGAATGTAATAATAAATGAGCTTGAAGCGGTTTCCATTTAACCGGATCGTAAAAGCATGTGCACTTTCAACTCTCCGTTTCTCATCGGCACACACCGGTAATGGCTTTTATTATTGCATTATAGCTCGTATATAGTGTTGCGTTTTGAACCTGGAATCATATATTACTCACCTTTTTTGTTTTAATTTTCACTGTAAAAATCCATTCACACCACTCAGATGCATTTGGCGTGCGACGAATGCATAACCGCGTCAACAAAAAAAATAATAAAATCTTGCATTGCAGGTGGGAGTACGCGAGCCAAACAAGCATTAATTTGCAGTGGGAGATGCATGTTGGAATCACATTTGCATGACTAGAAAAACACCCAGAGCTGAATGATTCAGACAATGACACGGTTGCACTGGCAACACTCTCCGTCTGCATCTTGTCCTCACAAGAATTTCAAAATAAAGTCTATGCAAATCTGAGCATTATTTTACATTAACAACCAGGCTTTTTTCCCCCCAGCATTATTACCCTTCCTTGCTATATATTTGTACAGGCGTAAACTACAAACTACACCCTCTCCAGAAACACAGTGGAAAGTATTAGTTTTTTTTTTTTTTTTAATAATTTAAAATAACTGTGGCTTACACAATGACACGCTTTATTTCGCTAATTTTCCTCGAAGTTTCTTATTTATGTTTATGAATATTATTTGATTCGACCCTCTGACATTTGAAATCATATTAAACAGAGGTCAATGTTGATTTTTATGTTTTGCGTTCATGACAAGAATTCCGAAAGTGAATTAGGGGACTTCGGGATCCTTCTAAAATTGTGGTGGCGCATCTCAATCGGTTTATCCTAATTGTCATTGTCAGTGACAGAAGTCCTGTCGGCCAAGGCGCTCTCGACAGGAATGAGCTCACTTACTGTGTTAGCAACAACTCATTTAGCGCGGAAGACTTTTCTGCTCGACAAGATGAACACTTAATACCCCTGCAGACGTTCACATCATGGAATTCATGCATCTTGTGTGTGTGTTTCCATGGCTACCTTTCAGAATTTCACAAAGACAAGAGTTGGAATGGAGGGTCATTGATAAGTGGGAGAAGCAGAGTGATAAAGAAATTCTCGCAAAAAGGTCTGAGATAGCATTGCTATTGTTCGAACAAGTAAGTATCTATGAGCTTGTTCGAGAAAGTGGTTGAATGAGATTCTATTGAAATGTGAATAAAAGCAAAAAAGATAATAGTGTGCCAAGTTGCAGGAGATGATTTTTTTTTTTTCAGAGAACATTCGAAAGAATAGGGGAGGGCCCGTCCAATTTGCCACCGTCTCGTGTGTGTGATAGCCGCGAAACATGATGAATTAAACGCCTCCCTCCCGCTCGGTCATTTTGGACCGCGGCGCATTTCTGAAGGTCTAATTAAATGATGAATTTTGATTCTCTATGAAACACACTGGGCGAGTAATGAAAATACCTTGCCAACCAATTAGAAAATTACATAACTCCACAGGTCAAGGTGGAGTCAAAGTAATGTTTACTCCATAACATTCTTTTCGAGTGGAATTTGTATGCAACTCCGATGTTTGTGTTGATTTCTTTGGACTGTGGTGACAAGTCAAGGCCATGTGCACTGTGTTTTGGCCAGCTCGTTACAAATACCGTATTGGCCCGAATATAAGACGGTGTTTTTTTGCATTGAAATAAGACTGAAAAAGTGGGGGTCGTCTTATATTCGGGGTCTAGACGGTATACCCATTCACGACGCTAGATGGCGCCAGATGTCATCGAAGCGAATGCTGAATTTGATTCCCCAGGCCAAAGCGAACCCCTGTCATGAAGAATAAAAATAAAAATAGCGGTAGCACGAAGAAGAAAAATAAAAAATAGCGGTAAGAAAGAAAAGGGAAGAAAATAATAGAAGAGATAACAGAAAATGGAGAAACATAGCGACAATCTGGAGAAAAGTGGGTCAAAGATCGGCCAGGTTAACCGGCAGCTGAGGAGAAGTTATGATGTAATTTGCATTTCAAAAACTAGAAGCCATTCATTGACGAATGTGATTGCGCTTTAGTTTACGTATTTATATGTTCAGATATTAAGATTTGAATGAGGCAAAATAGCATGCTTTTTCTCTCAAATATATTGTTTTGTTTCAGATGTACCGTAATTCTTTTCTGTATAAAAATTAATTTGGTGTTCAAAAAGTCTTTTTTCAAACTTGAGTCTTGAAACAAAGGGGGTCGTCTTATAATCAGGGCCATCTTACATTCAGGCCAATACGGTATGTAGGATGGGTCAAATGTGGAGTATTAGTTTCCTCGCTGTGGGCGAGGTAATGCCCGGAATCCAATTATTTTTTTGCCTTTTGGAGCTCCCTGATTTCTTTCAAGACCATTTAAACCAATAAAATCGTTCAAAAATAAATAATTTGGGAAGTTTGGGAAATGAAATGCATCGCTTTCTCACTCCACTTGAGATGAGGGAATCAATATCGCTCCCATGTATGAGTGGATAGAATAAATTCACTTTGGGTTATTTTAGATTAAAAAAATATTATTTGCCATACATGAGAGTCGAACCTGAAAGTTGAAATTAAATCAATATGTGGTTCGGATGAAATGCATCCAAAAGTTTTTCACTGCGGATGATCTCCACCCTTTTCAGTGTAAATGCTTGATCCCAAGTTGTTGTTGTTCAAGCCGCAAGGGTTATTTCCCACATGTGTTCAATTTTAGCTCAGGAAAGTGTTTCTGTGTCACGAGGTCTTATAGGGCAACCATGATCATTTTATTGTAATTTTTATTATGCTCATTACGTTCCCTCAAGGGGAACTTCACTTCACACTCTGCTGTATATCTTCTTTCACACCACACGGGGAACCAGATCGCACACAGTGGTCATGAATGGAAACAATCAGAGAGAATGCTTATATTTCTATTTTATATTTTATATTTATTTATATCCTTTTTGTCTTCTGCTTTCTCCCTTTCATAATGTTGCTGCTGTAAATTAGGAATTTCTCCGTTGTGAGACAAATAAAGATTTTCTTATCTTAACCAATTGACATTTTCAATTTTTTTTTTGTGCCTGTAGCGCTACTCAATATCCGTGACGCTCTGGCTTCTTACGGAGGAGCTCTTGCCACCGCATAGTGCAGTGCATTTCAAAATGGAACAGCATAACCTGGTTTCTCTTGGTAACCTAGTACGGTGTACGAAGGTCAAACTAGATCAGACAGTCCCACGTTAGTTTGGATATTGTTTAGCACACCCTAACTGTTATTGTAACACCCCCTGAACCGGAACCCATCTTAAAATTCAAACAGACCAATTTTTTTTTTTTTTACAAGTGTGTGAAATTAATGTTCAAAGAATGTGTGAAGCGCATAGCAGCATGACTTTTACAATGTTCCTCCTCTTTCCTCATTAATGTCACTCAACGGCGTTTTTAATTGAGTGACGCATTGGTTTCATTCATTAAAATTACATTGGCTCCCTTTTCTTCAGTGATGGGCGGATCGATTCAAATATCGATAACATCAATACCAAGGCATTATCAATATCGGAATACTATTTGTATGAGATCCTTTCAGTAGTTTCAATTCGGTTCCTGTTTTGCACTGCTGCAGTTTCTTCACACAAGTGACAGCCAGCTCGCTGGGCTCACAAAAACCTGTTCCCAAAAACGTTGTCCTGCATAGGGTGGCCTGATTTTTAACTAAACTCTTCAAAGATTGTTTAAATTTTAGCTTGAAAACAAAACAATTTCTCTCTGGTGATCACTTTATGCATTTTGTTTATTTACAAAAAAAAAAGAATTGGAGACATAACAATATAATGTGGAAAAGTAGCAATTTCCTTTAGGCTATCTCATTGAACATGCTCAAAAAAATTTGCAACATCTGTTTTTACGCACACCGACGAAAATCCAGAATTTGCTCACAAGCATTCGTCACTCAGTCAGATACCATCTTTAGTCACAAAAACAAAAAGGAAACATCATAAAACCACAACTTTCCTTCCACTGGCGTGACCATTAAGTATTTCGAAACATTTCTTAAAGCATTGGTTGTACTTAATGGCCTCATATTGTTTGACCCTGAAGTGTATTCATTCAACTGTTATTATTTTCGATGGGCAACGATTTGCGGAGGTGACGGTGATTGACTGACAACCTGTCCAGATTGAGCCTGCAAATCACCAAATGTTACTGACGATACACTCCAGCCCTCCACGATACAGCACTACACGGATAAGATGTTTCCAGATGATGGATTGCACACATCATAGAGTTCTTTTTCTGACTCACACAAACCACAGACCCACTCAGGCAACATTAACATGTAGACATGTGACTTTTACTACCATCTGCTTCTTCATTTCATGGGGGTATTATGAGAGGCAGCAACCCTCATACATAAAAACATCAGCTCATCAGGTATGCCACACTGCTGGATTGTGTGTTAACTTTTCCGACCCTGAGGTGAATTCTACCTTTGCCGTCTCTGCTCGTGGGGCCACATGTACTGTACAGAGCTCATTTAGTTACTGCGCCGTCTCCACTGTGAGTATTAATTTCAGGGCTGCTGCGATTTGTCATGGGGGAAGGGAGCCAAAACTAGGCTTAAAACGTTCTCACATGTTAAAATCGGGTCCAGTGCCACTCAAGTTTTCTTTCTTTGACCCACTTTCCCGAGTAGTTGCGCGATGTCTTTTGAATTATGACACCAAAGTGATGAATGCAGCCATCACTCATAAACTGACACTCAAGTAAGCCACACGCCGCATAAGCCAGTCTTCATCTGCAATTTCATTTAGCGGGTGCAAAAAAAAAAAAAAGTTCGAATGTCAGGTTCAAGTGAGGTGAAGGTTAACCACTTTATGCAATGAGTAGTGTGTGTGTTCGTGTTTCTTTATGTGTGTGTGTCTAGAGGTAAGTAAGTGATGCTGAAGGATGGAGAAGTGATGGATGGACATGGTCAGAAAAAAAAAAAAACAAGGTCCTACGTCAAGTATCCACAACAACATTGAACGCATTCCAGCATGTTTTGAAGCCGAGGTAGTGACAGTGAAAAGCAGGCCATGAATGACAGATAGCAGTGCGAAGTTGAAGGGAAAACTGTCTTAACTCATTGCATTCATTTGTCAGTTTGGCAGTGATATTAATCATAGATACCGGTAATATGTGTCCTTAGGAAACCTTTCAATAAAAAAACAGTACAATACACATTAATCCTCTGATGTCAAATGATTTTTTTTTTTTATGAGACGTAAATGAATCAAACTTTTCAGCCTAGTTTTTGCTGAAAATTAGTGAATGTCATCAGTTGTAATCCTGCTTTTTACGCCTACAGAAAGTGAAGGCTGCAGGTTCATTTTATAATGCTCTTTCTCATTATATTATATGTATTTCAACATATGTGTATGATTTTAAAAGTGTGTTTATTAAAGTCTTTAAATGGACTGTTGGTCATACGTACATTATAATTGACAGAAACAAACACATGACTCATATAGGTCGCGTGTGTGGGAAATATGTCAATCTCAGACGGAACTTTTTTGATGAATGGGTTGTACGGTGGTTGCGCTTGAACCCATGTAAACCTGTTATGGGCCTCTTAAAAGTGTTGTATATCAAAGCAGGGATGAAGGCTAAACTTCAATGCCATCAACTGGCGTGTGGACGTGTCGCTCCCTGTGGATCCCTGACCCTGATCACAACTTCTACAAAAATAATTTACCTGATCATAAAAGAATGATGTTGAAGACAGGCAGCTGAAGTGATAACTCATAAGCACAGGCACTGTTGTGGCGCTAAGGTTTATTCAATTTGATCCGAAACATTGAAAAGTTGGCAAATTTGGGGTTATTCCAGAGTAGGGGAACAATTTCGGCACCAGCAGTTTTGAAAAACTAGCAATTTATTCGGCCTTTTTTTTTTCAAGAAAAACAGGTAGTAAACCATCATATAATTTGATTTGTCCGACTGAACCATCAACAGTCTACTTTTACTGTTATGTGTTTTGCAGATCCTTGTACCAGTCCCAGGCACTTGAAAATTATTTATTTTTAAAACATTACAGAATAACTCCTTTACAATCCAATAAAGAGAGTAAGATTTACAAGGAGACTCGTTGAATTTTGGCAGCACTCTATCAACAGAGGATCAACCATGTTTTTGCGCAATAGTACATGGTAGCTGCATCAGTTGCTATGCTAGCTTGTTAACAACAAATTAAGATACCTATATATAACTAAGATTGCAGCTGAAAACACTGAAAACTATTAAAAATCGAATCGAGGACTTGCATTTGGTGAGAGCAGTTAGCTTGGTTATGTAATTTGAGTCATGCAGCTCAGTTTTTATATGTTTATGATACGACAATATTTAGGAATTTAGCCGCAGTTACGCTTCGTCTCTTTCATTTCTGCCACAAGTGAATGTTTTGTCTGTTTTGTGCATGGATTGATTGATGTGGGCTATTTTATGTTTAATACACAGATCGATTCTAGTCATTTCAAATTCTACAATACACAAATTTATGGTGATGACGTAAAATTATGGGAAGTACTACGCTTTCCTCTGGAGTGAGAGGAACTTTCATCCTGATTCTCATCCCTTTGACAAAATTCATTTTCGTTGTTGACATGACCGGTATAGACCATTTTTGATAGACTTATTGGGCACTTATTATCAAGCCTATGATGAACCCTGCTGAGCAAACTATGCAAACGTGTGGCATATACGAGGACACAATTGCGACTAAAGCATTTGCGTTTGTCACATTTTAGCTTGAGGATTTTCGGTTTCTCTCGAGAGTTCGTGATTGGCTGATTGAAAGATGTTGAATGTGTTTGTTATTATTACACACACACACACACACACACGCACACACACACACACACACACACACACACACACACGTATTTTTTCTCCTCAATTTACAGCACAGCTGACATGGTCACAGTTGGTTAAAGACTGAGCGCTGTCAGCCAGGCAAACATTTTTAATGAGACAAACCATGACGTGCTTGAGAAGTGAGGATGCACGTATACAGTATCGCCTTTTAGCAACTGAGTATTCTTATGCATTTGTGTGAGTGTCCGTAAGAAGGGTTTAGAGGCTTATTTGGCCGGCGCTTGACTGTCGTGGCCACCTCAAAAAATGTAAAATGCAATAACAAATCAGAAATTAGTTTAGAAACGTACATCCATCCATGAGAATGTTACAGGTCACATGAAGCATCCACAGGAGAAATACTCACTGACGATTTGACAAGTGTGACATTTGCAAATAAATCTCTGGGGGGGCTGTGAGAAACACATTTTCCTTCCTGACAGACGCTGATGAAAGCCAAGAGAATGTAGTTGGTTTTCTCCCAGTGTGTGTGTGTGTGTGTGTGTGTGTGTGTGTGTGTGTGTGTGTGTGTGTGTGTGTGTGTGTGTGTGTGTGTGCATGTGGGCATTTTAGTCACTTTCCGTCTTGTCACACGTGTGACGCTCAACTTTAGGCTGGTTGACTGATTTGTGCCCACTCTGTCAAACAAGGACGATCGTCCATCTGTGTCGCTGTCTTGTTTCACGCCATTTCACATGGACGACATTCTCCTGACAAGCTTTTTTATGTTCAAGCATGTTTATCATTAATACACGAAACAAGATGAGACTTTGGGGAGACGGTTCATTGTGCAACTAAGACTGAGAACCAAAGGTTATTTCTATTGCTATGGACAAGGAATGAATGGCTTTGTCTTAAAGATGAACATCGACCCACTGCCGAGGTAAGGTTTTGTGTTGTCAGTCAATGATGAGTTTAAAGCAAGGTATTTTTATTGTTAGCACATTTCATACACAAGGCACCTCAATGTGCTTCACACAACCAATTGCTCAAACTGGATTGGATATCATTTGAACTTTAGAGCTGATTTCGCTTCAGTTGGCAGCTTATTCCACTTACGTGCAGCATAACAGACAAATGCCACTTCACCATGTTTGCTTCGATACACAAGGCACCTCAATGTGCTTCACACAACCAATTGCTCAAACTGGATTGGATATAATTTGAACTTTAGGGCTGATTTCGCTTCAGTTGGCAGTTTATTCCACTTGCGTGCAGCATAACAGACAAATGCCACTTCACCATGTTTGCTTCGAAACCTGGTCTCCACTGATTGACCTGATTCTGCAAATATCTGAGCCCTACTAGGGTTAAATTCGCTGAGCATTTTTTTTCATATACTCAGGACCCAAACCATTCACTGATTTATAGACCAGCAGCAGAATTCTGAAATCTATTTTACATCTGACTGGGAACCAGCGTAAAGCCTTCAGGATGTTGGATGTTCGGATCTGGTCAGAACCCGAAAATACGAAAGTTCCTCATGATTACTTTAAGGGAAAACTTTGCAATTCCTCTAAAGCTGTTCATATGTGAAGCACTGCATTACGGTACCCACATTCAGTGTAATAATGACAGCAGCGGGAACTGTTTGAAACGCCTCATCAGCGATGCATCAAATTCATGAGCTGAAAAATTACTGCAGTTATTACGAGCCTTGTAATATTTCATTTTACACGTCCGACTTAAGCATTCCCCAAACATAGGACTGGGTTCATTGCTTATTTGTTCTCAATTTAGACAAGCTGTGGCAATCTGTCACTGCCAACAGAAAGCATCCTCTCATCTTCCTTGCAGCAGGAAGTTCACAGAAAACAGCGGTCATGTGGCCTTGCCCCGTGTCTGCTGCCATCTGGAGATGCTGTCATATCGAGACTGATGTCTGGGATTAGCGATAGATCAGTGGCCACAAAGCCACATTTAGATGTAGCATTTTGTTCTCGACCGTCATGTTCTTCCCAATGGAGTAAAAAAGCAATCTGCTGGTTGAATAGTTTTGGTTGGCTCATTTTGTTTTGTTTTTTTTTAGCGAGTCTTACAGAACATCTTCAAAAACATGTGGCTCTGCAGTAGCACAGAAATAAATCCAAAAAGAAGTTAAATGGAATATTGATGAAGGCAATGTTGGAGCTCAACTACATGGTAGCCACGGGTGGCCATGGCATATGAACTACTTATTTAAAGAACATTTTGACAGTTGATTTGTTTTTCAACTCTATACGAATCGATTGATGATTCTGAGTCAATGTCAATCAAAATCATAACTTTTACATCATAGCAACCAGCAATATGGCTGAGGAGACTTTGTTTATTATACCATCCACAGTCATGCGTTCATGAAATAAAATTTAAGCAATTTTAGCGTCATTGCGCTTTTTTGACGTGAAATGAAAGAATGAGTCCTGTAATGCGGTATGCAAAACGATCATTTGTTGAATGATCACTCTGACTGGCTGTTAGCTAGCAAATGCAAATCATCGCATGAGGTAGAAATAATAAAGTAATAAAATGGCAATATCATGTAAATGAAGCTCAGCAAAATGTTGCTTTTGATTTAGACTTGCTTATACTGTATTATGAGAGGGCAACACGGTGCTCAACTGGTTAGCACGTCCGCCTCATGGCCTTCCCGTGTGTAGTTTGCATGTTCTCCCCGTGGCTGCGTGGGTTTTTTTCCGGGGACTTCAGTTTCCTCCCACAATCCAACAACAGGCACTGTAGGTTGATGGAATACTCAAAATTGTTCCTCGGTGTGATTGGGAGCTCAAATGGTTGTTCGTCTATGTGTGCCCTATGATCGGCTGGCAACCAGTTCAGGGTATTCCCCGCCTATTGCCCGAAGACAGCTGGCATAGGCTCAGGGACGCCCACGACCCTTGTGAGGAGAAGCACATTAGAAAGTGGACAGATAGATGGATGGATGGATATATTATGAGAGCATTGAGCAAGGCTCTCTGGATGTGTGTTTTATTTCCTGAAACACTGACTGTTGATGGTATGATTAACAAAGACTTCTTACGGAGGTTGCTTCATTCCTTAACTTGACACAGTGATGGGACTTTGTGATTTGTAGAAATGTTGTAGAAGTGATCATTTCAAAATGTAAACCCTTGCAGAGACAAAATCTGGCATTTTGTTCTGTTTCGAATGTTTCTTTCATTGTCGAAAGGGCCTTTGGCAAAGTAATCTTTTCCACCAAGCACCTTTTGAGCAAAATATCCCTTGGATTTGTTCAGCACATCTGACACTTGCCACTTTTCATTGTGCTCAGATGTCGTGAAGGAAAGGACGGAGCAGAACCTCTTCGGGTTCTGCATTTCTCTGAAACAAAGGAAGGTTTTATTTCCATATCAATCAGGGCATTGAGTGTCAAGCACCTGTCAAAACCGCTGGAAATTGCGGCCAATAAACGTTTTTCCATCATACAAATAATCACTTTTCTTTGAGATCACAGAGAAGAAGATACTGCACATGTGACAGCTGCGAGCCTCACATTCTTTCCAATCAAATGCAAATCATTCCATTCACGGTTTGGGCGGTTATGTTCTGTAGACCTTTTTGATCATCTTGGAAAATATCTGAAATCGCTTACATGTTTTGAGCGTTGCAAAAGTGCTTTGGGAGGATTGATTCAATAGTTGGACTATCGAGAGAGCTTGAGGTGAATGTCAAGTTCTGTGACAGTCGCTGCAGGGTACCGGCGTGTCGAATGCTTTTCTGCAAGCCATTGCCAAAGTGACGCAGGGACCGGTCATGTGTGAGTGAGCAACAAAACAATTGTGACCCCTTCCTCTCTGTTTATGACATCATTCAAAAGGACGCCCGATCGTTTTGCACATTTGCTTCAAAGGAGCTCCGGGTGGGCAAAAGTTGAAAACACATCATGCGCTTCACTGTTTCTGGAAATGAATCAGACAACGAGCGAGAATGCTGTTGCACCTGCAAAAATATAAAAAAATGAATTGACATTAGGCGTAGAAAAAAAAGTAGTGTGTTTCCGGTAACCCGACCGACCGAGAATTTCTACGTCGAAAAAAAACTTTACAGTCGGCATTTTTTTCAAACAATCCTCTACATTTTTGTGTAGAGGGTTTACAGCGGTGCAAACTCTCGCGATATTCACGTTGAGCGCGTGCGTCGTTTGCCCTGTAGTCTGTCAACAACATTGAAACATGGCGGCGGCCGCGATCTCCGACGACAGTTTAAACCGCGTTTTCTGTGTTACAGTCGCATGCTCGCACCGTAATGTTAAGAAAATAACATCCATTGATGTATCGAAAAAATTCAGCGAACTATTTGATGAACACCACGGGCCGAGTAAAAACTGAGGGCGGAGGAGGACGGCGGAGGAGGACGGCGGAGGAGGACGGCGGAGGCGGCGGCGCGCCCCGGCCCCCCGAGTCCGGAGCAGGGAGAAAACTAAATAGGTGGCAGCGGCGCCGGACGCGGAGCGGCGGGTTCAATGTCTTCTTGTTTTATGTTTTATGGTTATTTTGTTTAAATTTTTGATGGGGAAAAAAAAAGATTCAAAAAAAAAACAAAAAACTTTGTCCGACCTGCCAACCCTAAGCTGAAATTTCATGTTATCTTTTTTGTTTGGCCTTACAAGTGGTCATGTGTCTGCGGCATACTTTTTTGTACGTCGGGTACAAGATTTTGGTGTAGTGCAGGTCATGGCAATTTGCTATATTTTACTCGCCGCCTTTGCGACCTTGCTGGAGCTCATGGCGGAAAATAATTCATGAGGCCGTTTCGTAACTGAAATGCTTTGTTTTGCTTCGTTGTCCACCTCATGTTGACATGGGCTCAAACTAATCACCGCGCGGATTCACCAGAGATCGGTGGTGTACGTGGTGTAAAAACAAGAGGACCTATACGAGACAAAATGTACGTGCACTTCATTCTCAGCTTGAAAATAGCGAAAGCCCATTTGTGTCAGACGTCGATGTTGTCCAACGCGCACAAAAACATTGGTCATTGATGTCAAATTATAAATATCGCACAACAGCACATTTTGCACAAGTGCAGCAAAGTTTTGGACCAATCGCTGTGTTATTCATCCTGCAATAAAAGTGCTGCCCATGAAAACTGTGCTATTAACGTCAAGGTAAATTGATTGCGCCGCAATTTGCAGTCAAAACGTTTGAAAGGCTTTTTTTTTTTAATGCTTCTTTTATTTTGGCTGCAGCAGATATTTTTAAACATCTCACATTGTGCTGTCTGGGTATCAAGACATCCTAGCGCGACTCTTGTTTTTGCACAAAATCATCTCGGAGTGTGCCAGCAGCGGTAATGGTCATAAAAGAAGAGAAATGTCTCTTTATGGAGAGGAAGATGCAAATAAGGGAAGATGATTGGCATTATATCATTCCTCCTTGCATCATTTAATAGCCTGGCTCCCGCTGAAATTGACATGCAAGAAGAATACGGCGTCTCATGTAAAATAAGTGCGGTGTAAACCGTCAGGAATAACAAACCATTGTTGCCTTTTTAAAAATGAAATGTAAAAACAACAAAAGGGACTCTCATTTCAAGCAAAAGCTTACAAATCATTTTAATGACGCACTAGCTTGCACGCTTGAATGGCACACTTGATGTTAGCGTCGGATACAATCGCTCGCGCCTGAAAACTGAGGCACAAAGATGTTTAAATACATTTTAAAAACATTTTTAAAGCGACTCTTGTGTTACCGTCTCAGATGCAAAGAGGAATGTGGAAGCGTAATCGGCGGGCGATCAAATTTGCCTTGGGCAAAAAAAAAATGGTTTCAAAATCGAAACAATTCAGAGGTCAACCGGCAAACGGTTTTGTGTTTGACCTTTGAAGTTGCGTTGAACCTTTAAAATGGACACTTTAGATCTGAAATAATGCCAGTAGAAAAAGGTCAAGGTTCAGTTGTGCACTGCTCTGCGTGTCTTGACCCGCAGCCAACATAAAGCCTCAGACGTTCATTCAGGGCAGATGATGATCGACATTGGGCGCGCGTGCACACCGACTTTTCCTTTTCATTGGTTTTATGTTGTGATTTTTATAGAATAGGACCTGTTATATGAGGGAGGGATTTGAAGACCTCTTAACAGTTGTTAGTTTTTATTAGTCAACAGGACTTGGCTTTAGGTGGCCATCTGCACTGTGAAAATGAGCCATTTGCTTAAAGGAGACATCAATTAAGTCACCGGGGTAAAAATAAATATTTGATGCGTTTGTCTGCGTGTGAATATGAGGCCCTTCAAGTCAGAACAGCAGAAATGTGTTTACCCTACAGAGGACAACAATGGGGCCTATCAGAAGAAAAGCCTTCTGTTTGTGATTTCCCAAGGCATAATTTCCCTGTCACGATGCCATTTGATTATAGCTTATCTATTCTGCACAACATAGCGGAAATCATCTTGGATTGTGGCGGGCTTTATTGTTTGCACTAGTCCACCTGCTACACAAACCAACAAGCGGATGATTTGGCACAGACGTATGATCCGTTTCCCACACGATTGAGAGAACATCTGAGCCCTTGTTTCTTTGCTGCCTTCCAGCAAGAAACATGTGCCATTATTATTTTTGCTCACTGGAGAAATCATGCTATCAATGTTTTTAACCCTTTGATTCCAACACGTTACCGGACATTTGCATTCTTTTGAACAAACTAAACTGGGAGAAAGACCACCAAAAGAATTGAGTACGAACCCTGGACTGACGTCCATTTTGGAAAGTTGGAGGTAGTCAGGGTGGATGAAGACGAGTGGGGTAGAGGGCAACAGTGAACTGTGTTGTAGAATAATTCATATACAGTGAGTCTAGTAAGTTTTGTGTGTAGTTTTAAGTCTCTGAAGCGTTTAACAATGCAAGCAAGTCACGTACATACGCACTCGCAAACGCGGCTATGCTGGGAATCAGGAAGCGAAAACAAGAGAGCCCAGCAGTACGTGACGGCTGAGTTTGTAACCATTACTTTGACAGATAGTTGGTAAACTTGGAGTTTACACCGAGGCCATATGTGACTTCCCAGGGCTGCCACCTTCTTACCGTAAATAACGATAATACGTTTTTGAAAACTCTGAAATAGCAGGGGACCAACCATCCATCCATTTCTCTGTAGCACGTATCCTCACTAGGAATCAAATTCTCTTCCAATAGCAATGTTATCAATAAATAACGCTTAAAGCATAAAGAATTTAGAAGCCCTGATATACATCTAAAAATAGCATCATCGATGAAGTGTTAACTGGACACAACAACTGAATTGCTGTGATTCTATGCAAGGTCCCATCCAGCGTTAGACCGGTTACATATACGAAGAAAATGTTCCGTTTTAGACAAAACGATTTTGAATGTTGAATCACTTCTGTGTTATTTTTGAGTTCATTTCACAGAATGTCAATTTAGCATTTAAATGTAAGACACCAATAACCTTTAAGAAGCAAACAATGCATTACCAATGCAAAAAAACAACAATAAAATCCACTTAGCATTTTTTTTCACTATTTTCCACCTCCCTGGTATTTGTTTTAAAAAGCACATATGATAATAAAAATTGCCCCCCACCCGACCCTCCCAAAAAACACCACAACAAAATCAATACATAACTTCAATTATTTGCTATGCGCTGTCCAATCAGCGGCGCTGCTATAATGGCTGTGCAGACTTCATAAATAGATTCTCATTTGATGTGAAAAATCCCAGCGGGATGCTTTTTGTTGGTCCCACTACTGTGCTACCAACAAAGTAATAGCAATTTGGGCTGGGTTGAACTATAAAACATAAATGAATACAAATAATTGATTGACAACATTGGTTAGTGGAATGTGTCAAAAAGACTGCAGTGGGTAAAATGCTTCCATCCATTCTGTTCGTGATCATGGCGAGCTGGATCCGATCCAGTGTGCTGCTTTAACCTAGACTGCTGTGACACTTAATTTCCCCTGTGGAGATCAATAAAGCATTAGCTGATTTTAGCCTATCCTGCCCCAGCTGACTTTGTTAACTAATCAGGTTTCAGATTGACCGAAAAAAAAGAGGCCTCCTAACTGGCCTCGTGACATGACCATTTTGCCGTCCTCTGATTGGTTCAGCTATTTTTACCCCCTCTGATTGGTTGAGCTTAAAAACACGCAGCAAAAATGGCGGACATGTTAAAAAATTCATTTTCAAGGTGCACTTTGCGAGATAAAACTGGAATTTATAAGGCTAGGTCACCCTGCGCTGTTGCTAGCCGGCTTGTTTCAACCCAGAAATTCATTTCTGGGGCGCTTTTGGAGCAAAATGTATGAGCGCAAAAGTGTACACAGACAGGCAAGTTGCAAGGAAAGGTCTGTTGTGTCTGCATCAACATATCTGGTGAGTATGACGTGTTTTATTTCAAGTATTTATATTGATAAATATTGGTGTTAGGGTAAGCTTGTGAATCGCTATGGTATAGTGTTGAAGTTTTGAACTTATTTGGAGCTGATGTATGTTGGAAGAGAAATGTAAGTTTCTTCCTTTCATAATAATGGCAAAGTCATTCTCCAATACACAAAAACATGCCTCTGTTTCCTCTTTAATGCCATGCATAATTTTGTAGCGTACATTATTTAGCGACATGAGGTGGAAACTTAAATCCCTACTGAGGGCCCAGGTCCGAAACTTACTGCCCTCCACTGAATGATTGCGTTGGAAGGCTTGAAATATTTATTTTCTTCTTTGTGGAGTAGTTTTGCGAATCAATGACCTCACTTGAGGGGCAACTTTTCGATTTTGAGGAGCAAATTTATGGCTGTTTTTTGTGGGGTTGTTTTTTTTGTTTGTTTTTTGCAGGTTAATCCCATGGGACTTGAAACAAGGGTTTTATTAAGTAATAAAAAGCTGACGGAAAGAAAAAAAAATTGCTTTCTTTTTAATAGAATCAACAATTTTTACTTCTTAAATTTAGATTGTTCATATCAGCAAACTGTATGTTCTTATCTGGAAGCTTATTTGCTGCCACGCAGGCGATAATTGCTGATTTAGGAGCGACTCTGCAGCACGTTGAGTCGCACGAATAGCCTAGCAAATTTGAAGCTAGCTAGCTGCTTCTGTTTAACTAGCACAGAGCTTCCCTCGATGTGAGTCTATCAAAGTTTTTGGGGGACCGTCTCACTGGTGGTTCTTCTTCTTATTATTGTTTCTTTTGACGGTTGTCTCAGCAGTTGATTCAAAGTTTTGCTATTCAATGAGTTTTGATGAAGCGTAAATCGCTAATTGGCCTCGTCAACTGCGAATCCGCTGATCTCGAGCCTTGGTGTGGTACCTGTTTCGAAGCAATGACGTTTTGTCCTGACGTTTGTGTGAGTCTTATTTCTATGGCCTCAACACCAGTATATGCTGTCTATATTTTTGCCGTGACAAATTTGCTTGTAATAGGCCTACAATCATTTGTTGTACTGTAAGCATCCGGACCACATTAGCCCCGAGAGCCTGCTCGCCGTGGATTATTACAGCCAGCCATTTAACAGGATGAGAACTTGTACTTTTGAACTCATCATGAGCCACCATTACTCACAGCGGAAGGAGACAGGCAAAGTAGTGACACGTCATCTGATAATGGCAGCAATGTAGCAGTACGGGGCCTTTTAATGGATTCATAAGCTATGCTTTTTATGTCGGCACGTGTCATTGATGGCTGAACGAACGGCGTGTTCATGTCATTTTATCAAGATGTGTGTGTGTGGGGGGGGGGGGCATACAGTTTGTGCCTGACGTACATTTTGATCCCATAAGAGGGGCGAGGTTAGCGGCTGAAGCCCCGAGGGCTTTTTGTGCCTCCACTCTCACCTCTCCATCCTGTTCCGAGTCCTAATCGGGTCATTGGAGGTCCATTAGAGGTTATTAAATTCCTCTCAGCTTAAGAACAACGTGACAAGTTTTTGAAGCCAGGGATTCATAGCGGAGCAACAGAGTCACACCATTGCTCCAACCAAAGTGTTTGATCCAATAAAACACGATACTGCTTTTTTTTTTTTTTTTTTTTTTTTTTACCACCAACACCATAAGATAAGCGAGGCTGTGTATTGAGGAATGGAGTTGTCTTTTGGGTTTTCTTTTTAAAGGGGTCTTTTTTAATGAGCGCAGATAAAAGGCAAAGGCAAAGAAAGAGAAGATGAGCTTTTTTTGGCTTCCAAGGGTTGCAGCATCGTGCAGAGAGGCGGTCTAGAGAGACCTGCAGACGTTTTATCCAGCAGAGACGATGTTGGTTGTTGTGGAGCAAATTTAAAACAAGGTTACACGCAAAGTGATCTTGCTAGCGGTTCTATACTTTTGCGATACAGTACCGATGAAGGTTGGTGTTGCAAGATTTATATTTGCACTCGTGCTATTCTTTTGCTAGAATGACATAAATGTAGAATTTGAATAAATAATGAGAGACAATTTGTAAAGAAAAAAAAAACTAGACCGCCATTGTATGGAAATACTTGACCCAGAAATCTTAGTTCTTGCTGTCTTTCAGTACGTCGACTGCTCTCTTTGAGCGTTTTTGCGTGTGTGAAAATGTAAGGCGGCGAACAAGTGAAACTTTTTCTCCTTTCAAACTGGAAAGTATTTGTCCACATTGGCGGATGAAAAAATAATGAACAGAAGGAAAGCTGTGTGTGTTATTTCGCATTTTTGCATTCCAATTAGTGGACCAGGTGCTGTTCCAATTTGAAAAACAGCCAAAATGGTGACATGAGTTCAAGGTCCGCCCCTTGTAACAAACAAACAAGCAAACAAACAAACAAACGTGGTGAACTTCAGCCTGACTGCTGTCCTAGAATTCTTTGCATTTCATGCTCAACTAACATTACTGAGAATAATAATATTCTTTTTAAGTTTATAGGCCACGCCTCCTGGCTGACGAAGGCGTAACAGAATGTAATTAATTTCCGGTTTCCGTTTCTGTCTTGTGCGTTTGCGTAGAGCAGAATTTTCTGTCCAGAGTCCACATTTGGCTGCTACTTTGCTGTTCGAAGTTGGATATGCTCTGCTTTCACGCGGTTGTCATACCTCCTCTTGTGAGAGCGATATTTGTCACAAGTGTGTCTAATTCACCACCATGAAGGCGATTGATGACTGACTGCACAACGTATTTAAACACATTAGTTTCCCTGCCGAAGTTCGTTGCTAGCTAGCTAGCTGTCGCGGCGTAATTAGCACATAGCTTGCCTCGATCTGCGACCACCATCATGTAGGTGACGTGGATGTTTTGCTGCAAACTACAAAAACGCTTCTTTGAAGCCTTGAGTACAAATTGAACGCACAGATTAAAATGGTAGGTTTTCAGACGTAAAAAAATACCTGACCACAATATATCATGGTGTGAAGTGTTGTATTTTATTTTATTATAACCATGACCCAAATTTCAGGCTTGGTTCATCATACCATAGCACATTTTCCCAGCAGTTTGATGTGTTTTTTTCTTGCGTAGTCTTTGTGATTGTAAAGGATAATTTGGTGCAAAAATAACACTCTGCTTCTACCGAAGATCACAGTCCTCACAGTGAACTCCAATGGTTGATTTATTTCCTTTTAATGTATTTGTTCACTTGATACATTCAAGATTATCAATGAAATTCATTCCCATTAATCATAACGAGCAACATTCTCAAGTTGTTTTTTTTTCTTCTGGTAGAGTGGGAGCAATCACAAGTTTCAAACTGCTCCAGCATGCTTTTTGAACATCTATTTTGTGACCAAATATAAATAAAAGAATTATTTTCATGTGTTCGGAACCAATTTAATTGGACGATCGTTGAAAGCAGAGCTGTCTTACATGTCGGCTTCCTGACATTGATGCAGTAGAAGTGCACATGCCTGATGTCAAGTGAGATCTGCACGGAACTAGAAACTGTGCATTTTCATTTTCCAACTGCACACAGGCTCCGCCGCCGCCATATCTTCCCCCGATCCCCTCGAATTGCTCATGCCTCCCACTGCTTGACGTACGTGTACTTTCGAGGCTACGGGATGCTCTGCTTTTAGTACGTGATCACATGTTTGTCCCTTTTCACTGTGAAAGTGACAGATGTGCAAATGTTCCCCTGTCAACAGTCGATGAGAGTAGATGCTGGTGCCGGTCAGTGAAACCCCCGGAATATTATTTATGGCATTTTCGCTGATGCGTTATTGAAACAATAATGTCAGCAGAGATCTTTGCTACGCCCTCCCACCCTCGCATTTGAAAGTCTGAGCATCTGTTTCATTTCGACGACTCGCCACATTTTAGCATAAGCGACGGGCACTTTCATCATTTAACTTGAGCTCAAAGCATTCATCACTCGCTGCCAAGAAGATGGCACCACAGAATATGACAGTGACACAAGAGCGTAAAATGAAATGGGATTGTATTAACAGATGGGATGAGGCTTCAATGATAGTCATGAGTGGCTGGAGCCGTCATTATTTTACCAGCCCACATTTTCCGATGCACACAGAGTTGGAGCAGTTATTTAAATCTCTGCGATCTCACCTCTGGGCGCCCATCAGTCTGCACAATGTTATCTCGTCGCGATATTGTGTTCCAGCATGAGGCGTTCACGATCCTCCCAGTGGAAAGCCTTTCTAGGACGCACACTCCTTCCAAAGATCAAAAAGACTCCGGCAACCACTTGGCCCGATAGCAAGCGCAGCCGAAACTTTACATTCAACTCTTCCCCTTCGAGGAGAAAAGCATGAAACAAATGATTCTACAATTCTACAATAAGCTTTGAAGATTTGTGGAATTAAAAAATGGGTTTGTTTTATATCATGAGACCAGTTACAGAAATCCTTAACGTATAAAGCGTGGCTGATATGAAATAAGAAGTTAACTGTGATAAAACTTTGTCTATGCTTTCATGTAGGCTTGACACGATCAGGATTTGGGAGCTGATCACCGATCAGCAGCTTTAAAAAAACAAAAAAAAAAACATTCCCCTATAAACTGCTCAATCAGAAGATGGACCAATCAATCCAATCTACCGTATTTTCCTCACTAAAAGGCGCACCTAAAAGCCTTCCATTTTCTTAAAAGCTCACAGCGCGCCTTAAAATCCGATGCATCTTGTGTATGGTCATTACGGTAATATGTCGACCCTAAAATGGCTCCTTGCTGGAGACATGCTTGCAACTGCAGAGTTCAAACTTAAGACGATCAGGTTACACAAGTGGCAAGAGAGTTCAACATTAACGAGTCAATGTTATAACTTGCTGTTGGTTAAAAGTGAACTGTGCCGCTGCTTTATTAAATACGTTTTACTGACATCTGATTGTTCTGTTGGCCTTTCCTTGAGCGCAGCTCCATCTAGTGGATGCATTGTAGATTGCGTCTTATAACACGGTGCGTCTAATATATGAAAAAAAATTACAAAATGGGCCATTCATTGAGGGTGCACCTCTTAATCCATTGCGCCTTTTAGTGTGGAAAATACAGTATTTCAAGTATTTTTTTGTTGACGTATTTTTCTGATATATTACTTAGACTGTATCATGCTTTGGATGATAAAAACTCTGTTTGGTGTGACTGAGAGAGCAATAAATAGCACAAACACAAGAACGAAAAGCATTCAACTATCATGAATTTACACCACTTAAAATATGTGAATATTTTATATGGTCTTATAAATATATTCATAAATCAATTGAAATGTTTACCACTATTTCTTAATGCCACAAACAAACATGACATGGCATCTTCTACCCATTGCCGTTCAGACGGCATAAGAATGGTGAGCATAATAGCTCCCCCCCCCCCCCAAAAAAAAAGAGCCTCAGTATAAGCTGGTATACGTGATCCAAGGACCACTACTTGTGTAGTAGGGGCAAATACTGAAGTTGAAGATGAAGAAAGTCCACTGTCGAAAGGACAAGGTCGGACTGCACTGTATCATGAGCAATTATCCGGTTTAGAGGACTTCGAATTTCACGAGCTAACCATTCCAAACACTCCTCTGGTCTTAGCGCTCTTGTAATGAGACCAATAATGAAAAGATGGCGGTCAGATGTTGGGTGTTTTTAAAAGAAGTCATACTGTTTGCAAAAAATGAAAGCCATTTTTTAACTTTTTACTTTCAGCAAGATGCTTGTGGAGGCTCTCAGTCGTACAGGAAAGTTCCATCGTAGAAAGGGTTCTGTCAGTCGTCATCTGTACCTGTGGGTAAAAAACAAAAAACAAAAAACAAAAAAA
>NW_017805540.1:837985-853296 GCF_001891065.2 Hippocampus comes
AGCGAAACGTCCTTTTTTGTTTTTTTTTTTTTTTTTTTTGTTTTTTGTTTTTTGTTTTTTACCCACAGGTACAGATGACGACTGACAGAACCCTTTCTACGATTCTTTCAGCAAGCAAAATCAAAGCCTGCCTGTGGCCACAACCTCCCACCTGCAGAGTACAGTTTCTACAACCGGCCACTTTTGAGGGACACAACTCGGGACTTGTTTGCAGGAAGAATTTCACTTGGCGGAAAGATGTCATCATTTGTCGTCACTAACCACATGTTTACCTTGACGTAAGATTGAACGATGGCTTAGGTCCCAACTAGCAAAATAGTAACGCATTTCTGTGTCACTGGAGTTCTGCGTTATTGTACATTTGAATCTCAGTTGGAAATTGGAGTTTGCACGTTCGCCCAGTGCATGTCCAGGTTTTCTTCCTCCTGCATTCCAATCACATGAAGCTTCGGACTCTAAATTGGCGTGAATGTGAATTTTTGTGTAGATGAGCCCTGCAAATGACTTGTAACCAGTCGAAAGTTTGTGATAGGCTCCACTTACCCACAACTGCAATCAGGACAAGCAGTTTGGAAAATGGATGGAAGAATGAGGTGGACGGTCCCTCTGAAGCAGAGGCCCCCCAATCTTTTTTGCGCCACGGACCGGTTTCATGTCAGACAATATTTTCAGGGAGCAGCCTTTAAGGCCGGATAGATACAACAATATAATAAGATATGACCTGCATGAAAAGTGTGGTATTTTCGAAACATAATAATAAACACGAATCATGACACGAGGAACGTCCTATCTGGCTGCAACATTCTCTGTCGCTATGGTAACCTTTAAAGGTGCCTTCAAAATAAGATACGCCGCAAATAAAAAGTGCATGAAAAATACGACTCACCATAGCCGCTTATTATGCAGAGTAGGCTTGGTGCGTGTGAATTTCCCGTTGAGATAAAGCCGTATTTGAAATAGGACTCCTGATACTGTCTTTTAAATGTAGCCTTCTCTTTCTTGAAAGTCGTAGGCTCCTCTTCTGTCTCCTGACTGGGCCTTTTCCCCTTCCCGAAAAAACTTTTCAAAGATGTTTGTTTTTTTATTATGCGGTAACCTATCACGTGACCGAGAAGTGTGCATTCACCTGCGTCAAGAGTGACATACTGTTGTCTGATATAACAGATAATACGGTCATTTGTCAAAATAAAACATCTTTCAGATTCCGAAATGAATAAAACGGAAGGAATGTAAGTTATTTATTCTTTCTGTGTAGCCCGGCACCAAATGACCCGCCGGTTGGGGGCCCCTGCTCTTAAGTAAAAATAAAAAAATGCCTTAGAACTTTGACGGACCGCAGAGATCATCATCTTTTTTGCAAAAGTAAAAAAAAAAAAAAAAAAAAAATCACATTTTTTTATTGGGGATTGCAGTTGAAAAAAAAAGATCTTCAAAACGTTTTTTTTTCCCCCCCATTCATTTTTTTATTGCGAATTTTAGTTGGAAAAAAGGGCAAGGCACTAACATTTCTGTTCTTTTCTGACGAGCTAGCCTCAGGAACAATTTTATCTTTTAATCAGTCTGCCTGAGTTGAAATAATCTTGCAAACTTTACTCATTGATTGAAGTTCACAGCTCGTTCTCTCAATTTAGTGTGAAGTCATATTTGAAGAAACGCAAAGGCATCTTCAGGTGACAAACATCTGACTGATGTGACGTTGGCAAAAATTCACTCTGCTCTCACTTTTATTGGGGAGTAGCAATTTTCTAACAAAGTAGTCTCTGGTATCATATATGAAATATTCGGGGGCTTCTTTGCTTACTAATTACTTCACGGATGCGGGAAGGCAAGTGTGTCCTCTATCATCCCCACCGCTAATCCCCGTGAATGTTGGGAGGGAGGTAACGACCGCCACAGGTCTCGTGGTCTCCCCTGGATACAAAATTGATTTTTTTTCTTTCATTCAATGAATGAATTACATATCTTCTTTATTTTTATTTTTTGAGGGTGCTTTTTTTTCCCCCCAATTGAGAGCAAATCATTACACTCCCAAGTCCTCCATCTCCACACAGACAAAGGAACGAAAAGAAAGGAAAAAAAAAAGCTGGCTAGTGATGCTTCAGTCATTAATTCATAAGAAAATGCTGAGGTGGTTCACGCTTGCTGGCTCAGTTAAAAGCTGGTAAACCATCCGGAGAGTTGGGAGTTGTACTCTTTGAGCTGTGTCCCAAGGTCAACTGTCCATACACACAAAAAGTGTTTCCACTGAGGGTTAATGCACCATTTCTCCCACCACTGGGGAGATGTTTGATTGAAACTCCACATTATCCATCCATCCATCCATCCATCCATCCATTTTGTCATCCGCTTTATCCTCATAAGGCTCTCGGGGTGTGCTGGAGCCTATCCCTGCTGTCTTCGGGCGACACAGAGAGGAACAACCATCCGCGCTCACACTCACACCTCGGGACAATTTAGAGTGTTCAATCAGCCTGCCATGCACGTTTTGGGAATGTGGGAGGAAGCTGGAGTACCCGGAGAAAACCCACGCAGGCACGGGGAGAACATGCAAACTCCACACAGGAAGGCCAGAGCCGGGATCGAACCCACAACCTCTGCACTGTGAGGACAACGCGCTAACCACTGGACCGCCCAACTCCACATTAATATCTGACAAAAATATTTCAATGTATAATTTATCACAAGTCACAAATGAAAAATACCAAACGGGTGGAAGGGTCATAACACACTTATGGGCTCAAATGTGTTGTGACTGCTGTGTTTTGAGTTGGGTCCTTGATGTTGTCAGCTGCTATGTAGGTGCTATGTTCCATTATTATAGGGGTGTTCACACGGCAACTTTTACACTGGTGTAGCACCGGTGCTGCCTCCGTACAGCGTTCACACGTACAAAGCTATACTGGTATAGCCCCTGAAAACAGCTTAAACCGGAGCACATTTAACCCTGCTCAGGAGGTGGTTTAAAAATTTACTCCGGAGTAAATGCCAGTTTGCGAGGCAGCACCGATATAAAATGGGACAGGGGTAGACTCGCTACGCGCGAGAAGATTTGATTACATACGGGTATTGCATAGCGTGAATCCGGGTATTTTGCACTTCTTTCCTTTCTCTCTCTCATCCTTTTACGGTGTCTGATAGACCACAGCGTTGATTTGTCTGGAGAAGTATAAACCATGGCTTTTCGATATGTCACAAACAAGGCGGGGAAAAGGAAGTACACTTTACGTACGTATCGTATTGCACGGCCGCAGAAACTGCCGTGTGAATGCAAGTGGGGCAGCACCGGGGTTAACAAGCTTCTCTTTAGTAAGCAGCTTTTTACGTGCGAACGTTCCACAAAATTGACACCGGTGTAAGATATATTGCAACAAAATACGTCGGTGCAGCACCGATGCAAATGTGTGCCGTGTGAACACCCCTTATGTCACCTTTATGACATCATATAGGATTGGGCATGGCCTGATGTCTGTCACTAAAGCTCAAGTTGCTCTGTGATACGTTTTCAGAACATTAAACTTTCGTCCAGGGCTTCTGCGTCCAGACCTGCTCTCTCTTCTTATTCTCTATCGTTTTGAATATAAAGACTGTGTTTTTTCCACTTCCGTGTCCTGTCTGCTCCCAACTCCAAATTCTGTCCCTCACGTGACAAATGACTTTTTATGTCTGTCTGTAGAATAGTGACATATGCCACTATATTATTTTTGACTGCCAGATGTGTAGAGATGACTGGTTTGGAGCAAGGAAAAAGCCAGTATGGCACCATATTAGTTATGCTTCTTTAGTCACGACTTGGTGTGTGGAAAAGATGGTTGGAGATTTTGAATCCGGCATGAAGTCAAAAATAAGGAAATTAGCAGCATGACTAGGGCGCCTCCATTGCCCTGTCAAGGTGCCCTCGTCAGAGGTAGCTTGCCCGCCAAATCCGATCTTTGGAATCTAGCGGGAATCTAAATTGGATCTGTGGGTGTGAGTTGTATATGAAAATATGGAGTGGTAATTAAACTGGACTAAAAGTCGAGAGAATGGAATGACAGATACGCTGTATGGGACGCATAAGCTGTAGTCTTTCATGATCCGTGTTTGTGGACTTTTGCTTTGTTTGGAATCTTTTGGACCCTATTTTTGGAGACAGGCACACGTGAGCTGCGCGTCTTCGTTTTCATGCTCTTAGTTGAAAGGACTCGTTCTAAAATGGAGGAATCTCTGAAGGCATAAGTTCACGATCAGTTTAGTTGTCTGCGATCTTTAGAAGAATATAGTGATCTGTGTTTTTGTC
Source organism: Hippocampus comes (assembly GCF_001891065.2). NCBI lineage: Eukaryota > Metazoa > Chordata > Actinopteri > Syngnathiformes > Syngnathidae > Hippocampus > Hippocampus comes. Next base: position 842,262 of record NW_017805540.1, read on the forward strand.
GACTTTATTTTGATTAGATTTCATTTTCTTTCCTGTTTGGTCATGTTTTCACTTTGTCCTCTTGTTTTTCATGTCACGTCTGCTCATTAGATTTTCTACCTGTTCTCGTCAGCTCCGGTCCTTGTGTCTACCAATTAGTTTCCTCCGGCCACTCGTGTCTTGTCAAAGGGTTCCTCGTTTTCTCGTCAATTTTCTTGAAACTGTTTGTTTTATTAAATCCATGTTGCCTTTGTTGTTTGTTAATAAATTGTATTGATTTTTTAAAAATACTCCTGCTTCTCTGCATAAATGGGTCAGCGTTTTGTTTCTTAAACCTTCCAACCGATATGACAACCAGTTTGTCGCACAATAAAATTTCATGTTATGATTCATTCAGCTGTAACCATAAAGCATCTGAAAATTCAGAAACAAAAGGCGTTACATAAGAGGCATTAATCAGTGGCTTTTATAATAGTAAATTGTATTGATTTTAAAGGTTCATTTTCTTGTGACCTTTTGTTGGGGGGAAAGTGGCCTTCTTTCCTCCGCGTGTTTGTTGAATTTCGGATGGTGAGGATGTTGGCTATCCAAATACAGGCCGGAGTCGATGAACAGTCCCTTCGACGGGTTAATTTGCAGAATATTCCGGTCACCCGCGGTTTACAGACAATGGCTGCGGTGGTCACAACATATTGATAATATCAGAAGGGCGGTACCGAAACTTGTGGTGTGGCATCAGGACTTTTGTTTCTCTTAAACCGATTCTTAACTTGTATCAACTGGAACATTCCGATGGTCTGTGCGTCTCGACCAGGTCTCCAGTAAGGAGTGTAGTGATGATTGCTTCAAGGACGCAAAGTTATGCTGCATGGTGTGACATCAGGACTTTTGTTTCTCTTAAACCGATTCTTAGCTTGTATCAAATGGCACATTCTGATGGTCTGTGCGTCTCTACCAGGTCTCCAGTAAGGAGTGTACCAATATTAAGTGATGATTGCTTCAAGGACGCAAAGTTATGCTGCGGGCATGGGAAAGTTATACAGCATGACTAAATATAAGCAGAATACACACTTCACCTTGTAAGTCACACCATCAGTTTCTGATGGTTGTTTACCTTCAGGGGCAGTAGTTTCTTTCATATCAAATTAGGAGCACAAAATGGGGCTAGAAAGGGCAAATTTTTTTTTCGCAGAGCCCTATTCATCATGTATAACTGTAAAACCAAATTTTGATTGAAAAATGGATGACAAAAAGTGTTGTTTTGTTTTATTTTATTGCAAGCAGCTATTTTATTGCTGCAGGCTGTGAACATATTTTATTTAATTGTTTTTTTGCGAGCCAAAGAAAACGATTTCTCACATCCATTGCATTTTTTAAATTATTATTATTATTTGTTTTTTTTTTTTTGCGAGCCAAAGAAAACGATTTCTCGCATCCATTGCATATTTTAAATTATTATTATTATTATTTTTTTTTTTTTTTTGCTATGTGTTCCCAGAAACACATTTGCACCAATATCTTCTGTCATTGAAAATGTAAGGATAAGAGAGAGAGAGTCCCTTGACAAGAGTATGGATTTGCATTGCGGTACATCTGTAATCATGTTGTGCTATTCATGTTAAATTGAGCATTGTGAACACGGCGTATGGTACCTTTTTGTAAACACAGCGTTTCATAAGATTATGTGGGAGACAGAATTGCCTGTGTACACATCAATATTTATAGTGGTTCCCAGCCATTACCACTACAGTGTGTGCTCATCTTTGTTTTGTATTGCAGGTGGCTCAAGGCTAGCGTGTCTTCGGATTTTATCCCGTGCAGTCCTAGCTTCGAAATCATAACATACTTTTGTGGAGTGTTGACTACAGGGCAAATAGACTTGGCTCGAAATACTGAAACAGACATTTCAAATTGGATGGGAGTCCTCATAAAATACGATCAAATGCCCCAAAACTTGCACAATTATAAAATAAATAAAAACAACAACAACTGATTTTTAATAAATAATTTGGAATTCAATCTAATATCATGTATGAGCCTACACACACACACACACACACACACACACACACACACACGCAGACACGCTCATTACTCACGTGGACATTGTTGTCATGCAGTCAACACAATTTGTGTACATTTTGTGGAATAGTACGCACTGTAAACAAAGCATGTTGATGCTTTTAAAACTGCTTTCTCCGCATTTCTCGTCATCAGCGAAGATCGGCCTCGACTTTGATGGCAGGTTATTCTAACGATGTTCAAAATCATCACAGGCCACTTCTTGATCTCATTAGCCGGGCGCTTTATTCATTAAAAAGCCTTTAATGAGACTCCAATGTATCGCGTTAACTGGAGCACGAGCTATTCGAAGAAGGAAGAGCAGGCGGCTGTATAGTACATTTTGTAAACGGTGTGAGCCATTCAGTTACGAGACGCTAGAAGTCCCCTTTAACATTTAAAGTGCTTCCATTATATGGAGAAAAAACGTTGCCATTCATCCCAGTCTCATTAAACGAAAAAAAAACTGCGAATGTGTATTTTCTTCAACGCCTCTTTGCCTTCATGTGCCTTCTGACCTTGTTACCCATCTTGAAAACAGTCCTTCATGAATAAATGTGTTAAATGGAAGCATGCTTATCACAGTTAAGCAGCATCAGAAATGAAAATAAAACACCAGATATTGGATTTTTATCCTCCATCTGTGTCGTCTGCTTCCAGACATTAGGATTTGTCAGATAATAGTACATTGATAATTGCAATGTGTCTCACATGCTGTCAGCCAAAGAATTCACTCTAATTAGACGTGCCTGATACCAAACTGAGCGGGAGAACCGCACTTGGAGAAATCGGGCTGGGCTGGTCTTGATGAGCAACAAAGAGAAATCGAAATGGAATCCTGAGTGATGATGATTCGTGAAAGATTCAAACGCTCATATTATTCCAGAGAGTGAGCAGAAGACAGGGGGGAGCAGGTGGACCCGCAGAGATGTTTCATGATGTTGCATAAATAGACTTGATGAAAATATGAGCATGAACCCGATACAAAAGCATGCGGTCTGATAATTATGACTCACTTTCTCCAAATGGCCCAATGACACACGGGAGCTCGCTAAACAGCAGGAAAAAAAGCATCCACGGTTCACAAATTGATTTCAAAGTGAAACATTGCTACTTTGGGCATAGTAAAGTCCATGCATTATTTTGGTGGATCATTATAACAGTAACTCGGATTAAGAGTGCACCCAGTAGGACTAGTTAGACTACTGTATGCTTCATTTAAAAAAAAAAAAAAATATATATATATTGCTTGGATTTTATCCTTATTTTCTGATTTTTGCAGAAATTATAATATTGGGCAGTAGGATGACACACTACGCAGGTGGTCAGCAAGAAATGGAAACATCCTTTAAGGTAAAACTAAATCCTGACGCTGCTCCTTGGGCCTTCTGCCCTGTAGCCATCTCTGATACTTTCCTGCAGATGTTTTTTTTTTTCCTCTCTCGCCTGCAGTTGAGAGCAGAGGTCATCAAACACATTTGGTGCGGCTCATAAGAACATGATCAATATAAGTTTGAGTTGTAATGCATGAAAATGTAGATAACCTTAATTAGTTATTAAAAATGTGGTGAACTGCACAGTTGATGTGAATAAATTTGTTGGTACCCCATCTGGCAATGAAAGAAAAACCAACATTGATCACCAACAATAACTTGAACCTGACGATGATAAATCCAAAAATATTGTCAATTAATCAATTTCAGAAATGGTTTTATTTATTTATTTTGCGGTTCAACTGAATTTTAAACACAATAATGATGAAAATGCCTCAGACAAAAATAAATAAATAAATATTGAAACCTTCAGAGAGCAGCTCTGCAGTTAAACAATTTCTCTGACTGTCAATGAAAGTTTTAACGTGTTTATTTTGACCCATTATTCAGGAGCAAATTACTCCAACCTCAGGTTTGACCAAGGTTTTTGGCACCGGCCGGCCCATTTAGCTCCGGCATGCATTGACGGTCTTTTGATTTATTTGCAACCAACAGAGGTTCACGACATCCAATTCCGGGTTAAGCAAAGCAGCCCCAGAACAAAATTGAGCCTGCTGTTTCACAGTAGAAGCAGTGTTCTTTTCTTTGTAAACATGGCACAGGCAAAATTGTTGGCATGCACGAGGACAAGTGCTTCATGGCCACTTTCGGTGGGATATATTCCAGCCAACAAATTAGACTTAGCCAACAGATTTATTTTCATGGCTCGAACGTGTAATTATGCTTTGTCAAATCTTATTCGAATGCTTCCATTTCGTTTTCACTACATGGCAGAAAGTAGAATGAACCTGTGCATCTCACTCCTGTCGTTCTTTCAACCGAATACCAGCTTTGTGTTGAATAAACAGCAACACTAATAAGGTACTTCGATTCGTGAAATCTATTAGTTCCGAGGCTCACCGACACCATTTTGCCAATTGAAATGATTGGAAATGAAATGAATTGGTCACAGCCGTAGAACAAAATAATGTTTACCTTGTTTTGTGGGTTTTTCACATAAAATAGCCTGACTAACACTATAATCAGCAAAATCTTGTTCATTTATCCACATGAAGCGTATTGCTCTCATAGTGTGAGTTCCTTCATTCGTTCAGACAGTCACCGTTAAGTCCAGCGGTCAAACATTAATGTTAACTTTTTTTTTCTGTGGTGTGCTGGTGTGGTCAAATGTGAAATATCAATATCTCTGCTGGATTGTAGCAATCCTTCAATGCTCAGGCTTACTCTCATGTCAATTATGGGGAAAACAAGGTACCTAATTTAGGATGTACAGTACAGAAGAATTTTGTTGATTCCCTCTCTTATCTAATCAGCTGATGGATTAAAATTGTCTCTGTTAGACATGAATGTCATCAACAGCCCAATTATTTTGGCAGCCACACACAGCCGTGCGTCTACCGTCATTCATGAGGTGCTAATATCTGATTTTTATGACTCGCCTGCTCTGATAGGAGTTTGGATTCAGTTCAAGCGCTGCTAGGTTTTGGAAAGAAGCTCTAACAAGCTGCGAGTGAACCAGAACTCTGAGCTAACACTTTGAGCAAAGGATTTGCTTCCAGAATAGGTGGTGGGGAGGTGGGATGGAGTGGGGGTGAGTTCAGTCAATTCTTAGCTCAATTAACCCAGAGTAAAGCACATGCATCGAGATATAAGAAATTGTCATCAATAGAAAGCAGATAACAAGGTTTCATCACAGTAACTGGGGAGAAAAAGGTGTGATGCCGCTATTCCTCCCCCGCCTTGTTGGAAATTATTTATAAATGGATGTGCAGGTAATGAGCATATGTTTTAGAAGCCAAGTAATAAAGTCGAGCCAGGAGCAGCCATATATATGGTACTTGGCAGCTCCTAGGAATGAAATCTAAAAATGCGCTTCGAAAAACAAATGTGGTTTTATCGACTTAAAGCACAGGAAGTGCATTTTAGTCATCCAAGCTTGCATATTAATGGTGCTGAAATGCTTCTCCCTCATCTTCATTTACCAAAGGAGCCTGAGAAATTAGAGAGATGCTCAGGTTCACCTATTTTGTACGGAAATTCCACAGCAGCTACGGCATAACATATTCAGATGAAACACATAAATCATCAGCGGGTGGTAAAACATTCAAGTGGGTGGGTGTGATTCGCTTGATCGGAATTTGAAGAACACACCACCATGTTGACACCCTCCTCTCAGTTTGACGTTTGCCATTAAAGCAGCTGAGAAAACGTTGTTGACTGTTCGACTGAACCTATTTTAAGAAACCACCAAATTCGGTCCGGATGCTCCCTGATGATGGGGCTTGAGTGAAGTAAAGCCGCCTTACATTTGCCATTGGGAACACATGAGCACCAAGGCAAATCGTTTCCTCAGCAGTATTGAGCAAATAATGGAAAACACATAGTTGCCTTATCCGACTGAATGTGATCTGTCCTGTTACGCTAATTCTGCCTTCCTACGAATACTAAAACCTCCAGTCTGCAAAAGTACGACTTGGCGTTTTAAAAGGTATTTCACTGACACAATGCATGTAAGAGTGTTAAGTAGCCCAGGGTTCACCAATGAGCTGCCCTTCGCCAGTGATAGGACATTGTGATTTCCTAGTCGTGATGTGGAAGTGATCATGTGAAAATGTGAACACTGGCTGAGGGTTATTGAAATAAAGTGTTGCATGTTGATCATTATTTATCGAGGTATTGCGAAAATTCATTTAACATGACCAGTGTCTTCACATAAACTAAAGTCATTAAATATTATTACAGGTAATTTGAGCAAATTTGTTATTTCAGAAGTGTCTATCAAACTGCTAGCCCTTTGAATTAGAAAGTTCACTATATTTTCCTTGCACACGCAAAAGAAAAAATATGTAATCGGAATACAGATACATTTCGTAAAAAGCGATATTATTTCGCCGGATTACAATTTGAATGCAGGGATAATCCGGGTGTGGATTTGAGCCTTTCAAGCTAGCGAAAGGAGCAACCGTGTTCAGAAACAGTTTGAAAGCATCAATGGAGGAAATGATGCATGCGATGTCTGGACCACATTAACATTTGAAAAGAAAAGGGTGCGCCGTCTGACGCTAGCAGCACGCTAGCTCACGCCAACGGAGACAATTTTAATGCGCTCTGTTTTTCCTCCCCTTCATTCCTCATGCGGTAAACGATAGCTTCCCTAGCATGTGTGCGTTTGCTCGTATATCAATGGAAATGTTTCATCTGATTATTAAAACAGTTTGCGTGTCCTATGTCTTTTCAAGATGAAATGTTTATTCATTAAAAAACAGCTTGGGCATGTAAATTTCTGTGCATGCTTGTGCGTTGGTGTTGTCGGGTAAAGTGTAGCCGCTGAATGGAATCCATCACTATTGGCATGTGGACCTGATTACTTGAGAGTCTCAAAGAGCCGTGATAAAGAATTCTGTCCAGGCCTCTTTACTAACACATCACTCACGGTGTGGTCCCCCCCGCTCATCTTGCTGCCCTCCTCTTGACACCATCACGTTAACATGGCTCAACGCTGCCAGGGAATCCGCATCACGACTTGAATGTCTTAAAGTGGGCGACGTGAGGGAGAAGAAGAAGAGCTTTGAGATTGAACTCATTGGGAAGAAGCTGCAGTCGCAAAGCTGAATGTGATAACAAAAGCAGAACGGCTGGTTTGTTTTGATTTGAAATATTATTCTGGCAACAAACGCCAATAAAATGTGAAAAATTACCTTTCCTGCAACGGGTATGGTAATCAGGAATCTGTTAGCATTTTTGCAACCGTCGGCAGAAAACCCGCTCTCACTAAACCCCCTGACTCATGGAGCGAGTCGACACAAACAAAAGATCCATCCTATTTACAGTCTTGTCTTAGAAGTGAGAATAATACAATTCTTCACCACAAAATTACAATCTCACATTTTCATAAAGCAAGCACTCCGCGCACTTAGGTGGACGGAGTGCAAGTTTTGTCTCCTCACAGGAGCCTAAAAGGACATCTCAGGACGCGAGACAAACTTCGAAAGTGGTAAACGACATTTTCATGCCGCTTCTTTTGTCTCGCTCGTTTGGTATTTATGCGCACACAAACTCAAATACATGCCTCTCTTCAACTTTGGTTTCTTTTGCGGGAAATCTCTAAATGTGCAGCGCAATCAATGTCGCTTCCACCTGCGTGAGGGTTATCAATCACTAGCTTATATTGCATAGTTTGGTGAATGTGGTGAATATAAACTGACTAACTTCTACTTGTCACGGGAGCACCTGCGTCACTTAGGATGCCACTAATGTGAAGCAGTTGTTGCTTCTCACACACGCCAGCTGCAAATATGCTCGACTTCCAGGAAGCTCTCGACCTTCTTGTAAAAGACAAGCAGGGAAACCCCACAGCTGATTGACAATCTGTGAACCGGCAGTCACTATTTTCAGTGTCAACGTGGTTTTCACAGATCAAATTTGGGCTTCCCTGAAAAGGGCCGGTTGCAACAGAACATTTACACAAATCGTACGGCAGGTAAACTCCTCATCACGTTGTCGTCCCGGCATGCTCTGCAACGATTGTAAAATATATTTTGCCAACAAAAACATTTTTGCTGGTGAAATGGTTCACACGTCGTTCAGAAAAAGAAGAAGAAATGGATTCGGCAAGAAAGAAGCGAATGTGTCAATTTGGAATAATCGCTGCAATGAGCTTTTTGTGTTTATCTGCCACTGTCAAATGAATGCTGAGCTCGGGAGAAGCCACCGGGTCACGGAATCACAAGCCATCAGACGTCTTTCATTTTGAATATCTTTTGATAGCCTCGGCATTCAATGGTATTTGTATAAAATGAAGTACTCTTAAGTCTTTTTTTTTTTTTTGCAACCTTGAATATATTTGAAAAGTACCGCATTGATAGTCGCCGCACTGTGAATATGGACTGTTCGGTGATGATCATCTCCTGAAAAAGCAAAGTCAAGAACGACACTTCAAAACAAATTGATCGGCCCAAAAAAATGTCTCGTTTGAGATGAGCTGTCTTGACTTGACGCTGCGCTTGAACAGTGCATTCATGTTTCATTTAGTGCGTGTGTATTATTTGCAGGCTTTTGCATCGACAAACGCGTGGCAGGGTAGACGTGGCTGATGTCGCGTGTCGCTGTTTTCACCTCCATGAATCAAGTTATTATTTTGGTGTCATTATCGTTTGATTCCATCCATCCATTTACTAATCTGCTTCTCCTCACGAGGGTCCTCGGGACAATGTGGAGTGTTCCATTAACCTGCCACGCATGTTTTGGGAATGTGGGAGGAAACCGGAGTACCCGGAGAAAACCCACGCAGGCACAGGGAGGACATGCAAAGTCCACACAGGAATGACGGTGCCAGAATCGAACCCTGCACCTTTACACTGTGAAGCGGACTTACAAACCAGTCGCCCACCGTGCCACCTTCATTTGATTCCTTTTTCCAAAAAATAAATTGCCACTCTGACTTTTTTTTTCTTTCTTATTACGTACAAGGGAAGCTGTTGTATCGGTTTAATTGGACTCATGAGTCACAAGGGTTCTAGTAGAGCCCACAGGTTGCCACAGTGAAAAAGTTTTCCGTTTGTTTTCTTGTACAAGCACATGGACCATCCAGTCATCATTAGTGCAGGAGGAACATTGACACAACTGCGCGGCCAAAGCTGAAAAACACGACTTGGAATGGAACCAAATTCGCTGTGGTGGTAGTGGAGCAGTTATTTTTTTTCCCTTTAGCTTTATTATTTTCACTTTTTGTGTATTTATTTTAAGTCAAACTATATTTCGCAAACACAGTTACACCAAATGGTCCACTTGTGCCACAAGGCCCCTTTTGGCTTTGCCTCATTAGCAACCCACGAGAGAAGGAGCACAATCTCAACTTTTCAGAGTCAGTATGCCGGTGGAATGCAAAGTACTAAAAAGCGCATAAATGAGCCTTTTGGAGGACCAACAATATAATTCACTGTATCCCCCCTGCCCCTGCCCCCACCACCACCACCTACACAAACTATAAGGTTTACTTGTAAATAAAACAATAGATTTTGTTCAGAACCCCTATTAGAATAAGAAGCCCAATCTCATAAAAATCTCATCCATAGCCCTTAAATGAAGGAGTATTCAGGCAGCAAAGTGAAAAAAAAAATCTGTATATCGAGTAATAGAGTTACACATCATCATTTTTGAGAATTAAATGTTCAGATGCGAGACAAACTTGCGAAACATGAAGCTACCGTGCCCGTTTTAACATATGCAGTTTTTTTTCCAAGTCATTATCATGCTGGACGACGCATTCCCGGCCCATCTTGTTTTCTTTCTGAGGAAAGATTTCCAAACAAGATTGCCTGAAGTCGCCTGTACCCTACGCAGAAAAATCGTCCTAAAACATGACGTTCCCGCCAGTGATGGGCATGAGCAGCATGACTACTTGAACGCCATATCTCACTCGTGTAGTCATAATGTTGCTGTTTTCAACCTCAAATAGCTTTTCAATTGCAATGCTACTTTTGTGATTACATACTGCAGTAGCGTCCGCAGAAGCTACGTGCCCCTGGGCAGTTCTTAACATTAAAAACATCCCTTCCATTTGGCGTCATGTACCGATCCGCCCCGAGACAGTATTACAAAAGATGGCTGTGAATTGTCTGTAACTCCCGTCACCAGTTAAACTTGTCATCACAACTCAGTCAGCAAATAATAATAGCTAACATAGCACTAGCTTGCTACATGATTTTGGCAGCATTAGGACAAAACTGTGGGGCAGTAGAAGCTTAAAAGTATAATTTGGGGCTGTGTAATTTTGGGTTTTTGCAGGATATTCATTAGTTTTGATCTTTAAAAAAGACAATTTGCTGTCATTTTGTCATCATATTGTAGCATAGCTTGCTGAAGGGTAGAGTTGGCTGAGTTCTTGGTTAAACTTTGCTCACATCATTTTCTTCCAAGTCTTCTATATGAGTCATTTCGAGGTTCTTTGGTGAAATGATGGCGAGGCTGATCATGTGCTTTGTTGAGCTTGTAGTCACTGCAAGATTTCAGCCCATTGGGCTGCAATATGACCAAATCTTTTCATGGTCACTGAGGTCCCAAATGCCTTCAAATCAATAACAAGTTCCTGCTATGTATTTTGAGGCTGCTCCCTTACTGTCTCATGGTCACCCCCACTCCACAAGGCAAGCCGCTCCAGACTGAGGCCAATTGATGGCCATATTGTGTCTCTTTTGCTTTCGAATAATGGGGGCAATGGTTGTCACCTTGTGACCAAGCCTTTTACTGATGGTTTGTGAACCATTTCAGCCATGTGCAGGTCTACAATCTTGACCATGACATGTTTTGACAGTTCCTTTTCTTGCCTATGGTGAGATTGGAAGGTAAATTGATTCCTCGGACGGGTTTTTTTGAACTGCATGAAGAATGTCGAGCAACAATATCGGTAAATGGTGGATCTCGTGTGTGCGTGTGTGTGTGTGTGTGTGTGTGTGTGTGTGTGTGTGTGTGTGTGTGTGTGTGTATATATATATATATATATA
>NW_017805540.1:853314-856900 GCF_001891065.2 Hippocampus comes
AAAAAAAAATATATATATATATATATATATATATATATGCACACACACACACACACACACACACGTCTATGTTGCCTATATTAAATCTTAAGTTTGTCCTCATCACATTGTCTGTGTCTGCAATCCCAAAGAAACTTGTACTGTAATTCAAAAAAAAGACTTGTACAGATGCAATTTCTATTGAGCCCCAGAATTGACATGTGAACAAAAACAATTTTGTTCACATGCTGTAACTATTATGTAGGCATGAGGAACTACTTTGTAGGCATTAACTACTACTGTGCACATGGACAACTACATGGTGTGCACAAAATAGAAAGTGCACACGAAGTAGTTGTTTGTGCGCGTAAAGTAGTTGGAGCGTGCGCACGTTGTAGCCGTGGCTCCTTGCAGGTCACTTGAACAAGAAAATCGAACGCACCTTCTTTCAAAGTTGAAAAGTCGAAGGAAAGCTACATAATGGACAGGGGCAGCGTGATCAACTTTTATTTTAGGCTCGGGATGAGTTACAAGGACATCATGAAAAGCTTGCCATTGCAAAGAATCATTATCACCAAGAGACATTTCAATAGTCTGTTGAGAGCCAGCTTGCTTTACCGGCGGAGGTACGACTTGGACGCCGGGATCGATTTTATTGTTCAGCAACTGCAACGCTCTGAGAGGGATCATGGTTACTGGTGGATGTGTACGAAATGAAAACTTTTTGTCATAATATCACTACATCATGTTGGTATAAAATAAAAACGTCAGATGCAATAACGTGTGGGTTTTTCAAGGCACTGATTAGGTCGGCAAGAAGCGAGTCTGTTAAGGTGGGCTCGACTTGTTTACCCTCTTATCCAGTAAGGGATCAGCGCTACTTGATGTGCTTGCTGTAACTATTTTGTGTACATGCTGTAACTGTTTCGTGCGTACGAAGTAAGAGTTCATGCACACAAAATATAATTTAGTGTGCACAATATAGTAATTAGTGTGCACAAATTACTTATTTGTGCACACGAATTAGTAGTTTATGCACACAAAGTAATTTTTTTTCAAATGTTTTTCTTGTTTTGATATTAGTAATACTATGTATCTATCAATCTAGAAGTAACTAGCTAGCCAGCTAGCTAGCTAACCGGCTAGCTAACTGGCTAGCTCGCTACTTGTTTATTCACAGAGTGAAAATGAATAACTGTATTTTCCTGCAGTATCAGGTTGTGTCTTTTCGTGTTTTTGGGTAGTGTATGTGTTTTTCTTGTTGTTCAGTCTTCTGCGTCCTGTTCTGTGACAAAACCAGAAGTGCCACAGTTCATAAGAGGCAGACTGGACACAACAGACAGGAAGTAACAACACTCCACCTTCCTGCTTCAACCATGCGAGTGCAGCAGTTTCACTTCCGTCACTTCCCCTTTCTGTTTCATCGTCGCTCTTAAAAAAACAAAAAAAAAAACTCTTATATTACGATCATGCTCATTTGATGTCCTGTACATGAACTTCACATCAGGCGGTTTGATTGTTGAAACGCTCCCTGTTTAGCCTGTGACATTCGAGACGATCACGTTTCCATTACAATAAATTGCTTTGAGACAAATGTGTGTTTAAGGCATAAGCACAGACTTGCCTTTGTTTGTCCTTTGCCCGGTTTCATTTTATGGGTGAACAACTCCAAAAAGAACAGTGTTGGTGAAATAGTTACGGAATTAAAAGTGCAAATGGGAATATTATTTCAGAATGATAAAATAGACCATCCCTAATCTTTTGCACCCAGCTGGCGGGAGCACCTTCGGGGCAGTGCTCTGCGTATTGATTTTGTTGCTTCTCTCATCTGGTATGTTGACAGCAGGCAAATACATACAGCTAAACTAAATGACTGCTCTTCAATTTGGTTTTAGTGATTCAGCTGTCCATTGTTTACCTGAAGGGAAAGAATACCGCACTTTCACTTTATTGGATCATTGGGCTGTAGCTGCATACATTAGCAGCACACAATGTGTCTCTTATAATCAATGTGTTGGCTTTAATGTGACTTTGAGAGAAATTTTGATTGGGCATGAAGTTACACAGGTGTCGCTGACTTTCACTTTGCCGTGTCTCTACAAATGTTTGTGCTCTGGGGCTTTATATTCCCAACATTCCTCTCGAGAACGCAACGTGATAAATGGAAACTCGGTTGGCTCTACCCTGCAACTTAGTGAATTTGAAATCAATCTATTGCCAAGACGACATTCACACCTCATTTCCCCCTGCAGGTATGTGGAGATAAAAAGAAGGAATGAGTCAGTAATACAGTAACACAATATCGTAAGAGTGTTCTCCCTTTAAAAGCTAAAAGAAAATTTTAAGAAAAGGGGGCCGGCTGACTCTTTTCATACGAAATAAAGCCACTCATCCATTAACCAAAAATGGAAATACAGCATTAATAATTTACGCACCATAGATGATCAAATTGTAAATTTGCCAAGATTACGATGGTCACTTAGTTAGCAACATGAAGGGGGCAAAATATTGTCAGGTATATTTCATACGGTATAGATATATTATTTCTATCGCCTTCACAGTGTCTCATTTTGGTCATTAGAGTCCAAAAGTAGAATTTGGGGGCTAATGAAACACTTTAAACAAAACACTGCACAGGCATAAATGACTTGAAAATACAATTTGCCGTTGTGTTAACAGGATGTTGAACCCGAGGGGGGTTTCTCTAACGTGATGAGAGCTGTCAGCAGTCAGGGGTGACAGGAAGTCTCACCACAGGTGTATATGGGAAATGAAATGCAAACGTGGTTTACAGAACGATGGTGACGGGGTTCAACGTTTTTTGCCGAGCTATTTATGACCCGCCGCCTCACACAACAGATGCAGACGGGACAGCATGGAAACGCTTCTTTTCTTATTTCCTCAATTTAACTTCATGGCCCAGAAGGAGGAAGCATATTTCAAAAGGCTTGATCCACAACACGGGCAAGAACCAACCATGAAGGCCGATAGCAGCAGGTTCGTGTACGACTCTAAAACTATTCTAGAAATGCAGTGGCTATTGTCAGAATCTCTTTATGGTTCAGCAATCATCTCTTCAAACAGAGACACTTTATTTTGTGCATATTATCATAATAACCGACCTGTTCAAATGCTTGAATGTGATCGAAAGTCTTGACGGCTGTCAATATCGCCGTGTTGAGTGGGTGTGTGTGTCTCATAAAGCTGCGGCATGAATCCCTTTTTGCAAGTTAAGCGATGTGCACGTATGACTCGTTTCTGAAAGCTTTGTTGATCCACACGAAAATGTAATTTATTGCGCAGTCATGTAAAACGCGTGGAAACATGTAAGCGAGGAGTCTTTCTGATTTTGGTCTTTGGGGAAATGCATACTTTTTTTTTTTTTTTTTTTTGTGTGTCTCATAAAGCTGCGGCATGAATCCCTTTTTGCAAGTTAAGCGATGTGCACGTATGACTCGTTTCTGAAAGCTTTGTTGATCCACACGAAAATGTAATTTATTGCGCAGTCATGTAAAACGCGTGGAAACATGTAAGCGAGGAGTCTTTCTGATTTTGGTCTTTGGGGAAATGCATACTTTTTTTTTTTTTTTTTTTTTGCATGCAGACA
>NW_017805540.1:862734-869850 GCF_001891065.2 Hippocampus comes
TGTCCTCATCACATTGTCTGTGTCTGCAATCCCAAAGAAACTTGTACTGTAATTCAAAAAAAAGACTTGTACAGATGCAATTTCTATTGAGCCCCAGAATTGACATGTGAACAAAAACAATTTTGTTCACATGCTGTAACTATTATGTAGGCATGAGGAACTACTTTGTAGGCATTAACTACTACTGTGCACATGGACAACTACATGGTGTGCACAAAATAGAAAGTGCACACGAAGTAGTTGTTTGTGCGCGTAAAGTAGTTGGAGCGTGCGCACGTTGTAGCCGTGGCTCCTTGCAGGTCACTTGAACAAGAAAATCGAACGCACCTTCTTTCAAAGTTGAAAAGTCGAAGGAAAGCTACATAATGGACAGGGGCAGCGTGATCAACTTTTATTTTAGGCTCGGGATGAGTTACAAGGACATCATGAAAAGCTTGCCATTGCAAAGAATCATTATCACCAAGAGACATTTCAATAGTCTGTTGAGAGCCAGCTTGCTTTACCGGCGGAGGTACGACTTGGACGCCGGGATCGATTTTATTGTTCAGCAACTGCAACGCTCTGAGAGGGATCATGGTTACTGGTGGATGTGTACGAAATGAAAACTTTTTGTCATAATATCACTACATCATGTTGGTATAAAATAAAAACGTCAGATGCAATAACGTGTGGGTTTTTCAAGGCACTGATTAGGTCGGCAAGAAGCGAGTCTGTTAAGGTGGGCTCGATTTGTTTACCCTCTTATCCAGTAAGGGATCAGCGCTACTTGATGTGCTTGCTGTAACTATTTTGTGTACATGCTGTAACTGTTTCGTGCGTACGAAGTAAGAGTTCATGCACACAAAATATAATTTAGTGTGCACAATATAGTAATTAGTGTGCACAAATTACTTATTTGTGCACACGAATTAGTAGTTTATGCACACAAAGTAATTTTTTTTCAAATGTTTTTCTTGTTTTGATATTAGTAATACTATGTATCTATCAATCTAGAAGTAACTAGCTAGCCAGCTAGCTAGCTAACCGGCTAGCTAACTGGCTAGCTCGCTACTTGTTTATTCACAGAGTGAAAATGAATAACTGTATTTTCCTGCAGTATCAGGTTGTGTCTTTTCGTGTTTTTGGTAGTGTATGTGTTTTTCTTGTTGTTCAGTCTTCTGCGTCCTGTTCTGTGACAAAACCAGAAGTGCCACAGTTCATAAGAGGCAGACTGGACACAACAGACAGGAAGTAACAACACTCCACCTTCCTGCTTCAACCATGCGAGTGCAGCAGTTTCACTTCCGTCACTTCCCCTTTCTGTTTCATCGTCGCTCTTAAAAAAAAAAAAAAAAAACTCTTATATTACGATCATGCTCATTTGATGTCCTGTACATGAACTTCACATCAGGCGGTTTGATTGTTGAAACGCTCCCTGTTTAGCCTGTGACATTCGAGACGATCACGTTTCCATTACAATAAATTGCTTTGAGACAAATGTGTGTTTAAGGCATAAGCACAGACTTGCCTTTGTTTGTCCTTTGCCCGGTTTCATTTTATGGGTGAACAACTCCAAAAAGAACAGTGTTGGTGAAATAGTTACGGAATTAAAAGTGCAAATGGGAATATTATTTCAGAATGATAAAATAGAGCATCCCTAATCTTTTGCACCCAGCTGGCGGGAGCACCTTCGGGGCAGTGCTCTGCGTATTGATTTTGTTGCTTCTCTCATCTGGTATGTTGACAGCAGGCAAATACATACAGCTAAACTAAATGACTGCTCTTCAATTTGGTTTTAGTGATTCAGCTGTCCATTGTTTACCTGAAGGGAAAGAATACCGCACTTTCACTTTATTGGATCATTGGGCTGTAGCTGCATACATTAGCAGCACACAATGTGTCTCTTATAATCAATGTGTTGGCTTTAATGTGACTTTGAGAGAAATTTTGATTGGGCATGAAGTTACACAGGTGTCGCTGACTTTCACTTTGCCGTGTCTCTACAAATGTTTGTGCTCTGGGGCTTTATATTCCCAACATTCCTCTCGAGAACGCAACGTGATAAATGGAAACTCGGTTGGCTCTACCCTGCAACTTAGTGAATTTGAAATCAATCTATTGCCAAGACGACATTCACACCTCATTTCCCCCTGCAGGTATGTGGAGATAAAAAGAAGGAATGAGTCAGTAATACAGTAACACAATATCGTAAGAGTGTTCTCCCTTTAAAAGCTAAAAGAAAATTTTAAGAAAAGGGGGCCGGCTGACTCTTTTCATACGAAATAAAGCCACTCATCCATTAACCAAAAATGGAAATACAGCATTAATAATTTACGCACCATAGATGATCAAATTGTAAATTTGCCAAGATTACGATGGTCACTTAGTTAGCAACATGAAGGGGGCAAAATATTGTCAGGTATATTTCATACGGTATAGATATATTATTTCTATCGCCTTCACAGTGTCTCATTTTGGTCATTAGAGTCCAAAAGTAGAATTTGGGGGCTAATGAAACACTTTAAACAAAACACTGCACAGGCATAAATGACTTGAAAATACAATTTGCCGTTGTGTTAACAGGATGTTGAACCCGAGGGGGGTTTCTCTAACGTGATGAGAGCTGTCAGCAGTCAGGGGTGACAGGAAGTCTCACCACAGGTGTATATGGGAAATGAAATGCAAACGTGGTTTACAGAACGATGGTGACGGGGTTCAACGTTTTTTGCCGAGCTATTTATGACCCGCCGCCTCACACAACAGATGCAGACGGGACAGCATGGAAACGCTTCTTTTCTTATTTCCTCAATTTAACTTCATGGCCCAGAAGGAGGAAGCATATTTCAAAAGGCTTGATCCACAACACGGGCAAGAACCAACCATGAAGGCCGATAGCAGCAGGTTCGTGTACGACTCTAAAACTATTCTAGAAATGCAGTGGCTATTGTCAGAATCTCTTTATGGTTCAGCAATCATCTCTTCAAACAGAGACACTTTATTTTGTGCATATTATCATAATAACCGACCTGTTCAAATGCTTGAATGTGATCGAAAGTCTTGACGGCTGTCAATATCGCCGTGTTGAGTGGGTGTGTGTGTCTCATAAAGCTGCGGCATGAATCCCTTTTTGCAAGTTAAGCGATGTGCACGTATGACTCGTTTCTGAAAGCTTTGTTGATCCACACGAAAATGTAATTTATTGCGCAGTCATGTAAAACGCGTGGAAACATGTAAGCGAGGAGTCTTTCTGATTTTGGTCTTTGGGGAAATGCATACTTTTTTTTTTTTTTTTTTTTTGCATGCAGACAGCAAGACAAGGAGAGGACGAGCCGACCAAGTCTCACCAGGTCCGGCTCCCATGACAATGTCAGTCACCAGACCAAGACAACATCCAGCAAGTGAGGCTAATTCCAATGACTTCGCGTAACGCTAATATTTAGAGAAGCATTGATCATATTTGACCTCAGTTGTCACCTGCAAAAAGACACATGACGCTAAAACTTTGCTGCCGAGTCACTTCATCGACTGCTTCTTCATCTTTTCTCAGCATCTCAGCAGAGACGGCTCTGCAATGGAGCAACTCATTTGAAGAATTGATGAAGAATGCAGGTCAGAGTTGCGCCCCCCGATGCAAAGTTTGACTTATTCAACAATAAGAACATTATTAGTTGCGATGCATGCTTTAATGTTTGCAACTTCCTCATAACAAAATTCCCCCTTTGCACAACGTGGTTCTCAGAAAATAGGGTCCAAGAGTGTGACATGAGAGTCCAAAAATGAACTTGTTCAAAAGCTGGTCAAAATAATAGATGCTTTAAATCAAACCTTCCTGCAGTGTGCTATGAATAAATAAAGAGAGTTCACTTCGCCTTCTGTTCGCAAGGGATTGTTGAATATTGTGGTACTCCATTGATTCATATTGAACAGCAAGCACTTCACACTCGAGAAGAAAAAAAAAGACTTTTAAATTCATTATTTTTACACTTGAACAGCTTCACTACTTTCATACCAAGATATCCATTTGAGAAAAAAAAAACATTAACCAATCATACATAGAAAATTACTTCTGAATGGTGAACAGTGGCTCTCGGGTGACCCGTTGATACATTTGAGGGACACCACGCCTTTATTAACTGTTCGCCTCGCTAAATATGAAATGTCTGCAGCTGAACTGTGCGCCTTTTTAAATCCTGCTGACTCATGTGCAAGAATACACGTGAATGCAGCTAGTGTGAACCAAGACGTTGATCTATTTTATTGCACGCACGTTACCCAAAAAACTGGACACCATGCTTGACATGTAACTTACTCTGTTGTCGTAGAATGAACAAAAAGAGTTTAGGTTTTTTTTTTTTTTTTTAATGTGAAGAGGTGAACCAATTCAGCGTCCGGTTCAACTTACTAAAGTCGTTCCATTCGAAGTGTGGAGTATTTTAGAGTAGTAAATCTTTTGAGGTTACTTCGTGGACACAGAAGGTAACACGCGTATCGTCATTTTTTTTCTGAAGTTGTATTGTCACATTATGGGCGGCATTAAACAGTATTGTGTTGCATTGGAATTCTGCTGGTTTATTGGTAATATTAGATGTTTTAAACGGATGATTTTCAATGATTTAAAATGCTCTTAATTACACAGCCGTTGTTGGCATGTCACTAAAAGGAAGTGGTCGAGACGACTATTTTTCACCCCTCAAAGCGCATTTACACACAAGCGACAGCTCAGATCTCAATAATATGGGTGATTATTTTATCTCCGCAGTATGTTTGCGGAGACATCTGGCGAGTCATTGTAAAGGAAAAAAAATATTCATATTCATAACATTTTGCTGGACCTAATTTTCTGAGAACCTCTGCTGGGTTATATAATTGTTTGTGTATATTAAAGCAGTGGTCCCCAGCTTCCGGGCCACGGACTGGTACAGGACGCACAGAAAGAGAAAATAACTTCTATTACTTCCGTTTTATTTATTTCGGAATCTGAAAGATGTTTTATTTTGAAAAAATACCGGATTCTCTGTTACATCCGTCTACAGTATGTCACTCTTGACGCAGGTCAAGGCGCGCTTCTCGGTCACATGATAGGTTACCGCTAAAATGAAACCCAAAAGCTAGCAAAATGAGTTAAAAAAACAAACGTTTTGGGTGGGGGGAAAAGGCCCAACCAGGAGACAGAAGAGAAGCCTACGACGTTCAAGAAAAAAAGGCTATATTTAATAGACAATATCCGGGGTCCTACTTAAAATACGGATTTATGTCAACGGGAGATTCCCACGCACCAAGCCCACTCCGCATAATATGCGGCGATGGTGAGTCTAATTTTTCATGCAGTTTGTATTGGCGATGTATCTTATTTTGAAGGCACGTTTAAACGTTACCATAGCGACCAGAGAGCGCCGGGTGGTAAGATAGGACGTTCCTCGTGTCATGACTCGTGTTTATTATGATGTTACGAAAATACCACAGTTTTCATGCATGTCATATCATATTATTTAATTCTATTTATCCGTCACACCTTTAAGGAAAATATTGTCTGACATTAAACCGGTCCGTGGGGCAAAAAAGATTGCGGACCGCTGCATTAAAGCACAAATTACTAGCCCTTTAAATAAAGAAGTGATGGAAAGTCAATTCCTCATTCACACATCCTTTTCCTCAATGACCCAGCCCATGCAGACAGATCTCAGATATCGTCTTACTTTTCAAGTTTCTCGAGTAACGAGCTGTGTGTCCGTATTCATGTCTCCATATCAGATGGGGTGGCAACTTTCTCTCAGTTCCTCCGCACGGAGTTCAGCGAGGAAAACATAGAGTTCTGGCTGGCGTGTGAAGAATTCAAGACCTATGACTCCGAGAAAAAACTGCTGTCCAAGGCCAAACATATTTATACAGTTTTTATTGAGTCGGATGCGCCTAAAGAGGTATTTCATGCTAATTTGCTGATGGAAAAGAATGTTTATCTTTTGGCCTGTCACCGAGTGCTGTTGGAGGCTCAGAATATTCATGACATGGTGATAAAAGTATGAGGGGGATGAATTCCCAATCATGATCGGGTCAAGAAGTCGACCTCTCTGAACGCAGCAGAAGCAGTTTGGGCAGGCATCTCAACAAAGTACAACAACCTGCAAAAAGTAGCCAGTGAGAGAGAACTGCGGTTTAGAAGATTTTTTTTTTTTTTCCTTTCGCAGCGCGGATGACAATTTGACCGCGTCTGACCGATGAGAGCAGGCAGTTGGTTTGTGGCTGTGACTCTTCTCTGCAAATGTGAAGAGAGCAGCACCCACACACTTTCTGAGGAGGATGATTGTCAGTCTAAATATTTTGTAGCTTCTGCATGCGCCTGCATCAATGCTTTGTAGGAGATGAATGCACATGCGTTACTTACTATGGCTGCGCGAGGAGGCTTTTTCAGATACATAACAGACACGATTATTGGTGAGGTGACAAGAAAACTGTTTATTATAAATCCCGATTTATTGTATCTCTCCTCAGTTCTGTTTTGGGGGTTTTTCTCCGCATTTTTATTTTAAGAGCAATTTAGTCGAGATGAGACAAAAGTGCCGACTGACTGTGCTTCAAAGTGGTGAAAACGCCGACAGAGAAATATTTACGCTCATGCTATTGAGCATTCTACATTGAACTTTGCTTTTGTATTTCAACCGTCATTCATTTTGGCAGGGGGTAATCACTCAATTCAATAAAAACGAAACCAAAGAGTCTTTTCGGAATGGGCAATTTCTCAACACGAGTTTCAGAATAATATTCCCTTTTTTTTCTGCAAAGCGCTCAAGGTGAACTTTTTCAGTGTAAAATTGTTGTCATGAATATCTTAAAAAAAAGTGTTTGAAAAGTTTTCAAGTGTATCCAAATTGCCTCGCTGGTGCTTGGGGATGGTTGGGATAATGCATGCCCGTTCCACGATGTACTTGTGCTTCTTTTTTCTGTCACCTATATGCTACCGAAAAATAGCAAGTACACATACTATACGACAAGTCAAGAACTTGCACCTGTAAGCAGGCATAGCTATGAATCTATAGATACGACTGAGTTTTTATGCCTATGGCAATGTTAAGCTAATGTCCATGTGTACCTATTACATTTGATGGGACAGTTGCCCCTGCCAACATGGCCGCCGCCGTA
>NW_017805540.1:883648-920621 GCF_001891065.2 Hippocampus comes
TGTCCTCATCACATTGTCTGTGTCTGCAATCCCAAAGAAACTTGTACTGTAATTCAAAAAAAAGACTTGTACAGATGCAATTTCTATTGAGCCCCAGAATTGACATGTGAACAAAAACAATTTTGTTCACATGCTGTAACTATTATGTAGGCATGAGGAACTACTTTGTAGGCATTAACTACTACTGTGCACATGGACAACTACATGGTGTGCACAAAATAGAAAGTGCACACGAAGTAGTTGTTTGTGCGCGTAAAGTAGTTGGAGCGTGCGCACGTTGTAGCCGTGGCTCCTTGCAGGTCACTTGAACAAGAAAATCGAACGCACCTTCTTTCAAAGTTGAAAAGTCGAAGGAAAGCTACATAATGGACAGGGGCAGCGTGATCAACTTTTATTTTAGGCTCGGGATGAGTTACAAGGACATCATGAAAAGCTTGCCATTGCAAAGAATCATTATCACCAAGAGACATTTCAATAGTCTGTTGAGAGCCAGCTTGCTTTACCGGCGGAGGTACGACTTGGACGCCGGGATCGATTTTATTGTTCAGCAACTGCAACGCTCTGAGAGGGATCATGGTTACTGGTGGATGTGTACGAAATGAAAACTTTTTGTCATAATATCACTACATCATGTTGGTATAAAATAAAAACGTCAGATGCAATAACGTGTGGGTTTTTCAAGGCACTGATTAGGTCGGCAAGAAGCGAGTCTGTTAAGGTGGGCTCGATTTGTTTACCCTCTTATCCAGTAAGGGATCAGCGCTACTTGATGTGCTTGCTGTAACTATTTTGTGTACATGCTGTAACTGTTTCGTGCGTACGAAGTAAGAGTTCATGCACACAAAATATAATTTAGTGTGCACAATATAGTAATTAGTGTGCACAAATTACTTATTTGTGCACACGAATTAGTAGTTTATGCACACAAAGTAATTTTTTTTCAAATGTTTTTCTTGTTTTGATATTAGTAATACTATGTATCTATCAATCTAGAAGTAACTAGCTAGCCAGCTAGCTAGCTAACCGGCTAGCTAACTGGCTAGCTCGCTACTTGTTTATTCACAGAGTGAAAATGAATAACTGTATTTTCCTGCAGTATCAGGTTGTGTCTTTTCGTGTTTTTGGTAGTGTATGTGTTTTTCTTGTTGTTCAGTCTTCTGCGTCCTGTTCTGTGACAAAACCAGAAGTGCCACAGTTCATAAGAGGCAGACTGGACACAACAGACAGGAAGTAACAACACTCCACCTTCCTGCTTCAACCATGCGAGTGCAGCAGTTTCACTTCCGTCACTTCCCCTTTCTGTTTCATCGTCGCTCTTAAAAAAAAAAAAAAAAAACTCTTATATTACGATCATGCTCATTTGATGTCCTGTACATGAACTTCACATCAGGCGGTTTGATTGTTGAAACGCTCCCTGTTTAGCCTGTGACATTCGAGACGATCACGTTTCCATTACAATAAATTGCTTTGAGACAAATGTGTGTTTAAGGCATAAGCACAGACTTGCCTTTGTTTGTCCTTTGCCCGGTTTCATTTTATGGGTGAACAACTCCAAAAAGAACAGTGTTGGTGAAATAGTTACGGAATTAAAAGTGCAAATGGGAATATTATTTCAGAATGATAAAATAGAGCATCCCTAATCTTTTGCACCCAGCTGGCGGGAGCACCTTCGGGGCAGTGCTCTGCGTATTGATTTTGTTGCTTCTCTCATCTGGTATGTTGACAGCAGGCAAATACATACAGCTAAACTAAATGACTGCTCTTCAATTTGGTTTTAGTGATTCAGCTGTCCATTGTTTACCTGAAGGGAAAGAATACCGCACTTTCACTTTATTGGATCATTGGGCTGTAGCTGCATACATTAGCAGCACACAATGTGTCTCTTATAATCAATGTGTTGGCTTTAATGTGACTTTGAGAGAAATTTTGATTGGGCATGAAGTTACACAGGTGTCGCTGACTTTCACTTTGCCGTGTCTCTACAAATGTTTGTGCTCTGGGGCTTTATATTCCCAACATTCCTCTCGAGAACGCAACGTGATAAATGGAAACTCGGTTGGCTCTACCCTGCAACTTAGTGAATTTGAAATCAATCTATTGCCAAGACGACATTCACACCTCATTTCCCCCTGCAGGTATGTGGAGATAAAAAGAAGGAATGAGTCAGTAATACAGTAACACAATATCGTAAGAGTGTTCTCCCTTTAAAAGCTAAAAGAAAATTTTAAGAAAAGGGGGCCGGCTGACTCTTTTCATACGAAATAAAGCCACTCATCCATTAACCAAAAATGGAAATACAGCATTAATAATTTACGCACCATAGATGATCAAATTGTAAATTTGCCAAGATTACGATGGTCACTTAGTTAGCAACATGAATGGGGCAAAATATTGTCAGGTATATTTCATACGGTATAGATATATTATTTCTATCGCCTTCACAGTGTCTCATTTTGGTCATTAGAGTCCAAAAGTAGAATTTGGGGGCTAATGAAACACTTTAAACAAAACACTGCACAGGCATAAATGACTTGAAAATACAATTTGCCGTTGTGTTAACAGGATGTTGAACCCGAGGGGGGTTTCTCTAACGTGATGAGAGCTGTCAGCAGTCAGGGGTGACAGGAAGTCTCACCACAGGTGTATATGGGAAATGAAATGCAAACGTGGTTTACAGAACGATGGTGACGGGGTTCAACGTTTTTTGCCGAGCTATTTATGACCCGCCGCCTCACACAACAGATGCAGACGGGACAGCATGGAAACGCTTCTTTTCTTATTTCCTCAATTTAACTTCATGGCCCAGAAGGAGGAAGCATATTTCAAAAGGCTTGATCCACAACACGGGCAAGAACCAACCATGAAGGCCGATAGCAGCAGGTTCGTGTACGACTCTAAAACTATTCTAGAAATGCAGTGGCTATTGTCAGAATCTCTTTATGGTTCAGCAATCATCTCTTCAAACAGAGACACTTTATTTTGTGCATATTATCATAATAACCGACCTGTTCAAATGCTTGAATGTGATCGAAAGTCTTGACGGCTGTCAATATCGCCGTGTTGAGTGGGTGTGTGTGTCTCATAAAGCTGCGGCATGAATCCCTTTTTGCAAGTTAAGCGATGTGCACGTATGACTCGTTTCTGAAAGCTTTGTTGATCCACACGAAAATGTAATTTATTGCGCAGTCATGTAAAACGCGTGGAAACATGTAAGCGAGGAGTCTTTCTGATTTTGGTCTTTGGGGAAATGCATACTTTTTTTTTTTTTTTTTTTGCATGCAGACAGCAAGACAAGGAGAGGACGAGCCGACCAAGTCTCACCAGGTCCGGCTCCCATGACAATGTCAGTCACCAGACCAAGACAACATCCAGCAAGTGAGGCTAATTCCAATGACTTCGCGTAACGCTAATATTTAGAGAAGCATTGATCATATTTGACCTCAGTTGTCACCTGCAAAAAGACACATGACGCTAAAACTTTGCTGCCGAGTCACTTCATCGACTGCTTCCTCATCTTTTCTCAGCATCTCAGCAGAGACGGCTCTGCAATGGAGCAACTCATTTGAAGAATTGATGAAGAATGCAGGTCAGAGTTGCGCCCCCCGATGCAAAGTTTGACTTATTCAACAATAAGAACATTATTAGTTGCGATGCATGCTTTAATGTTTGCAACTTCCTCATAACAAAATTCCCCCTTTGCACAACGTGGTTCTCAGAAAATAGGGTCCAAGAGTGTGACATGAGAGTCCAAAAATGAACTTGTTCAAAAGCTGGTCAAAATAATAGATGCTTTAAATCAAACCTTCCTGCAGTGTGCTATGAATAAATAAAGAGAGTTCACTTCGCCTTCTGTTCGCAAGGGATTGTTGAATATTGTGGTACTCCATTGATTCATATTGAACAGCAAGCACTTCACACTCGAGAAGAAAAAAAAAGACTTTTAAATTCATTATTTTTACACTTGAACAGCTTCACTACTTTCATACCAAGATATCCATTTGAGAAAAAAAAAACATTAACCAATCATACATAGAAAATTACTTCTGAATGGTGAACAGTGGCTCTCAGGTGACCCGTTGATACATTTGAGGGACACCACGCCTTTATTAACTGTTCGCCTCGCTAAATATGAAATGTCTGCAGCTGAACTGTGCGCCTTTTTAAATCCTGCTGACTCATGTGCAAGAATACACGTGAATGCAGCTAGTGTGAACCAAGACGTTGATCTATTTTATTGCACGCACGTTACCCAAAAAACTGGACACCATGCTTGACATGTAACTTACTCTGTTGTCGTAGAATGAACAAAAAGAGTTTAGGTTTTTTTTTTTTTTTTTAATGTGAAGAGGTGAACCAATTCAGCGTCCGGTTCAACTTACTAAAGTCGTTCCATTCGAAGTGTGGAGTATTTTAGAGTAGTAAATCTTTTGAGGTTACTTCGTGGACACAGAAGGTAACACGCGTATCGTCATTTTTTTTCTGAAGTTGTATTGTCACATTATGGGCGGCATTAAACAGTATTGTGTTGCATTGGAATTCTGCTGGTTTATTGGTAATATTAGATGTTTTAAACGGATGATTTTCAATGATTTAAAATGCTCTTAATTACACAGCCGTTGTTGGCATGTCACTAAAAGGAAGTGGTCGAGACGACTATTTTTCACCCCTCAAAGCGCATTTACACACAAGCGACAGCTCAGATCTCAATAATATGGGTGATTATTTTATCTCCGCAGTATGTTTGCGGAGACATCTGGCGAGTCATTGTAAAGGAAAAAAAATATTCATATTCATAACATTTTGCTGGACCTAATTTTCTGAGAACCTCTGCTGGGTTATATAATTGTTTGTGTATATTAAAGCAGTGGTCCCCAGCTTCCGGGCCACGGACTGGTACAGGACGCACAGAAAGAGAAAATAACTTCTATTACTTCCGTTTTATTTATTTCGGAATCTGAAAGATGTTTTATTTTGAAAAAATACCGGATTCTCTGTTACATCCGTCTACAGTATGTCACTCTTGACGCAGGTCAAGGCGCGCTTCTCGGTCACATGATAGGTTACCGCTAAAATGAAACCCAAAAGCTAGCAAAATGAGTTAAAAAAACAAACGTTTTGGGTGGGGGGAAAAGGCCCAACCAGGAGACAGAAGAGAAGCCTACGACGTTCAAGAAAAAAAGGCTATATTTAATAGACAATATCCGGGGTCCTACTTAAAATACGGATTTATGTCAACGGGAGATTCCCACGCACCAAGCCCACTCCGCATAATATGCGGCGATGGTGAGTCTAATTTTTCATGCAGTTTGTATTGGCGATGTATCTTATTTTGAAGGCACGTTTAAACGTTACCATAGCGACCAGAGAGCGCCGGGTGGTAAGATAGGACGTTCCTCGTGTCATGACTCGTGTTTATTATGATGTTACGAAAATACCACAGTTTTCATGCATGTCATATCATATTATTTAATTCTATTTATCCGTCACACCTTTAAGGAAAATATTGTCTGACATTAAACCGGTCCGTGGGGCAAAAAAGATTGCGGACCGCTGCATTAAAGCACAAATTACTAGCCCTTTAAATAAAGAAGTGATGGAAAGTCAATTCCTCATTCACACATCCTTTTCCTCAATGACCCAGCCCATGCAGACAGATCTCAGATATCGTCTTACTTTTCAAGTTTCTCGAGTAACGAGCTGTGTGTCCGTATTCATGTCTCCATATCAGATGGGGTGGCAACTTTCTCTCAGTTCCTCCGCACGGAGTTCAGCGAGGAAAACATAGAGTTCTGGCTGGCGTGTGAAGAATTCAAGACCTATGACTCCGAGAAAAAACTGCTGTCCAAGGCCAAACATATTTATACAGTTTTTATTGAGTCGGATGCGCCTAAAGAGGTATTTCATGCTAATTTGCTGATGGAAAAGAATGTTTATCTTTTGGCCTGTCACCGAGTGCTGTTGGAGGCTCAGAATATTCATGACATGGTGATAAAAGTATGAGGGGGATGAATTCCCAATCATTATCGGGTCAAGAAGTCGACCTCTCTGAACGCAGCAGAAGCAGTTTGGGCAGGCATCTCAACAAAGTACAACAACCTGCAAAAAGTAGCCAGTGAGAGAGAACTGCGGTTTAGAAGATTTTTTTTTTTTTTCCTTTCGCAGCGCGGATGACAATTTGACCGCGTCTGACCGATGAGAGCAGGCAGTTGGTTTGTGGCTGTGACTCTTCTCTGCAAATGTGAAGAGAGCAGCACCCACACACTTTCTGAGGAGGATGATTGTCAGTCTAAATATTTTGTAGCTTCTGCATGCGCCTGCATCAATGCTTTGTAGGAGATGAATGCACATGCGTTACTTACTATGGCTGCGCGAGGAGGCTTTTTCAGATACATAACAGACACGATTATTGGTGAGGTGACAAGAAAACTGTTTATTATAAATCCCGATTTATTGTATCTCTCCTCAGTTCTGTTTTGGGGGTTTTTCTCCGCATTTTTATTTTAAGAGCAATTTAGTCGAGATGAGACAAAAGTGCCGACTGACTGTGCTTCAAAGTGGTGAAAACGCCGACAGAGAAATATTTACGCTCATGCTATTGAGCATTCTACATTGAACTTTGCTTTTGTATTTCAACCGTCATTCATTTTGGCAGGGGGTAATCACTCAATTCAATAAAAACGAAACCAAAGAGTCTTTTCGGAATGGGCAATTTCTCAACACGAGTTTCAGAATAATATTCCCTTTTTTTTCTGCAAAGCGCTCAAGGTGAACTTTTTCAGTGTAAAATTGTTGTCATGAATATCTTAAAAAAAAGTGTTTGAAAAGTTTTCAAGTGTATCCAAATTGCCTCGCTGGTGCTTGGGGATGGTTGGGATAATGCATGCCCGTTCCACGATGTACTTGTGCTTCTTTTTTCTGTCACCTATATGCTACCGAAAAATAGCAAGTACACATACTATACGACAAGTCAAGAACTTGCACCTGTAAGCAGGCATAGCTATGAATCTATAGATACGACTGAGTTTTTATGCCTATGGCAATGTTAAGCTAATGTCCATGTGTACCTATTACATTTGATGGGACAGTTGCCCCTGCCAACATGGCCGCCGCCGTACAGCTCAGATCTCAATAATATGGGTGATTATTTTATCTCCGCAGTATGTTTGCGGAGACATCTGGCGAGTCATTGTAAAGGAAAAAAAATATTCATATTCATAACATTTTGCTGGACCTAATTTTCTGAGAACCTCTGCTGGGTTATATAATTGTTTGTGTATATTAAAGCAGTGGTCCCCAGCTTCCGGGCCACGGACTGGTACAGGACGCACAGAAAGAGAAAGTAACTTCTATTACTTCCGTTTTATTTATTTCGGAATCTGAAAGATGTTTTATTTTGAAAAAATACCGGATTCTCTGTTACATCCGTCTACAGTATGTCACTCTTGACGCAGGTCAAGGCGCGCTTCTCGGTCACATGATAGGTTACCGCTAAAATGAAACCCAAAAGCTAGCAAAATGAGTTAAAAAAACAAACGTTTTGGGTGGGGGGAAAAGGCCCAACCAGGAGACAGAAGAGAAGCCTACGACGTTCAAGAAAAAAAGGCTATATTTAATAGACAATATCCGGGGTCCTACTTAAAATACGGATTTATGTCAACGGGAGATTCCCACGCACCAAGCCCACTCCGCATAATATGCGGCGATGGTGAGTCTAATTTTTCATGCAGTTTGTATTGGCGATGTATCTTATTTTGAAGGCACGTTTAAACGTTACCATAGCGACCAGAGAGCGCCGGGTGGTAAGATAGGACGTTCCTCGTGTCATGACTCGTGTTTATTATGATGTTACGAAAATACCACAGTTTTCATGCATGTCATATCATATTATTTAATTCTATTTATCCGTCACACCTTTAAGGAAAATATTGTCTGACATTAAACCGGTCCGTGGGGCAAAAAAGATTGCGGACCGCTGCATTAAAGCACAAATTACTAGCCCTTTAAATAAAGAAGTGATGGAAAGTCAATTCCTCATTCACACATCCTTTTCCTCAATGACCCAGCCCATGCAGACAGATCTCAGATATCGTCTTACTTTTCAAGTTTCTCGAGTAACGAGCTGTGTGTCCGTATTCATGTCTCCATATCAGATGGGGTGGCAACTTTCTCTCAGTTCCTCCGCACGGAGTTCAGCGAGGAAAACATAGAGTTCTGGCTGGCGTGTGAAGAATTCAAGACCTATGACTCCGAGAAAAAACTGCTGTCCAAGGCCAAACATATTTATACAGTTTTTATTGAGTCGGATGCGCCTAAAGAGGTATTTCAGATTACTTTGCTGCTGGAAAAGAATGTTTATCTTTTGGCCTGTCACCGAGTGCTGTTGGAGGCTCAGAATATTCATGACATGGTGATAAAAGTATGAGGGGGATGAATTCCCAATCATTATCGGGTCAAGAAGTCGACCTCTCTGAACGCAGCAGAAGCAGTTTGGGCAGGCATCTCAACAAAGTACAACAACCTGCAAAAAGTAGCCAGTGAGAGAGAACTGCGGTTTAGAAGATTTTTTTTTTTTTTCCTTTCGCAGCGCGGATGACAATTTGACCGCGTCTGACCGATGAGAGCAGGCAGTTGGTTTGTGGCTGTGACTCTTCTCTGCAAATGTGAAGAGAGCAGCACCCACACACTTTCTGAGGAGGATGATTGTCAGTCTAAATATTTTGTAGCTTCTGCATGCGCCTGCATCAATGCTTTGTAGGAGATGAATGCACATGCGTTACTTACTATGGCTGCGCGAGGAGGCTTTTTCAGATACATAACAGACACGATTATTGGTGAGGTGACAAGAAAACTGTTTATTATAAATCCCGATTTATTGTATCTCTCCTCAGTTCTGTTTTGGGGGTTTTTCTCCGCATTTTTATTTTAAGAGCAATTTAGTCGAGATGAGACAAAAGTGCCGACTGACTGTGCTTCAAAGTGGTGAAAACGCCGACAGAGAAATATTTACGCTCATGCTATTGAGCATTCTACATTGAACTTTGCTTTTGTATTTCAACCGTCATTCATTTTGGCAGGGGGTAATCACTCAATTCAATAAAAACGAAACCAAAGAGTCTTTTCGGAATGGGCAATTTCTCAACACGAGTTTCAGAATAATATTCCCTTTTTTTTCTGCAAAGCGCTCAAGGTGAACTTTTTCAGTGTAAAATTGTTGTCATGAATATCTTAAAAAAAAGTGTTTGAAAAGTTTTCAAGTGTATCCAAATTGCCTCGCTGGTGCTTGGGGATGGTTGGGATAATGCATGCCCGTTCCACGATGTACTTGTGCTTCTTTTTTCTGTCACCTATATGCTACCGAAAAATAGCAAGTACACATACTATACGACAAGTCAAGAACTTGCACCTGTAAGCAGGCATAGCTATGAATCTATAGATACGACTGAGTTTTTATGCCTATGGCAATGTTAAGCTAATGTCCATGTGTACCTATTACATTTGATGGGACAGTTGCCCCTGCCAACATGGCCGCCGCTGTACATTATATCTGCGTCCGAAGCGGGCCAACCTGGTAGCATTTTCTATCTGTTGATTCCTCTCTTCTTGCAAACGTCACATAACCAAACCCATTAGACGGGTGATTTAGCTGACAGTATAGGAAATTTATAATCACCGTTTGTGAGTTGAGCCTCCAACATTTAACACGCCAACTGTAACACTTGAAAAATATGTTTGACATAATGCAATATTCAAATGTAATATGCCATTTCCAGTTACACTTGTCCGTTTTTATGTTACTCAGGTCAATATTGACTACAGCACCAAGATAGCCATCCAGACCAATTTATCACACCCCACAAGGAGCTGTTTCGAAGCGGCCCAGGTGAAAGTCTACAGCCTGATGAAAAAAGACTCCTATCCCCGATTCTTGCACTCCGACCTTTATTTACGTCTGACCAGGAGGAGAGGGCCAGGAGTCACAATGTTCCGCAGAAGGTCACGCTCCTGTATTTTCAACGAGCGAGGCGGTGGAACCGCCGAGCCTTCGCCCTGGTAGCAATAACATTTCAGACATAGCCGCTCACTCGTAAAAGCGATTATGACATCGGCGATAACCAGTGACGAGCTGTAGAATTTTAATTGCGTAATTTGTGTTTGAGATTGTAATCATCCAACGTGTCTGCGAAATGAATCATTTCCCTCTACAATCACAGTGGATTATTTGACCAATATTGGAGCCTGGCGATAAGCCATTGAGCCACACAAATAGGGGATATTTGCAGGAATATGCCATTTTAATTAGGTGTGAATGTATAGCTCTAGCCCTCATCTGTTGAGCAAATATTGCAAGCTCGAAATCCTCACCAAAAACATCGCTTGATAATAGTTCATCTCATAAATCAAGGCATAACAGGTTGATTTTTGGAAGCCGACTGATGTGCAGAACCTTGACGTGAACCAAACACTTGAGGAATTTTAGGGCCAAAGACACCAAACAGTGTAATGAAGCATTTTTGTAGCAAAAAGGCCAAGTTCCTTCCACTGCACTTGTTATTGAGATGCGCAATATGTACGCTCACCAGACACGTGATTTGATACACTTCACGCAATAGAGAAGAGCTTAAAACTGTCATGGTTCAGTTTGTGGCCAACAGGTGGCACTGTAGCGCTACGCCTGCAACTGCACACCTGTTGGTCATTGTGTCATTAGTTTATTTGTTTAAATGGACTCCCGGCACGACCACTCAGTGTCGAGTCATTGTTGCTGTGTGCACGTGTCATGTTTTGTTTTCTGTCTTGGGTTTTTTGCTACTTTGATTTTGCTGCACTTTATTTGAGTGAGTTTTTGAGTTAGTTTCTCCAGTGTATTCCTGTTTGCATTTTTGTTAAATACATTTTGGTCACTCCACCCTGCTCCTCCCTGCCTCCCTGCTTTTGGGGGCCTACTCCTCCACGTCGCAAAACGTGACAAAAACCTTTCATAACGAAGAGAATATTCAAATACCGGATTTTCCACACTATAAGGCCCACCTAAAAGCATTCCATTTTCTCAAAAGCCGACAGTGCGCCTTATAATCCGATGTGCCTCCTATATGGATCAATATTCTGGTTTCTTGTTGTAGTATTTTAAATGTTCTGTAAAGTGCTTTGTTATAGCTGAAGCGGTTGTGAAAGCTCTATATAAATAAAGCTGTATTGCATTGTATTGTATTGTATTCCCTTTAGTGTAGCTCCATCCAGTGGATGCATAACACAACCACAGCCACTACTGCAGCTTCTATGCACCTTATAATGCGGTGCGCCCTATATATGAAAACAGTTTTAAAATAGGCCATTCATTGAAGGTGTGCCTTATACTCCGAAGCGCCTTATAGTGCGGAAAATATGGTACCTTCAAATTAAGAATTGGAGGTGAATCAGTTCCAGCGAGTGCATGTGAGAACCACATTGAAAATGTGTGCAATGAATTAACATTGACATTTCAGAATATTGAATCACACTCACTTTTAAAATCTAAAACTAAGAAATCCCGACCGGAAAAATCTCTACCCTGAGCTGAGTTTTTCATAATGAATGACTTGAATATGCAAAGACTTTTTTAAAAAAATCAAACATAACGTGTGAAATATCTATAAAACGGAATTATCAAAATTTGTATGAACCTCACCAAAAGGGATTGAATTATTTATTTAGTTATGAATAGCTCAAACTGTTTATTGTATATATACAGCACAATTGTAATATATGAATATATAATTTAATTAGCATTTTAAAATCTCCTTGAATATGATGGCTGAAATAAAATTTCTTCTTCAAGCGTCATGTTCTTAAAGGCTCTCCAGTTCATCCAGCCTTGTCAGATTAGCCCCCTCTGCTGGTTATGTTTGCTCACTGCACCACATGGCACCACTGCAAGTGGACTGTAACAGAGCAAATAAATCTTTCATTTGAATGTTGCGCTTTTCGGACGTATTTTTTTCAACAATATAGAGTTCGCAATAACTGTCGTTCTCAGTTTAAGTAGTGGCTGAAGGAAAAAAAAAGTGGTGACAATATACACAATAAAGATTGTGAAACTGTGCGGAACACAGACATACGGTTGTGTCATATGACTATTTTTCCCTCCACCGTATTCTATCGCTATTAGTTCCGACTATATATACAATCTCTTTTTGCTGTGCCCTTTCATCCTTATTATGTACGCATTTGTTGCCAATTGCAAAGTGCATTGACAATACGTTGCCATTTATGTCGCTGCTCTTGTCGAAGATTGCGCCATAAAGATTGCTGCACAACAGGGCCGTTTGTTGTCCGTTCCTTTATTTTTTAAAAGCCATTTGAGAGTGCCGTGTATGGCTGCATTGCACCCGCGATGCCTGAATGTGACGGAATGTGTCCATCCGTGCTGTTCTCCACCTCTCCTGTTCCGCTGAATTCAGACATGCTGCATTGCTAGTGATTTGTCTGCCACCGGCAACAGCACCTTATGCAACTTTAATACATTTCGCATGAGTTACAAGCTCATTTGACCGTATCCTAACAAAAAATGATTCATTATTTTCTCCCTCCCGTTGTCCAACCACCTCCAAACTAATTTGAAGTGAAAAGTCTGCGTAGATGGTGACATGAGGGCATTGAAACTTCTTAATGAGAGACTTAGCACACTACATGTAGCTTACTGTATGTTTGTTTGAATTGACATAAATGCCATTATCAGTCGCAAAATAGGGATGCCGGCTATATTGCAATACTAATTTGCTTTTTGATTCAATAAAGATCTGCTGTTTGTTTCTCTTTGGACTCATTCCACATACACATTTATTACAACGCTTTGCCTCGCCGTAGCGGAACGTAAGACACTCTCAATTAAATACAGTTTTAATGAGGCGTGTCTGTGATCTTAATTGCTTGAATGACCAAATTTAAACGAGACGTATGAAAGCATCATGCATGCATATTATAGCTGGCAAAGTTGTGACGGAATGGAGCTCCCTTTTTTTCACATCACTGAAAAATTAATAGACCTTATCAACTGGCACCACGAGCCGGGAATAATTGATGTCAGTGTATAGGCGTGCGCAAGCTATGCTTTTTTTCCTCAGAAACAAATAACGGATTCATTCCAAACTGTCAGTAAGCCAATGAGATTCTCCCTCCTGCCTCATGAAGATGCTTACAGGGAGAATATACAAGTCAGTACAACATGTCTGTACTCAGAACATATTCACACACATACACACTTACACACACACACACACACACACACTGCAGCTCATTAAGCAGAGAAGCTGCGGTATCAAGGATCCTCCAGTGCCCATCGCAACTTCAGTTGCTAGAAAAGACCTGAATGGGATACTTCACAATTCCTATTAATTATGCATCAATTGCAATGTTACGGGCATTCCTATACTGCGCTTAGTGCTTTGTTTTGTTTTGGGGCTTTTCTGCTGATAGTCTGAGAACATGGGGGGAAAATAATAAATGATACGGAAACAAAAGGTGGGGGATCTGCTGCTGTGCCAAATTCATCAGCGCTAAAGATTAGTTGCCTGCTGAGACTTTCCTGGCAGATTTCTCTTCCTTTCTCGTTTTTTTTTTTTTTACAAGATTGGTGACTCAGTGTGCACTACAACCCTACGAAATCATCCACAAGTTGTGCAGAGGGAAAACAAAACATCATCAGGTGAAGAATGTGATCAAGTTTGAATACCGATACAATACATTCACTCACTCACTCTGTGTCAAGTATCCGGAATGCTTCAGGCAGAATTGGATTCCATAAACATAGCCCCAGACAATAGATTTGACAACAAATATTTATTTACATAGAACAATGAAGGACACCGGTAACAAAGAACCAGGAGAAAGGGAAAACAAACCAAAAACACTTGCAAATGGCAAGGAATGAGAAAAACATAAATCGCTTGTCAAACTCAAAGGATAAGGAGATCCAATATGCGAGAATACAAATTGAAATATAACACAATAACTACTTACATGCAATGATACTAAAACATATAAAACATTGAAAAAAACATGGAGAGAATCTATGAGGCAAAATATCAAGAAAATCTAGAAAACTAAACACTTGGAAACAGAGTCGTGAGCAAGGCTAATAATCCGACAGTTAGTTGTCGGCGTGACCTGGCTTTAAAAGCAGACAAGTAACGAGGCCAAATTAGAAACAGATGCGACTTGTGAGGGAACGCCCACTCTCCAGCTGGGGATGAGAAAACAAAGCTAACAAGACATGATCGTGACACGATGTCGTATCCGACTAAAAAAAAAAACTAAAAAAAAATTCAAACTGTTGGTGAATGTCTTGAGAACGTTTGGTGAACGTTTGCGACCTTGAACAAGCCCTGACAAGAATGCGCTTTGAAGCCTGTATCCCATTAAAATGTGAATGTTTGCGAGGGTTGGCTCAGGTAGCGAATGCGCGTTCATTCAAGGTCGCAAATGTTTGCCAAACATTCTCTAGATGTTCACAAACAGTTTTAATATTTTTGTTTTTTTGTTTTGTCGCAAGGAAATTTTGGAACATCCTCAAAATTTCCTTGCAACAAGAAAAGTACAGGCGGATATCTGGAGAATGTTTGGTGAACATTTGTGACTTTGAACGAACCATGATGAAAATGCGACATCCGCTACCTTCGCAAATACTTGCAAACGGTGAGTGAGATATGGGCTCAAGCGCACGATAGAGTCGCAAAGACATTCACCGAGAACTTTAATAGTTGCAACAACAAATAAAACGTAATAAAATTCTTTTCATGTTCTGAATTTCTTTTACAACAAGAAAAAAAATGGTTTCAACTTTCTGCAACTGCTTGCAACCTTTTAGGAACCCCGACAACAACAACAAAACAGCATTCGCTACATGAGCAGATACTGCTTCTTGCTACCATGTGTGGAAAACGAGAAGGAAATCCAGCAGAAGCAATGGAAAGAAGGTAATGAGCCATGGCCACCACCTGCAAAAGCATACTGTAAAAGGTTTTGTTTTTTTCTTCCTGGGTGTTGTCTTGGTACTAATTATCTCTCGTTTCCTCCCGTTGTCTCTCCCATATGCGCAAAAGAAAGTCCTCAGATTCACACCATTAATGCTCACAAATTGGACAGGTTGATATGTTTATTCTTCGGAACAGCGCAGTTGAGTCTTCTACTTGCTCATCTGATTGCCCCCTTAATGGCTGCACCAGACAGAACGTTTGTCCAAATACTTGATACCTTTTAAGATAGTCATTGTCACGCTCAATCTTAGATGAAATATCACTTCAATTCAGTCTCCTCTCTTTTGTGTGCCAGCCCTTTGGCAAATTCACATTTTAGGAACCAATTGCTCACCATCTCGGAGCTGTCAGCTGCTACGTGATCCACATTTTTGAGAGGTAGTGCTGACTCACAGCCTGGGACATCGGGGTGTGCAACTTAACCCAAACAAATACATCTGTACTGGAAAGATATATTTCAGTGTCTGCAGTCCATGACGTTTATCGACACTACACAACGTCTGGCTTATCGTCGGGCCCATGGCTCGTACCTTGTGAAGGCCTTAACATTTACAATAACATGTCTTCCAAACAAAGTTGATGTCTTCAGAAGGCACACAAAATTACAAATGAACTCATCCTGCCAGAAACAAAACTTTTAGTCATGATGGCCACAGCTCAGGGACTTAATGCCATCATTGAACATATGTCAGGATATTGCAGCAACTATAAGCTCTAGGCCAGACAACACTTCTGTCAGAAAAACTCAATAACGTTGGACCTATAGAGAGGTGCGCAGAGGTTCGTGTGTATAAATATTAACTACAAGCACGTTATGCTTCACCTGCAGTATGTGCTTAAGTGGTGCTCGTTGGACTGCACAGTATATGGCAATTCTCTCTAAGGTTTTACTCGTCAGGCCTCGACCGCCCAGCATGGCTTCACATAGTTTCTGCAGAAAGATGACCTGACTCCAAGTTGGCTGTGTACTAATTGCTTTCTTGAAATAAGTCATCAGATGCATGCCAATTGACTTGCTGTAAAAGGGTTCAAAATCCTAGCAGTCAACGCTGACCCTTAATGGAGTTAGAATACAAGGTGGACCAAACGTGAAAGGGGGAAAAAAAAACAAACAAACAAAACAAAAAAGAACCAAAAAAAAAAACATTTGACACAGCAAGCAGTAAGAGAGAAAACTGGCAGAAATACTGCAGAGAACTAGACTGCCCTCCTGCGTGGAATTAGGGAATTGCATCCTGTGATGCAGTCCCTGATTTTACGGCGAGGGTAACGATTCTTTGTATATGTATGAGAGCAAAAAATACTAGTTTTTAATCAAGCATTTAATGAATGGTTGTGTTTTTTCCTTGAAGCTCTGCATACTTTTATTACATTCGAAACTAGACACAATATATGGCCACCTTGTTTGCAGGCTGTGCCTTTTTTGAAAATCAAATTCCTCAAGCTGGGGATCGTACGGCCATGCAAATAAGGGCACAGCCGTGGGATTTTGACACCACCTGTTCTGATTTACATTCTTGGTCAGTGGTCAGGAAGGAGAGCGCGGGTTCAAAAAGGCTGGTTTGAGAGATTGACTGTGACGCCAGACAAGAGCAGCAGAAGAGTGAGCGACGTCATGACGATGTCACGAGAAATGAAGTCACGCTCAGTTGCCGTGCAAAGACGCGTCAGATATACAGCATCTGATCTCTTTGATCCGTTCTAAATCAAAGGATATGAAACGAGTATGTAAATTCTCATGGGAAGATGATGCCAAATTCCTCTGTGTGTACTCCGAACAGCAAAAGTAAAACAGTATCAGATTAAATATCGGACATGTTTGATTATTTGGCAATTTTGAATAAACTTCCTTGGTCAAGCTCCTGCCATCCGGAGCTTTCGGGAGAGTCCATTGAGCACAAGCACGCACGGGTCAAGAGGTGATGCGATGCAAAATCACTGTCAAACCTTTGTCTGGATCGGAGGAGCGGCAGACAAGGAGGGATAACCCCTCCTCGCAAAAAAAAAAACAAAAAACGCTTTGCATACACATTTTCATACCTTCCATTCCTGTTGGTCAGACCAATTTGGATTTGTTCAGTCACCTGTCTGCCTCATTTCCAAACAATCACAATCACATCATCAGTGTGGCAGAGTTTTGTCTTTTCTATCCCCTTGCTTTTTTGGATGAAGAGATGGCCATCAAGTGAGTTTCTGTACTTTTCATTTTTTGGGGGGCATTGAACATTTCCAGCCATTTACAGCAGCCATGTGGAAAATGACAAGACGGATTTCGCTTTCCGTAAGTGTTATTTTGCACTGCATATTCATTTTGAAAAGAAGGCTCAAGCCGAGTGTTTGCAGGTTCTTTTCCACTTTTCCAGTGAATAAATGTCATCTAACCGTGCTTGTGACGAATCTCCACGCTCTTTTCAAGGGGAGATTATGCTGCTTTCTCAAGGACCCGTTGGAGGACGTCGACGCTTGGAGCGAGTCGGTGGACAATGTCCTCACTTGTAAAAGTGAGTGCCTCTCTCGCTTCTGATGAAGACGTTCTCCCTCTCATCCAGGTTTTTGCTTTGCAGACGGTCAGTTAGCTTTCCGGGAGTCCTTGCAGTCGGAGCACAGCGAGGAGAACCTCCTGTTTTGGCTTGCATGTGAGGAGTATAAAAAAATTAAGAATGTCCCAGAGATGATCTCTTCTGCCAACAGGATCTACTCTGAGTTTGTTCAAACAGAAGCACCCAAACAGGTACATGATGATGATGATGACAATGAGCATGATTTAGTTAGTAAGTCTGCGGCTTCCTCCCCCCCCCCCCCCACAACAAAAAAAAAAAAAATGAACGCAAGAGGACTCTAAAATGTTTGTTAAGTCAATTGAAGTCAATTTTATATTTATATTGCACTGGCTTGTGAATATTGTCAGCTGGGATAGGCTCAAACTCACCCTAATGCGAACAAGCACTGTCAAAAAAGGACGAATGGAAAATATGGATTACAGTGCATGGTAACTATAAATAAAGTGTCCATCCATCTATTCATTTTTTTAATCCACTTATCCTCATAATGGTCGCAGGCGTGCTGGAGCCTATCCCGCCTGTCTTCTGGCAATACACCCTGAACTGGTTGCCAGCCAATTGCAGGGCGGGCGCACGTAGACGAACAACCATTCACGTTCAGACTCACAAACCGGAGTACCCGGAAAAAACCCACACAGGCACGGGGAGAACATGCAAACTCCACACAGGGAGGCCGGAATCCAACCCTGCACCTCTGCACTGTGAGGCAGATTTTCTAATCAGTCGATCACCGTGCCGTCGAGTAACTAAAATGGAATTATTATGTTTTAATTTGCCCGACATTGTCACAAACAGGAAAGCAGTGACATTCACTGCTTGTGGCCAGGGCCAAAAAAGGAAGATTGATTGATTGTGATTTTCTCAAACATGCAGTGCATTAACAAATAAGAACATCCATCCATCTTCTTTCTAATTCGATTATTTATAAATTATTTTCTCAGCCGCCCTTTGTACCGGTCTAGCACCACTTTAGCCTCAGGGGGGGAAAAACATCCTGGAGTTATCCATGTTGCTTCGTATAAAGTATGAAGGTCCTGTGTCAAAAGCCATAAGGAAGACAAATGTGATGATGATTCTACGGGCCCATGACTGACAGGGGCAAAACAAACACCAAATCACAATTTCCCTATTTGAGTCAAAACGGTCATAGTCTGTTGTCGTCAGAGAGGAATGTGCGAATGGCATTTCCCCGTCTCCCTATGTCTGACGTATCTACGTGGAGAGTGCACAGCATGCGTGAAAGCCATAGACGTGCTACATTCGAGCAGATGCTTCAAGGAGTCGCATAGCTGTTGGCCAGCTAACGCCATCCTAGCAAAAAGGGAGTTTGCAAATTTGCAAATTTACACCAAGCTATCTTAGCACAAAGCTTAGATGAGGCTTGTAGAACACAACGTAGATGGTTTTGAAACGGGACCAATGAGAAAAAACGTCCAGTCCGCCCTTGGCCAGGGTAAGGCGTGGTATCCAGGAGAGTAAAGTAAGCCTTCCATTCCTGTTGGTCAGACCAATTTGGATTTGTTCAGTCACCTGTCTGCCTCATTTCCAAACAATCACAATCACATCATCAGTGTGGCAGAGTTTTGTCTTTTCTATCCCCTTGCTTTTTTGGATGAAGAGATGGCCATCAAGTGAGTTTCTGTACTTTTCATTTTTTGGGGGGCATTGAACATTTCCAGCCATTTACAGCAGCCATGTGGAAAATGACAAGACGGATTTCGCTTTCCGTAAGTGTTATTTTGCACTGCATATTCATTTTGAAAAGAAGGCTCAAGCCGAGTGTTTGCAGGTTCTTTTCCACTTTTCCAGTGAATAAATGTCATCTAACCGTGCTTGTGACGAATCTCCACGCTCTTTTCAAGGGGAGATTATGCTGCTTTCTCAAGGACCCGTTGGAGGACGTCGACGCTTGGAGCGAGTCGGTGGACAATGTCCTCACTTGTAAAAGTGAGTGCCTCTCTCGCTTCTGATGAAGACGTTCTCCCTCTCATCCAGGTTTTTGCTTTGCAGACGGTCAGTTAGCTTTCCGGGAGTCCTTGCAGTCGGAGCACAGCGAGGAGAACCTCCTGTTTTGGCTTGCATGTGAGGAGTATAAAAAAATTAAGAATGTCCCAGAGATGATCTCTTCTGCCAACAGGATCTACTCTGAGTTTGTTCAAACAGAAGCACCCAAACAGGTACATGATGATGATGATGACAATGAGCATGATTTAGTTAGTAAGTCTGCGGCTTCCTCCCCCCCCCCCCCCACAACAAAAAAAAAATATTGAGGACTCTAAAATGTTTGTTAAGTCAAT
Organism: Hippocampus comes; assembly: GCF_001891065.2. Lineage (NCBI taxonomy): Eukaryota > Metazoa > Chordata > Actinopteri > Syngnathiformes > Syngnathidae > Hippocampus > Hippocampus comes. The sequence continues at coordinate 903,518 of NW_017805540.1, forward strand.
TGAAGTCAATTTTATATTTATATTGCACTGGCTTGTGAATATTGTCAGCTGGGATAGGCTCAAACTCACCCTAATGCGAACAAGCACTGTCAAAAAAGGACGAATGGAAAATATGGATTACAGTGCATGGTAACTATAAATAAAGTGTCCATCCATCTATTCATTTTTTTAATCCACTTATCCTCATAATGGTCGCAGGCGTGCTGGAGCCTATCCCGCCTGTCTTCTGGCAATACACCCTGAACTGGTTGCCAGCCAATTGCAGGGCGGGCGCACGTAGACGAACAACCATTCACGTTCAGACTCACAAACCGGAGTACCCGGAAAAAACCCACACAGGCACGGGGAGAACATGCAAACTCCACACAGGGAGGCCGGAATCCAACCCTGCACCTCTGCACTGTGAGGCAGATTTTCTAATCAGTCGATCACCGTGCCGTCGAGTAAATAAAATGGAATTATTATGTTTTAATTTGCCCGACATTGTCACAAACAGGAAAGCAGTGACATTCACTGCTTGTGGCCAGGGCCAAAAAAGGAAGATTGATTGATTGTGATTTTCTCAAACATGCAGTGCATTAACAAATAAGAACATCCATCCATCTTCTTTCTAATTCGATTATTTATAAATTATTTTCTCAGCCGCCCTTTGTACCGGTCTAGCACCACTTTAGCCTCAGGGGGGAAAAAAAATCCTGGAGTTGTCCATGTTGCTTCGTATCAAGTATGAAGGTCCTGTGTCAAAAGCCATAAGGAAGACAAATGTGATGATGATTCTACGGGCCCATGACTGACAGGGGCAAAACAAACACCAAATCACAATTTCCCTATTTGAGTCAAAACGGTCATAGTCTGTTGTCGTCAGAGAGGAATGTGCGAATGGCATTTCCCCGTCTCCCTATGTCTGACGTATCTACGTGGAGAGTGCACAGCATGCGTGAAAGCCATAGACGTGCTACATTCGAGCAGATGCTTCAAGGAGTCGCATAGCTGTTGGCCAGCTAACGCCATCCTAGCAAAAAGGGAGTTTGCAAATTTGCAAATTTACACCAAGCTATCTTAGCACAAAGCTTAGATGAGGCTTGTAGAACACAACGTAGATGGTTTTGAAACGGGACCAATGAGAAAAAACGTCCAGTCCGCCCTTGGCCAGGGTAAGGCGTGGTATCCAGGAGAGTAAAGTAAGTTATTTTAAACTAAAAAGGAAAACCTTTCCATATGCTACGTCAATGCGCCGGTCAAGGCTGCACTTTGCTATATTTGAATGATATACTGGAAGTTAATATGGCTTTTTAGGCATACAATGAAGGTAAAGCACTACATAGTCTTGAGTATGTACTCCATTTACCATTTTGGCCCAGGTGGATGTTTCATTTGTTGGATTATGACATGTTTTTGGGTCGGTGTAGAATGAGTAACCGATTCCAGTTGATTGAGTCATTCGGTCGCTAATATCAATAGGAATAGCGAATGGAGATTTTGGGTGCAGTATGTCATAAATAAATGATCAGTCGCTTGACGTCCGCAAGACTATAGAAGGGGTGGCCTCCACCGTGCTAGCACTTCCTGGACAAGCCACCGTTGCCCCTACAGATCCAGCATAACCTTGTCGTTCTTTTTCTGAATGTTTATGCCTGTTAAGTATTACTGCACGATCATGCAAGATGTCTTCCCCTTTACCAGAAACATACAGTGCAAGTTGAAAGAGCCATTGCTTTAAGATGCCTTTGTCCAATATGGTTTCATTTCAGATCAACATCGATTGTGTTACCCGGGAAAAAATTACAAATAACATCTCTCAGCCGACGTTGACTTCGTTCGACACGGCTCAGAGGCTCATCTACTCTCTGATGGCCAGAGATTGCTACCCACGCTTCCTCAAGTCTGACATCTATCAAGGACTTCTGAGGAAAACCGACTTAAGGTGACTCTTTTAAAGCCGGCAGACCCGCAGACATGCAAAATCGCTCTCACCTTGTTCTGTAGTACGACTACGTGTGATTTCACTGGATGTCTGGATTCTGCCCTGCAACGCAGTTCCACGTGTTCTCAACCTGTGTGATTCAGTAGACGCTCGCAGCCCGAGGCAATTTTCAGCTTGTATTATACTATCTCTTTTATTTATGAAGGTAATATAATTTTTTTTAAGTATTTGAAGAGATTGTGAGCTAAGATTTCTTTACTCTGCCCACTCCACTATCATAAGGACTCCCCTGAAGTATTATCGACATTATTCAATTCAATACAAAAATAAAATATGCTCCAACACATTTTGACTTTTGAAACTTGGTACAAACTTTTGATGTGTTACGAATTAAAAGTGGAACTCATGAAATGAAAAGAATGATATTTCATTCGGGTAAACCATTAGATGACCCCAGATCAACCCTGCTTTACCTCATTCCCTGCCAGCCATTTCCAGGAATCCGAACCACGAGAGTGCCATCCAGTTTAGAGCATTCTGGCAGATTTTTCAAGACCCACACAGTATTGTGCTCTATGATTATTTATACGCCGAATCTACCCAATGACTGACTCTTTACTTTCAATGGAAAAACAATTAAATTGCGAACTCATCAGAATTCAATTAAAACATGAAGCGCCAAGAACGATTTTTTTTTTTTAACCTCAATCATTGTGGGTGGTGGGTTGATGCTTTCCCTCTAAATTTCAAGCGCTTCTAGTGCAGCAGTGAGGCAGACACGCCAGTAGAGGGTAGTAGTGCGAGATTTTAGATTTAAAATCGGTTCTGTTTGCCAACTGATTAAAGAGTCGATACCTTGTCGTACGGCAGCACTCAACAACGGCTTCTGAAACATACATTCGAACAGGGAACATATATGCATAGAATTCACATACAACGTATTGTGATATTTTGGCAAAAGTATATTTGTAAAAAATGGGGGTTGGGGGGGCACAATAATTATTTTGAAAATCTGACGAGGATGACCAGGTGTTTCCGGGGAACAGCCACTCACGGCTGAAGTGCCTTTCTGATGAGTTCGCAAAGTAATTGTTTTTCCATTGAAAGTAAATAGCCAGTCGTTGGGTAGATTCGGTGTATAAATAATCATAGAGCACAGTATTGGGTGGGTCTTGAAAAATCTGTCAAAATGCTCTAAACTGGATGGCATTCTATTGGTTCGGATTACTGAAAATGGCTGCAAGTGAATGAGGTAAAAGTAGGGTTGAACTTGGGTCATCTAATGTTTTACCCTAATGAACGAGGTCACCAAAATATTTTTGATACATTGCAAGCTCAATACCATTATTAACCCCAACCACAATAATAAAGATTCATTTAAGCCCTGATTGTCATTGAAAGCTGAGAAGCCACAATCTTCGTAAAGGATGTGATTTGGACCGTATTAGATTTGTTGGCCGCATGAATAAGACCCAGGTGTGTATTCCAGTTCCCGCAGAGGACTGAGGTCTGCAAATGAACACCTGCATGGCAACCGAGTTCTTTACGTTACATAACAAGGAGGAATATGACCCACTTCCTTATCAACAGTGTGTTTAGCTTAAATCATCACCAAAGGGAAATTTACTTTTACAGACAGTTCTGTTTGGTTTCTTCTTTTTGATCATGTGCAGGTCCTGTTTTTATTTCATAGTTCCCATTGCTAATGCAAATGAAAACTATACTGCATTTCAACGATTGTACGGCTCAGACCCTTGCGATGAAGAAGTGCGACAATATTTTTGTGAACAAATGCAATAAAGAAGTATAAACTCAAAGAATATATCATGTCTGAAAGATTCCAATCTCTTTTGTCTTTGGTCTGAGACTGAAAGATGCCACCTTGCATGTTTTTTTCTTCGTAGTTGTTACACCTTTTGTTGTGTTACTACTTTGCAATTCTCCAGAATTTGCTGACAGTGTGATAGACGCTTCCTAACACTTTTCAGACATTTATCAGATGATCTACTTCCTCTAGTAATGAATTCTCTGTTAGAATTAAACTCTGTATAGCAGTTCACCACTTTTTTTTAACAAAAAAATCATCATCCACACTGATGAGAATAGTGTACAGACAGCGTAAAACCAAAGCTTAGTGATGAGGAGGAAGTAAGTGTCACAAGAAAAATGATACGGCCGAGTGACAGCGACATTTTAAATGTAGGAAGTGCAATTTTTAAAATAGTCTTACATAAGTTTGTATCAGAACAACTGATCAATGCGTGCATTCCATCCCGTACTGACGTCTGTTTCTGTCAACAATCTAACAAACACTGACCACAGCACAAACCACCGATGGATGACTTGGTATTTGTTCAGAAGATGAGCTTTCTTGCTTTCGGTTAGGATGCAAGGCATCAAATATAGTATAATTATTTTGTTTTGATACTTTATTGTAGCATTTGCCCACATCACTTTTCTCTTTCGTGACACAAAGCAGATTTTGCTTATTTTCTGAAATGTACGCACAAAGGCAAGATTGTACCGTTAAAGAAGAAAAAAAACACATTTTCCAACAATTGCTTTTTTTTCTCCTTTTTATGAGGTTTGTCATTCGGGGGCCCAAGAAAAACCCTCTCATGGGGCCCTTCATTTTTGTGCTGCCATCGATCCATCTGTTTTCCGATCCGCTTTATACTCACAAGGGGTGCGGGGTGTGCTGGACCCTATCCCAGTTGTCTTCGGGCAGTAGGCGGGGGACACCCTGAACCGGTTGCCAGCCAATCGCAGGGCACACAAAGACGAACAACCATCCGCGCTCACATTCATACCTCGGGACAATTTTGAGTGTTCATCAGCCTGCTATGCGTGTTTTTGGAATGTGGAAGGAAACCGGAGTACCCGGAGAAAACCCACACAGGCACGGGGAGAACATGCAAACCCCACACAGGGAGGTTGGAGCTGGAATCGAATCCGGTACCTCAGCACTGTGAGGTTGACACACTAACCACTGGCCCACCGGGCCGCCTATTTTTATGCTGCCCCAAATTTAAATATTAATGTTTGTGTAATCAACTGAAAAGCTTGAATGGAAGAAAATTCTCCTATTTCTTCAGATAGACAAAGTGGAGAGCCCAAACATGGGTGTTAGAGTTGCCAATATTTCTACTCAAGTAAGAATGATGTTACTTTAGAAAAATATGAGTCTGGTAAATGTAAAAAGTACAGTAATCCCTTGTTTATCGCGGTTAATGGGGACCAAAATCACCCGCGATAAATTAAAATCCACGAAGTAGCGATCCCCACCCCCTCCATATAGGTACATGTACATAATATTTATAAGGCCAAATTTAATGGTATACATGCATGTAGAAGTAAATTTTGAGGTAATTAACATGACTTAATGCTGTATACTAACAGATTTAAACATGTATAAGTTAGGTTAGTTTATGAATAACAAAATACAGTAAACATATACATGTAGTACATGTTGCTCTGTGTGACTCGCTGTTGTTTTGCTGACTTTCGCTGCTTCTCGTGGACGTTTTATGGACTTTTGACGGATTAAAAAAAATATTATGAATATGTTTGAAAAAATCCGGCGATGCACTGAAGCCGCGATAAACGAACCGCGAAATAGCGAAGGATCACTGTAGTCCATGAATAAGAAGTAAATACATTCTCAGTGGAGAAACTACATGTACTGAGTAACCGGTCAGTTATTTAAATCACAGCATGAGCATGAACGACAAATTGCCCAAGATTGTCACTTGAAGTAAAACTATATTTTAATTAAATGATTAGAGTAAATTTTGCTACCCCACCACCACCACCACCGCCGCCTCCGCCAAGAATGTCTTAAATCAGCTTTCTTTGTTTACAGAGATAACAATAACTTGTTTTCTTGTAGTCTGTAAGGTAAACACGGTTTGAATGTGAGGACAGTGGTGCGCTGCCTCTTCTGCAAACAACCGTTTCCAATCTTCTTTTCCTGGCCTTGAGTTACAGACATGTATGGAATCCAACTGAATAAAAAATATTTCTCTCCTATATACAGAAATTACTTTTACTTGAGATTTTAAATAAACAGGATCTAACCTTCTGGGGTTTGGAACTGCATTTATTTTGTAAACATTGTTGTACATTTGTGAAAGCTACTTGGCTGAAAACAACATCATCGTTGAGGGAAGCACTTGACCTGACCTCCACCAAGGCCAAACAATCCTAAACACAAAGTTCAGGATGATACTTTTCTATTCCAGCCTTGTAAGTTTATCTCCACCCGGTGGATCGGGTTCGTTACCTGGCCCCGATTCAAGTGGGCATTATCAGAGTACAATGAAAACAAATGACAGTTTCCAAGCCTTCTCATCCTCACTTTTATTTTTAAAGCAAATTTCATACATTGAAAAAAAAAAGGCGTGTTGAATTTACTCGATTTAATTTGTCAAGTGGCCTCACAAAATAAAATTACCCGGATGCAGATACATTTTTTAAAATATTTCATTCAACCACTTGACGAAATAAATTCAGCCAAAACATTTTTCAGTGTACAAAGAACACAAGGCAACTCTCTGTGCTTCACACAATGAGAGTCAACAACTACATGCATTTACAAACGCAATGGTTAACATCATTCAGAAGCAAATCTGAGAAAACAATAGTAACTAACAAAAATTACCAGAATGTACTTTGATGCCATTTAAACACAATAACAGAAAACCTTTTCTAAAATAACATGAAAATATGATTTTTAATTATTTATCCATCCATCCATTTTTCCGATCTGCTTTGTCCTCACAAGGGACGCGGGGCGTGCTGGAGCCCATCCCAGCTGTCTTTGGGTAGTAGATGGACTACACCGTGCTCTTATGAGGAAGTCCAGTCAGAAGACTAATCAAGTCTACTGGAGATGAAAGTATGGCAAGCAGGTTTCTCCTGGTTTGCTTGGAGCCTGCAACCCTTTTTTTTTTTCTGGATATGTTTTTCTGCTTGTAAAAGGCAATTTTAGAGATTGATTTGATATGATTGCTAAAAGTTAACTCAGAGTTTATCATCACCTAAAGACTTCTGACTTGGTCTTTGATATCTAATGACGGTGTCATCAGGTGTTTTCTAACAGCAATCATCTTTTTTCTTGATTGCCGAAAATAATAACCTTAATTTTGTTTTGCTTAAGCTGAAGGAAATTTAGGTTCATCCAGTTCGTAATTTGCTCTATACAGTGACACAATCTGATGTCATTTTGGGACATTGATAACGATAGCTGAGTGTCTCCTGCATAACTGTGATAGCCAACAATAGAATTCTGAAGCATTTGACCCAAAGGTAACACATACAAAGTGAACAGAAGCTGTCCAAGGACTGACCCTTGAGGGACCACATATGTCATGGCCATTCGATCAGATTCAAAACTTCCAGTGTTTGTTTTTGAGGAGAGTCATATATACATATAAGTTGTGCCTGAAGTAGACATTTTCCAAAAACATGACCAGAAAGTGTTCTTTGTTGTGACAAAAGTGTGGCAAACATTTGCCTATCTGCTTTCCACTGTCAGATTTGCATCTCCAGAAATGACATCAAACAATGACCTGTGTTGGCAGGTTTCAGTACGTACAGTCGTAGCTGCATTTGCGTAATTCTCAACTTCCTCTTTTTCCTGTGGTTAGCCTAGAATGACGTTGTGACGCTCGTACCTCACTTCTGCTGCCCATATAAAAGTCGATGAGTAGATTTACGAAACAGTTTGAGACCGGCGCTTTGTGATCTTTAGAGCTGCTCGACACAGGCTCATACATGCGTGCACAAAATCAAAGTTCTTCATCACTGCCATGCCACATGTCAAGTCTGGTCACTTCACCAGCAAAAGAGAGACTGAGCAGCATGGATACCGACGAAAAGAAACAGGCGACAGTCAGGTGAGTGAACTCAAGTGTTCTACAATTCTTTAGTTACTCATATTTCATATTTTAGCATGACAAATATACTTCAGTAAACTAAGAGATGATGTTTAATGCGGACAGAGAAGGAGGTCTAAAGTCTCGGCTGCAGTGCAGATCATTTCAAGGTTCAAGAACTAGAGGGTAGGTACACAAAAAGTGAGTGCAAGTCAACTGACAACTAAGAACGAACAATCACATTCTGCAACTTCTTCTCAATTTGAAGGCTTTGTTTTGAAGAACTGTCTCAGTGGTCACACTCCCTCGAGAAACTTATCGCATCGAAATGTAAGTTCATCCTTCACTTCCAGTGAGTCTGTTGTTGAGCCCCTACCATCCTGTAACTGCTGACATTTCTGCATTAGATGGCACAAAAGTATTCCAGGCCTTCCTGAAGTCCGAGTTCAGCGATGAAAACATGGAATTCTGGTTGGTGTGCGAGGAATACAAGAAGATCAGGTCCTCCTATAGGATGACATGCAAGGCGGAAAAAATCTTCAAACTTTACATCCAGGTCGAGGCCCCCAGAGAGGTATGCACACCTTCACAGCGCACGCTGACAAATAATGGATGAGGAAAATGACGGTACCTGCTGTAAAAAAAAAAAAAAACTGTTGTGTGTGTCCTCTAGATTAACATTGATCACAGGACCAGAGAGCTGATCAGGCGAAACCTGAAGACGGGCGGCGCGGGATGCTTTGATGAAGCCCAGAGGATTGTCTTCAAGCTAATGGAGGGAGATTCTTACCCCCGCTTCCTCAGGTCTGACATCTATCGGGCTATTCGAGACTCGATCTGAATCGGTGATGATGTAAATACGCATACCACATCTCAGAGTTTGACAAAGTACGGTAAGCGCAATGTTGGACTACCTGCATGGACTTGAGCATCCTCACCGTGGGTGTGCCAGACAGCCACTCTTTGGAAACCAAAACTAAATGTGATGCTTGTTGGCTAAAGTCGCTATTCTACTGATGTATTAAACAATATTTATTTACAACTGGCTCATTTCTTATACTTTGCAAATATCTGCAGCACATTTTGAAACTACTTGTTTGAGTAAGTGTAACTCAATGGCTCTTTATGCTCGAGATCTCAAATTTTAACACACGGTACCCATATTCAGACAGTTTTCAACTCTGAGGCATGAGGCCTCACCAATTTGTATATGGGCATGGACTGGATTGATTACATCACCACTGCTCACTTCTGATTGGTTAAATTTGAGGGTGTTGCAATTCTCCCTTTGTTACAACAGTCCACTGTCTCCCTGAGGCCAAGATGACGCTGCATGGATGCATCTCATTGTTATTCAGTACAGCACATCCAGCCATCTCAACATTAGGTCCAGCATTAGTGAAATGTATCTGAAATGTTGCCCATGCAATGATGACAATGCTCCTATTGAAAACACAGTATCGTGCAAAAGTATTCGGCCACCACGAGCTTTGTTTTTATTTTGAAACTTTTTTATGGCATTGATTTTGACATTTAAATCAGTAAGTTGTTTACATCCATGTCATTGGGTAAAGGTGGCTCTGAAAATGTCACTCAACGAAGGAGTTAAGCAAAAACAGCAAACGAAATGTATCAATCACTTTAACATCAGTGCAACAAGTTCACCTCATAATGACATCTATTTGTTTACAGTCCTCCGCAAATCAGGAAGTACAATGTAAACTATTGAATTATGGGACAAACAAACATGTATGGTGCCCTATTTTATTTTTATTTTTTTCACTTTTAATAGTTTCGCCCTGACAGAGTTTTTTTTTCTGTCATATATGTAGGAGACTGGACTATTTCAGAATTGTCTGTTATTTATTCCTTTGTTGCGTGTTCACAAACACCCCCGATAGAATTTATTTTGTGATTTCTCCGCTGGATTTTCTGTTTTGGTGCATTATTTTCATAGTGTCATTGAAGTTATCCTTAAGTTACGTTTTTCGAAGGCGGTCTTTGAACGCATCTCGAGTCAAACGGCAGAAGAGAAGGCACGTCGTCGGACACAGAACATTTTGTGTTAGCCTTGGTTGCTACCGTAGATGTGTCTGTATTTGTTGAGTGTTAAAAGCATTAATAACGTGTACGTTTTTAAAAACAACACTACAGCTGTCGTTGTTTCGGAGCTGCAACATATATATCATTCTGATTTTTCATTCCGAAAACAGGAAAATCAAATTGTGGACAAGACTTTTGCACAAAGCTGTATTATAGTAGAACTGCATCACTTCTGATTCACAGTAGGTTAACTTATTTGTATGGTTACCTAATTTGTCACTTAGTTTCCACCAAAACTGAGCACTATAAACTAGATTGCGTATGTTTGACGAATACTTAAATGTCGGGCGTGTTTTTGAGCTTCATAAAAGCATCTTAAAATGTTTCATTTACCCTTGCTTTCCTACATTTGTCTTCAGTCATTGTTATTATGTGATTTTTTTCCCCAATAAACTAAATCATAGATGCAAGATGTTTTCCACATGTGCAAAACTTTAAAAGTCCAAATCAGGAAAGTGAGATCTCTTTCGACCCCATAAATACTCACGAGTGAATAAACAACCTGCACGTGAACAACTGTTAAATCATGCGTGGAATGTTGAGAGTATGCGTGACTCATTGAGCATTTTTCACCATGTCATCGAACCTTCACGGTGTTAAAAATGTTTCAAAAGCTTCTTACGAGCTGCCGGGCTCTTCATTGAAGTTCATTTTTATTGATTTCATTCAAGCTAATCTGACAAACTCGCCATAAAACGAAGCCATCGCGGCAGGGGAATAAGTAACATATGCATTTGTATCATTCAAAGTGAGAAAATAAAAGTTCATCCTGTGACAGATATGAGAAGGAACTGCAAAGGGCCCACATCCGCATTTCATATCACTTGTCATCCTTGTGACTGCACACACAAGTGATGATTCACACATTTCGCTGTCTAATGGAGAGGAAACTAGGGCACCCTAAATTAAATGAAAATCGACTAAATATCATTTGAGGATAATTTTGAGCACATGAATGGAAGGAACACTTATCCATCTATGCGCCCAAACTGCTTATCTTCACGATGTTCCTTATAATTCACGCTGTCAGTCACGCATTTTGTTCCACATGGTGTGTTTACAGGAGATTATAAGGAGACTGTTGGGTGTTGCTTGAAGACTTTGTCTCAGAAATCCTTGAGAATCTGCAATCGGCTGATGACCAGTTCCGGGTGTATGCTTCCTCTGGCTGAAAGTCAGCTGGGATAGGCTCCAGCTAACTCGCGACCCTAATAAGGACAAGAGGCATAGAAACTGTGTGAATGGAAAGAAAATATTCTTTGACCCCAAAAAATTTTTTACATCCTTGAATACAAGATAGTCTGACAAATCTCAACCAAGGCTAGAAGTGATTTTAAGCTTTAATGTAGAAAGCAAGTCCAATATTTTTCTTCGCAAGAATATGTTATTTGTGAAAAGAAAATTCTGTTTCATAAACACAAATGCCTTCCTCTACTTTATGCTAATAGTCAAGGTTGGCAGCCAATTTTTTTTACATCCTTGAATACAACATCGTCTGACAAATCTCGACCAAGGCTAGAAGTGATTTTAAGCTTTAATGTAAAAAGCAAGTCCAATATTTTTCTTCGCAAGAAAATTCTGTTTCATAAACACAAATGTCTTCCTCTACTTTATGCTAATAGTCAAGGTTGGCAGCTCACTCCACATTGCCCTTGTTTTGCTTATGAATATGGAGATGGGATTCGGCTGTTGCTCAGTGGAGGGGCGAATCTATACTAGTGGCATATGAGACCATGGCCCATTTCTATCCCTAAAAAAATAAAATAAAATAAACATTCCTCATTTGCTTTATCACCCAGAAAGCTGAATGTTGCGTTTTTTTAATACTACATTACATAAACAATGTATGGAGCCTATCCCAGGTGTCTTCGGGCAGTCGGCGGGGTACAACCTGAACTGCTTGGCAGCCAATCGCGAGGCACACTTAGACGAACAACCATTTGCGCTCACGCTTACACCTAGTGACAATTTTAAGTGTTCCACTAGCCTTCCATGCATGCTTTTGGAATGTGGGAGGAAACCAGAGTACCCAGAGAAAACCCATGCAGGCACCCGGAGAACATGCAAACTCCACACAAGAAGGCACAAGAATCGAACCCTGCACTTCTGCGCTGTGAGACGGACGCACTTATCAGTCGAACACCGTGCCACCCAAGATAAGTACTGCACATTCATTAAAAAAAAAAAAAAAAAAAACAAGTTAAAAGTTCCCCTGCTGATAATGAATCGCACAAAGACTTCACTCTTAATGAATTGGGAATGAAGGAGTGACCTCTTAAAACTCATGACCACTTGATTTCTGACTAAAAATAGCCTTTGGATGGCAAATGAAATGACACAGAGGCCTTCTTAATCTAATAAACGGATGTCATGATGAGGGCTGATAGTAGTTCTACAGATCATCAATAAGGAAGCAGAACTTTTTTTTTGGACACACTTGTAAACTTGTATGCATGCAAACAAAGATAAAAATAGCAAATGGCCTGTAGCTGAGGGAGAAGCGTGAAGCGTCTTGACATCACAGTCATATGCCACTCTGGCTCTGCCTTCTTTGATTATGCGGAGCCAAACAATGTCAAACGATGAAGCTGTGAGGATATGAATTTGTTTTCTGAAAACTTGCCATTATAGTATTTCAGATACCATTGTGCAAACATCTACAACCTGCAAATTGGATTAAAGAGGAGGACGTCAATTTTTCATATTTGACCATGGATACTAGACTTACTAGGACCACTCTTGACCTTCAGACCCCAAACAGAATGTAAGTATACTGTAGTATTGCATGATTTCTTTGAAAGTCAGAAAGAGGTTTCATGATTCCTTTTTGATTGTTTATTTCTTGTAGACACGATGTATGGAAAACCAAAATACATGTCTTCATTCAGAATGCTTCACCACGAGCTAAAATCGACAGGTACTCAGCTTTTATTCATAATCTATGTTATAGGCAAGCAAATATTTTGGACGATTTTTTTTTTCTCCTGTACAGGAAGACTGCAAGTGACTCGAGGTCAGTTGAAACGTCTCTTGAGGTGCTTCTTTCCGAAAAAGGTATTTTCTAAACCTCCATGATATAATTTACAAGGTATATTGTGATTGTTATTTTGACAAAAACTTTATGCTCTTCTTTCAATTAAAAAAAAAAAAAAATTCATAAAGTTGGACAGTCAGCCTTTCGCGACTTTCTAAAGTCTGAATTCTGTGAGGAAAACCTGGACTTTTGGCTTGCCTGTCAAGAGTTTAAAACCTTGGACCGACTGGATGAGCGTCAAGAAAGAGCATCACACATTTATGAAGAATTCATTGGCTCTGACTCTCCTTCGCAGGTAAAGTTCTACAAGAAAACATTTAGGGATGATGGTAGAAATCGAACAGTTCACAGATTGTTGATAAATTCCTTGCAGAGGAAAAACTGCACATTTACTTGACCAAAGTATGTTTGTGTAACGTACGTATTGCTTGCAATGTCTTAACAGGTCAACTTAGATTTCTACACTAAAGATGCTATCAGGCAAAATCTCCAACAGCCGGCGCCATCCTGTTTTGTTGTGGCACAAAAGAACATCTACAGTCTAATGGAGAATGGAGCCTTCCCTCGCTTCGTTCAGTCTGAATACTGTAAAGGTCTGTCTAAGTGCACTTCCAAGCGACGGGCCAACAGAGAAGCTTTGAGGAGGAAGAGCTCTTGAAGCATCAAGGATGAATCTATGCTAATCAGCCTTATAAAAAGGCAGCATTGTATGCGAAGCAATGGAGCGCTACGTGTTTTAATGCAATGGGACAGAGCTTTCCATGGAACTGACGTATCACACTACTTAAATAAGTTTGTATGAAAGCGACATAATCATTGCACGCCATCCATTCATCTATTTTCTACACTGTTTAGCCTCATTTGGGTTGCAGGTCTATCCCGGCTGACTTGGCTGTGTACAACCTGAACTGGTTGCCAATTACTCACAGGGCACACATAGGCAAAACAACCATTCACAACAAAAGAACAATTTGAATCTTCAATAAAAAACACTGATAACAAGGATTTTGTTCCACAAGAACCGTTGACAGTTCGTTTGATGTGCATTAGGAGTTACCAAATTTGTGCCTTTCAGAAACGTGGAGATACTGTCAATAACCAAACTTTGACCTTAATATACTGTACAACTCTTGTTTTGTGTGATCTAAAATACACAATCTAAAATATCCTTTCAATTTTGTTTCTTGTGATCTTCAACCTAATATCTATTTTTATACACCCACCCACACACACACAAACACACCCACACAAACACACCCCCACACCTACTCACATCCATCCATTTTCTAATCCGCACACAAGGGTCGCGGGCATGCTGGAGCCCATCCCAGCCGTCGTTGGACATTAGGCGGGGTACACCCTGAACTGATTGACAGCCAATCCCAGGGCACACATAAATGAACAACCATTCGTGCTCACAATCACAATTTGGAGTGTTCATTTAACCTGCCATGCATGTTTTTGGAATGTGGTAGGAAACCGCAATACCCGGAGAAAAGCCACACGGGCACGGGAAGAACATGCAAACTCCACACAGGAAGGCCAGAGTGGAATCGAACACTGCACCTCTGCACTTTGAGGTCGACGTGCTGAGTCGACCACTGTACTCATATTGTATACAAATCTCATTATATTGCTCTTATTTTCTCTTAAGATTGTCAATTTGAGATACACATGAATGTACAGTATTTTATGATCAGGAAAATTATGCACAAAGTGTGACCTGTTTATTCCTATTTTCGGAAGCTTTACCGTTCCACATTCTAGTCCGGTGGATGGCTTTGTTTGACCAATCGTTAATTTGCCAACCTCAAAATAAACAACACAAGAAGTTTATCGACCTCAGGTTGAACTCCATTTCCCGTCGTCCATTGCGGGCCATCCTCCAGTTTGTCATCTCTCCCCCAGAGAAACAAGAGGGACGCCCCTGATAAATAAGTTCAAACCAGTGCCGATATATTGCGGTAAGCTTGTGATTTGTGCCATGCCATTTTAAAATGTCATGTTTTCACGCGTGTGACTCGTAGATGGGTTAGCAAAGTCATCAGAACTCCAATCGAGCTAGCTTAGCTTCCAGATCAGCGGGGCGGCCAGTTAAGGAAAGTTCGGACCTCGGAATTTCAATTCTTTCACTTGATCACTGTTACCATTTGACTGACGCTATCATATTCGACCTATGGTGGGTTCCAGGTAGGTTTACCGTGGCAGATAGCGAAGTTAACTTTGCCCGAATAACTCAAACCGCTGCTATGGTAACCTGGTTACCAAACCCAAGCTTAAAAACAACAACAGCAACAGCATAGTGTAATAATGAACAAATAGCAGGTTGGCTTCACTTTGTGCTGCGGTTGCATCTATTTTGGTGTGTCATTGGTCTGCTAATCGGCTTTAATCTATTTTTGTCAATGCGTGGACTCCAACTGTTGATGTTGATGTTGGAAGTTGGGTGGTGGCAGATTCAACCAAGCAAGTTTTGCAGGATCCCCCACTGGCCCGTCTCATTCTGAGGTCCCCCCAGATTTATCCTTATGATGTAATGTCTGTTTCATGTTAAGAAAATCAAATTATATGCCTATTTGATTCGATTTAAAATGTAAATTTAAACTGGTATTAACCCTGTCCATCCATTTTTTGTATTGTGTGCATTCTTTAGCTTCCTAGATGAGATGAGCCAGCTCATTTCAGGCGAGAGGAGGGCTACACGATCCTTCACACTCACATCTATGCAGTGGCAGGCTGCGCTTTGAGCATTAGTGGAGATTTGCCGGCTTAATGCACCTCTTAATACTACCACTATTTTGTTGCAATTATACAAGTCATTAATACTAAACAAAACCTGCAATATAACTGCACTCAGCTGCATACCGCATTTTATTTGATGAGTCAGCAAGACTCATTCTGAAGGCCCTGGTAGCCAGCAAGTCAAGGGCACATATTGATTGTATTTAGCCAGTCATTCACACTCACGCGCCACAAATAGAGAAATATAGCTCCAGAATCCACGGCAATCTACTTTTTCCATGACAATACCAGGTAAATGTTTGTGGTTCAATAAGATAATAAAGGTGGCGCTTTACAATGTTGTTTAGCGATAGGAACTCGTTGATAATGTCAAACTATATGTTGTTGTGTACTCTGAACATACTTTGTGTATGAGCCGGTGAGATTGTTGGATTTTTCGGTCACCATAATGGACACCCCATCTTGTGGTACATCCTCGGCTTAAATTGACCACTGCACAGGGAAACGTCTGTACACTGATTTACTTCATCTCACTTTTTCAAGGTTGGCCCCACTGTGACTATGGAACCATCGGCCTGCGCTCAATCTTGTCCAAGCAACCATACGTCGAACGCAGCAGGTGAACATTGTCACTGGGAGGTCAGTGACAACGTCAGACTGCGTCGCTTTCTGTGCTACGGCTCGGAGGGAGACGTATACACCGCCTCAGAGGAGGCTCACCTGGGCATGGCGCAAGCAGGAGCCCTGCTTTCTATGCTTCAGGAGGGCCGAGGTATCGAGGCGGTCAACGAAATTAAAAGGTTTGCTCAAGATGGACGAGCTGTCAGACTTGACCCTTCCATATTTGCATTGGCGCTGTGCTCCCAGCACGCTGAGGTGACGACCAAACGGGCAGCGTTTAAAGCTGTGAAGGACATTTGTCAGGATCCTGCCCATCTATTTTCTTTTATCCAATATAAGAAAGAGTTAAAAGAGGACATGAAGTGTGGAATTTGGGGACGCGCTCTGAGGAAAGCCGTGTCCGACTGGTACAACGGGCAGGATGCCCTGAGTCTAGCGGCAGTTGTGACCAGATGTAAACAGAGAGAGGGATGGTCACACAAAGATGTACTCAGACTATCTCACACCAAACCAGCAGATGAAGGTAAAGTTGCACAAATTTGCCAAAAATGTTATCCAAGGTGTCCTGTTTTGTAAATTCAACTGCGTGGAAATGTAATGTGCGTGCGTGCCAGCGTCACCGTGTGTACTGACAGGGTGAGTGAAGTGCGCAATTGCTCACGTGTACTGTTTATAGAGGGAACATTGATTCGTGGCGGCCAAAATTCATTTGTGGCGGCTTGCCACTGATAAATGTGTGTGTGTGTGTGTGTGTGTGTGTGTGTGTGTGTGTGTGTGTGTGTGTGTGTGTGTGTGTGTGTGTGT